>NC_066617.1:301437450-301768969 GCF_025201925.1 Gopherus flavomarginatus | reverse complement strand
CCAAAACTAGTTGTTCCAAGAAGCAGTCATTAATGATGTCTAGAAATTTTATCTCTGGATTGCATTCTGAGGTGACAAGCTCCCGGTGACTATTGGTATAATTGAAGTACCCCATTGTTATTGGGTTTTCTGTTTTTGTAACCTCTAATCTCTGTGAGCTTTTTATAATCACTGTCACCATGCTGGTCAGGTGGTTGATAATGTATACCTACTGCTATACTCTTATTATTCAAGCATGGAATTTCTATTCATAGGAATGGATAGAAACAGCATGGTACTGTTTGCTTCATTTCAGATTGTTACTATATTTGGCACTATATTTTCTTTCACATATAGTACCACACCCCCACCAGCATGACCTCTATCAGTCCTAAGTATTTTGTTCCCTGAGATAATTGTGTCCCATTGATTATAATAATTTCACCAAGTTTCAGTAATGCCTATTGTACCAATACCCTCATTTAATACCAGACATTCAAATTCACCCATCTTAGTGTTTAGACTTCTAGTATTTCTGTACAAGAACTTATCAAATTTGTCAATATTTAATTTGTCAAAATTTGTCTCCCTTCCTGTGTGGTAATTGAACAGGTCTCTCTTTTATCTGATTGTTTCTCTTCAGTTCCTACATGTACTTTATCAACTTCTATCCTCTCCTCTTTATTAGGATACAGAGTATATCCTTTAATAAATCCTCCCCAAGCCGTGTGTCTTGTCTGGACCCTGTGATCTTTCACATCTTTGTCTTTCTACCAGCCCTTAGTTTAAAAACTCCTCTATGACCATTTAGTTTTACATGACAGCAATCTGGTTCTGTTTTGGTTTAGGTGGATCCCATCCTTCTTCTATATGCTCCTCCTTTTCCAAAGGGTTCCCTAGTTCCTCGTAAACCTAAATCCCTCCTCCCTACGCCATTGTCTAATCCATGCATTGAAACACTGCAGTTCTGCCTGTCTAACTGCCTCTGAATGTGGAACTAGAAGCATTTCAGAGAATGCTATCATGGATTTCCTAGACTTTAGTAGCTTAAATTTGGCCTCCAGGATCTTTCTCCTACCTTTCACTATGTCATTAGTATGTGCATATACCATGGACATCCTCTCCTCCCAGCACTGTATACATGTCTGTCTAGATGTCTCAAGAGATCTGCAACCCTTGCACTCAGCAAGCAATTTACCATGAGGTTCTTTGGCCATCATAAACCCAATATTTGTATTTCTGATAACTGTGTACCTATCTGTCTCTCTTAGCTCCCCCAGTTCAGCCACTCCGGTCTCAAAAGACTGTACTCTGGCTCTGAAGGCCATGAGCTGCTTCCCCCGAATGCACACATATGCTACCTCCTCATAAGGCAGATAATCATACCTGCTGCATTCAGTAAAATAAACTGGATAGCCCCCACTCTGCTTCTGGACTTCTGCCTACATTATTTTTACTCTTGCAGGGTTGTTGTTGTTTTTTCTGTGTGTTTTGTTTTATTTTATTTTGTGTGTGTGTGTGTGTGTGTGTGTTTATTGGCCTAAGTTTAGAGAATGTTTATTAGGTATATTTGGCTCTCAAAACTCCCGTTTGCTGCTCCTGTTTACTAACTCCTCAAGTCATTTGTGCGCAGGCATTGTAAGCCCCTATTCTCCATGAGTTAGCCTTGCCCCCTTTTCAAGGTATCCTAGAGGAGTGACAGATGAAAAGGTGGCAGGCTAGAGCTTCATCAGGAAACTTTCAGCCTTGCCTAGAAAGCCAGTTGGTTCAGCACACAGCCTCCCAAATAGACCATTCTATAAACCTCAATCAACAGGCATACAACAAAGAAGAGACAACATACTCACCCCCAGGGTCATGTAGTCATTCCTCTGTTACCTGGAAAACTCCCTATTCTCCCATTTACTGCTCCTGTTCACTCATCCTGAACATACACCAGAAAATGATCCTCAAACATTTTCATTATTTCTGAAAAGATTTCTTCTCTCTCTCCATCACCATGCACGGAATGCATTGTACACATTTAGGGCTTTTATTCCTGCCACTGTTAAGAACAGAGCAACGTTTTGCTCATCCTCCAGTTTATTTGCCCCAATGGCATTGATGCACAGCTTTAATTTCAGTCTGAACATTTTCCAGGCATAGTCAACATTTCTCCTGATTTTCAGGTTTGGTGGGTAAGTTATGGGCAGTTGCTCAGGTTCTGTAGCAGCCATTCCATTGTTACTTCTCTCTCTTCCAGCATGCTGTACCTGCCACTCCTGGTACCATGTAGCGTCTTATTGATGATCAAACTGGTGTCAGGATAAAGCCTTTATTATGAACTATGTACAGTGATGAGATAACAAAACTTGTAACTCTTTTGTGTAGCTGTAGCCTGTGACTGCCGTGTCCTGGGCTTCTCTATTTTGGCCCCCAGCAAGAAGGGAAACCAAAGATTGCAGAAAGAGTGTACAGGAAATGTAGCATCTCTACACTTCCTGGAAAACTTACTCTATAAGAAAAGACCACTGCCTACATACTGAACAATATTGTCTCATTGTTTTCTTCTATTGTTTTCTTCCTGTCTGTCTGAACCATTTGTTTTCTCTTGTTTTATACTTAAATTGTAATTTCTTTGGGGGTACGAACCATTTTTTTTTTGTTCTGTTTGTATAGTTTCTACCACAGTGAGGTCCTGGTCCATGACTAGAGCCCATAGGTGCTACAGTAATACAAAATAATGATATTCATAATAGTAATTATAGCGAGGAGGCGTGACCTCCCTCAGAGGTTGCCAGGTAGGGACCACAAGACACCCTCTGGTGTGCAGAACTAGGAAAACATGCCCACCCTGCCAGAAGTGGAAACATGGGATAGGAAGCAGAAGTACAAAAGACAAGCCCTGTATCTCAGTTGGGCTGGAGACACCAAGTGAGACAGATGCATCCCAGCAATTGCTGGAACCTGCAAAGGAACCCCGCTGTACTGAGGACTAGCCAGATCTCCCCAGGCTGCCAGCTGATGGAGATGCCGAGGAAATGCTGGGCCTGCCACCTGAGGACTGGCCAGAGTTGCAGCTAATTCCCCCCTTTGAGCTCACCTTTACAGGTATATGACAGCAAGGAGGCATGTCTTCCCTCAGAGGTTGACAGGGAGAGATGGCCACACAGACTACATAATGGTGTTGGGCTATAAAAAGCATTTTTCTTGAAGTCTGTAGAAGTTCCATGAATAGGTCATGTCCAAAAATATGCCTCTAAAATGATCAGTAAATGTACAAGTTAATGCAGAACACTGAAATTTCAAGCAACTACTAAAGAACGTTAAAACAAGACCCATTATATTGAGTGCTCTATAGTTCTAAATAAAATTATATATATAACATCTAGCTTTATTTAAAAAAAAAACTAGTGTAAAAACTTGACAGTTTTTCAGAACTGATTGATTGAAAATACAGATAGTGATTTGTTTAATAGAAAGTTGCAAGCTAGTAAAGTTCTCAAAACAAAATCTGATCTGAATCCAACAGTTGATGGTCTTATCCTGTGCCAACTACTCATTTCATGGTTAATTTTTACTTGCCTTCTCTTTTCTTTTCTAGCTTATGTTTTTCAATATGTTTTTTAAAAGTTTATTTTTATCTGATAGTTTTTCTAATTACGTTTATAAGTCCAAAGAATTTCAGAGTCCTTCCCTCTCCTCCTCAACCCTGTCATGTTCTATTTTGATTTGGTTTCACTTGCAAATGAAAGGTTTTCTGCCAGTAACCTAACACCACAAACATTTCCTCAGAATAGACACTTAAAGGGGCTCTAGATATGAGAGCTGTTAGATGATGTCAAGAGTAGACCTATACAAGGAGAACTCCAACCAACAGGAAGTGTGCTCTGGGGTTTGGATCCTCCTTCTTTGGCTTGGGGTCCAAGGAATTAGTAGAGGAAAAAAATCCTTGCTAGGTTCCATCTAGAGTTACTCTCACTGAATTTGTCATTCACCCAGTATCAGAGTGGAGATCAACAGTGAAAGTGTCATAGAGATATAGAGCAAATGGCCCCAGTCTCCTCCTGTCTGGGGTCTACTAGGGCTTTTGTCATGTAGCAAGCTTTGTACAGGTGCAATATTCTGCCCATGAAAAGCTCATTGCAGGTTGGGCTCTAAGACTGTATTGAAAAATGAGACGAGTTAATTATTCCCATACCTACACTCAGTGCCAGGATGGAAAGCATCTGAAGTTAACATTCCCTCCCTACCAACCACACAGGTCACTCAGCACCCTGAGATCCTCCCAAACAACCAATGAGATACAAGGAGAGGAGCTGAGCAGTCAGTGCTGCTGCTGTAGAGTTACTGAAGGGCTGGGGTCACAGAGAACAGATGGTCTATGGCAGAGGTTCTGAAACTGTGGTCCATGAGCTCCATTCAGATGGTCCATGTATAGTTCCCATTAAGGTGCGCTCCTGGGCAGCCTCACACAAGAGAATGAAGGGTCACCTGTCTAATTAGTGAAGCCGCACAGGCATGGTTCCAGTATTTAGGTGACTGGACCTGGAGAAGACACACATGAAAGGTGAGGTGGTGGCCTTGGGGGATGATTTTTTGGCCTACGTCATTACCGTAATTTGCTTTTTCTTCCCTGACCCCAACCCACCAGTTCTGCTTTAAGGCCTCAATTCAGCAAAATATTTAACTGCATGCTTAATGTTAAACAGTAGAGTCATAGTCCTATTGACCTAATTGGGACTGAAATTCACATGCTCAAAGCAACCACATTATTTGCTTAATTAGAGAATTAACCAATAGTAAATAAAATTCCTAAAGTTATTTGTGATTCAAGTTATCTGCCAATCTGGCGAGAAGCAGAAAGGAAGAAGATACTTTCCTCCATATCATCTTCAAGGACTTGTGAATGTGCTTGTACTCAGACTGTCTTTTTGTTCTGTGTTTGATTAGTACATAGCATATGAAGTCCTGATCCATTACTAGATATTACAGTAATAGAAATAAATCAATAAACAATAACAACAACAGCAGCTAAGTTGTGATCAGGAACCAGCCTATTTATAGGGAAAAAAATAAAATAAAACACTAACTGCAAACAAAGCTATAACCTTCCAAGGCTACAACTAAAATTAAATACAATGGTCACCAGGATTTAATTTGCTAGCTGCCTTCTTTAGGTCCAATCCTGTAAGATCCTGAAGACCTTTTGCAAGTTGTTAGGCATCTACAATCCCATTGAAATTAATGGAAGTTGAGGACACTCAGCGTGGCACAGGAGGGGCTTCATGATTTTGCTGTATCCAACCTTAAATCAGGTTGTGATGGAGTTTTGGAACACAGAAATTGTTACATTATGTCAGACCATTGTTTCTCCTAGTTCAGTATTCCTGCCTTCAAAACTGGTCTAAATATCCATAAAGATGACCAGTCCTTTTTTGAATCCTGCTAAGCTCCTCCTTCACTAATATCTTGAAGCAGTGAGTTCCAGAGTCTAGTTGTGTGTTACATTAAAAGTAATTCCTTTTATATGTTTTAACATTGCTGCCTTTCAGAAAGATTTAAAGACAGATGTATAAGATGAAAGAATGGAAGAAAATGCTTTTAATTTATTTAACTTTACCTAGATATTGAAATATAACTTTTATCATTTTAATCTTAGAATGCCAAAAAACAAACAAACAAACAAACAAAAAACAGGTATATGATAGACAGAGATGCACATATCATTAAATTTAGCACACATATGAATGGATTTTCTCATCTAGGCCATAAGAAGAAAGAAAACAATCTGTAAAATGCAAACTGCAAAGCATTTTTAGCTCCCATTGATGTATAATTTAGGGTTCTCAAAACATGAAAGATGCATATGGATGAGACTTGGAACAAAAATTTCCCTTGTTAGCATATTAGAATTCTTCAACTTGCATAAATTCCTAAACACTAATTAAATATTATCAAGCTATTCTGATACCTTTCTAACTAGTGACTAGAATGTGGTGGACTGTTTCTTTTTTATTTATTTGTATCTTGTCCACAATTTGTCCTTTACGTTTGTTCTCTGTTTCTTCTTTCACAAAACAGCACAATAATATTAATGTTCAGAGATTATTCAGTGCTTTTCAAAGAGTTTTACGAGAGTGAGATTTGTTTCTCTATTCATTTTACAAATGGAGAAGCTGAGGCACTGCAGTGTTCAAATGTCTGGCACAAGGCTATACAATGAGTTATTGAAACAGTCAATATATAATCAGGAACACCATGGAATCTAAATCCCTATCCATTGATCTACTCTGCCTCCTGTAAAAATATACAACTTTGTACTGTCATAAATTGTAATGGTAAATTTCCATGGAAGCATTTAAACTACCAAATACCTAAATTTTCATCAGCCTTATTTGTCTTTTGTGGTTAAATAACTTTAAAAACATTTACCACATGCTTCATGAAATGTACTACTGTACGTGGTTTATTTCATGTAACTTGATTATAGGTAACCTTTCTAGAGTACGCATAAAAGACATACAGTCGAAGCAGTACAGATGCACAGACAATTGAAAACTACTATTTAATTTGAATTATTGCTGTGAATGAAGCTTTGTTGTGACAGGTAACTATTATGTATGAAATGATGATATATTACTTTAAGTTCTCCTGATAGTCTTTATGTATATTTCTTTTACCCAGGACAGTTGCAATTTAATAGTGCATTAAAAGACCATGTGCTGTGCCATTTGTCATGTCTGATGTTTATATAATCTATGCTACAAATTTCTGTTGAGCCCTAATTAATCTAGCAATCACCTCATTAACTTTTTAAAAACCTCCTTCTAATTTAAGGTTAATTACTTATCATTTGTGCCATCACTGATACATTAGCTCCATCTGTGTACATCTTTCTCAATTTAAAAAAGACATACCTATAAGGAAAAAAAAGCTAACTAATAATGATAGTTGCTTTGAGGGGCAGGTGGGGATATTTGGCACTTGCTTCATCTATTTATAATAATAAAAAATAAATTAAAACATTGCAAGAAAATATAAATCATATCTATTTTCGATTTTATCTAGAGTAGTTGAACATTTTCCAATGGAAACATTTTTCTATCAAAAAATGCAGTTTTGTCACGATGAAAACTTCGTATAGGAACATATTGGGTTTGGCAAAATTTCATTTCAAGGGGAAAAAAAGATTGTGAAACAAATGTCAAAAAACAGCATGTTTTCACCATATCAAAATTGTTTGGGATTTTTTCAATGACATTTTGTTAAATAAACTTTTATTTTATATTATAAAAATAATCAACATTTTGATTGACCCGATTTTTTTTCTTATTTTTTTGGTGGGGAATTTCAAAATTATTTTTATTGTTTCGATTCAGAATGAAACGAATTTCTAAATTGCAGAATTTCCAGCTTTAATTTTCTCCCTCATGATTTTGTATGTCATTTGTCTTCCTGATCTTTGCTCCAGGAACTGGATCCATGTGGATGGAACCCTGTGCCCATGTGAATCCAATCGCAGGATAGGGGGCCTCAGTCTGCAAATTCTATAATCTGAGACACAATGTTTCCTGCAGCCACTCATGGAGTGATACATCTTAAAAAAAGCACCCCTTGCTCATGGCTGTGCCTAAAGTTATCATCTAGCCCTTTTAAAATATCTTTTAAATAAGAATATAAAATTAAATAAAATCCACCAACTCAAAGCGCAGTCAAAGGAAACTCAAAATGGTCACCAAATGTATAGGGTCAAATTCAACAGAACTGGTGCAAGAGTTGTAACTATGCCTTTCTTTCAAATCCTTCTCATTTTTCTAGTTATCTTATGACTGATTTTCTCAAAAGAGCTCTGTCTTGCAGTGCTGTGATCTCACCCCATGCTCTGGTTCTATTGCCTCTTTTTTCTGTGCCCAATCTGAATTTACAGGGTCAGATTCTCCACTGGTGAAAAGTGTCATTGCTCCACTTCAGTCACTGGAGGGAGTTAGGACAAACTGCCCCAAACTGACTCCCAAGATACAGCACGTCCAGCACTGCACAAATGCAAAAAATAAAACATTACCAAGATAAATAGTACAAAAGATGAAGAGAAGAGTAAAATATCATTCCAGTAAGCCAATTTAGAAACACATAGGAATAAGGTCTTAGTTTTGCTATTAGAAAGTTTGTTATCTAGGAGAAACATGTACAAGACATTTCTAAAACTCAAATATGAACTGTGATCTCACTGCCAGCCTTATCCTGGTGCCAGCTTCTCTGAGTCCCATGTCACATAAATTCCACTTTTGTTTATTGATCAACCTGGATTTCACATGAGGCAAATATTTATCCCATTTATCCCTTGATCTAGTCTCACCTCTCAGGAATACTTCCTTGGTGATTACTACTTCTTTCAGAAAATACCTTTAGGAAATAGAGAGCATTCAGTTACATATGTCTTTCGCCAATCCGAGAAACTAGAATGTAAAAAGAGCACATTGCACAATCTACAAATTCTATAGAATTTTAAAAAGTACTTACTGATAGATAATGTGAAAAACTCTCTCTTGCTAACCTTTATTCTACTATCATGGCCTATTAAGCATCATCACTCTTGCTAGCTTTCATTTTCTCAACTATTAAAGCTATTGTCCTTTCAAGTATAACCCTACATACTTTTCAAGGACAAATTATTACTTATTTGGACCTGACCCTACACAGAAATCCATTTTATTTTATTTCAAGCTAGATAAAAATGTTATATTATAAGACACTACAGAAAGTGTAAGCATTATATAATTTTATCAAATTTTATATATCACAGATTCTTATCTAGGAGAAAATGGAGTATACTCTGATAACTGGAGAATAGTGTAGAGAAAAGACTAAACAAAAGGAATTTAGTCAGTTTTCCCTAGTGAGATGCCTTTTGGTAAATAAAGGAAATGTGGCTATGTTTATAAAATAGCTCCTAAAGATGCTTTCCACTTAGACTTTCTAAAAACATTAATTAAGGAAATTCATTCACACACACGTACACATACACACACACAGAGATGCTGGAATTAGGGTTGTTAATGCTAACTCCTTAAGGGAAAAATATTTGTAAAAAAGATCTTCAATTTACAAAAAGAATACAAGCAATAGCATGGAAATTCAAAGTTAACTTTACGTTACTACTAGTATTAATAATCAATAATCCATATATACACAATTCTATATTATCTTGTCTTATAGTATGCTCATTACTGAGCATTTCTCTCATTTAAACAACCTTAACTCATTCCTATATCACCATATATGTAACAATCAAGAACTAGGGAAAGCCTGGTTCCACTGACTTCAGTAGGGCTAGGATTTTACCCAGATGAATATCCTGTCCTCAAAAAATACACATCTTAATTGTACCAAAACTGAACAATGATCTAAATGAAATGTCTTATTTTGGTTGATAAACTCACAAAACATTATTATGGCATTGACTACAATGTAAGCCTGTCTTTACATAGCTATAGCAAATATTCTTTGTCTTCTTTAAGACCCTTCTCAGTAGTCGGTAAAATATAAGCTTTTACATCTTTTACCCCCAGATGAATATACTCTGAACTATCATAAAGTAAATTATCCAAATGAAGATGGCATTTGATATATAAAGTGTTCACCACACCTAAAAAGTTGACTGAGTCTCAGATATGAGGAACACTCACTGTTCCCAATAAGGCCAGTGTTTTATCGAAGTAAATTATTTAAGGAAAGGGAAAAGATTGTTTAAGGGAACAAACAGATTCTTGGACTTTTTTTTTTTTTTGGTCCTTTTACTGTTTTCTTTTTCTTAATTTGAGATGTACATTAAATTGGAACATCTGTTATGGTGCCATTCTTCTGACTGACCATTTTATTTTGCATTTAACTAGCTTCCTTTTTTTATTTTGTAGTTCCCCTTCTTGAAGTTAAATGCATCTGTGATAGGTTTCTTTAGTAACCCCCCTTAGCAAGGATGTTAAATGTAATTACATTTTTTTTGCTACTACCAAGCAGTTCAACTACATTCAACTCATGGACCAGATCCTGTGCTCTATTTAGGAATAAATCAAGAATTGCCTCTCTGCTTGTGGGTTTCAGGACTAGCTGTTCCAAGATGCAGTTGTGATACTGACAGACCCCAGTCATCAGCAGTTGGGATCGAACGGAGAATTCTAGAGCTTAGTGCATGAGTCTCTACTGCATGAGCTAAAAGCCAACTGGCTGTTAGCTAAAGCTGTAGAGGAGACTCATTTTCTCTCTCTCTCTCTCTAATTGGTCTCGGTGCCACTAAACAGGACAGAACACCACACACAGGAGGTGTGTGGGTTACGCAGTCATTAATTGTACCTAGAAATTTTATCTCTGCATTTTGTTCTGAGGTGACATGTACCCAATTAATATGGGATAGTTGAAATCCCCTATTATTGTTGAAGTTTCTATTTTATAGCCTCTCTACTCTTTCTGAGCATTTCACAGTCACCAACCCTAGACTGGTCAGGTGGTCAGTAATATATTCCTACTGCTATACTCTCTATTATTCAAGCCTGGAATTTGTATCCGTAGAAATTCAAGGGTCCTGTTTGATTCATTTAAGATTGTTACTATATTTGACTCTATGCTTTCTTTCACATATAGTACAGCTCCTCCATGAGCAAGACCTAGTCTGTCATTCCCATATATATTGTTTGATATTACCATGTCTCATTGCTGATAATAGTTCCACCAAGTTTCAGTGGATGAATATTTCCAATGCTGGAAATTTAGGCTTAACCCAAATAATCCCATGGTAATCACTTACCGTCTGAACAATAAAATGGCTAATACCAAACTTAATGTGCAGGTCTTTGGTTAGAGCATCAGCCACGAGGCTACTCCACAGTACTTTGGCCTTACATATGACCATTTTTGACCTTCCAATAGCACCTTGAGGAAACCCACAATAAGGATCAAGTCTTGTGTTGTGCTTATGAGAAAATTGACCAGAACATCACGAGGTTCCAGTCTACGGACTTTACGGATCATAACAATTGCCTTGGTATATTCTGCAGCTGAAAATTGTGCACCAGCGTGGTCTCACAGCAGTCACACTAAACGCCTTGACACTCAACTCAGTAACGCTATGCACATAGTGTCAGGGACGCTCAAATTGACTCCAGTCGACTGGGTCCTGCTCCTATTGCACGTCCAGCCTCCCAGATTAGAAGAGCTGTTCAGACATCTTGCTTTCTTAACCATGTCAATGAAAATGCAGAGATCCCACTGCACGATGACCTTCAGAACCTGCCAAAGACAAGATTAAAATCCTACAACCCTTCATGGAACTGCATTAAGACTCTTACACCCAGCTTTGATGCTGAAGCTCAGTGGAGAGCCACATGGATCATTTCGACTACTCAAAACAAACAGCTCATCACTGACCCTGATGAGGAACCACTGGGTTTTGATTTATGTCGGAAAGACTGGTGCAGACTGAATCGCAGCAGGACATCTCATGGGAGATCCAAGCCCTCTTTAAATGGAAAACAAGACAAACACCTGTATGCGACTGAGGTCAACAGGCTAAAACAATGGAGACTATCATATCTACATGTCCCCTTCATTCTTTTGCTAGGAGCCTGAAGGACATTCACCAGCTCACTGCTGCAGCAATGTTCTGGCTGTCAAACGCAGATATAAATTTGTAGTCATTGCTATCTACCTGAGTCATACAAAAGAAGAAGAAGAAGTATTTAGACTTCTAACATTTGTATACAAGCACTTATAAAATTTGTCAATATATTTAGTTCTTTGCCTTCATATGATGTAATCAAATGGGACTTTTTTTATGGGACTATTTCTCTTCAATTCCTACCTGAACTTTATTAACATCTATCCTCTCATCTTTACTAGAATATCAAGAATCCTGTTCATAAATCTTCCCTAAAGGATCAGAGGGGTAGCCATGTTAGTTTGTATCCACAAAAACAACAAGGAGTTCAGTGACACCTTAAAGATTAACAGATTTAATTGGACATAAGCTTTCGTGGCCCAGATAAATGTGTTAGTCTTTAAGGTGTCACGAAAGCTTATGCCCAGTTAAATCTGTTATTCTTTAAGGTGCCACCGGACTCCTCGTTGTTCTTCCTTAAAGGATGTCTCTGTCCAAATCATGTGCTCCTCTGCCCTGGTCGCCTTTCTCTCAATGCTTAGTTTAAAAACACTTCTGTGACTTTTTAATTTTACATGCCAGCAATCTGCATACTCTATGCAGTGTGTGTGTGTTTATAAACACTCACACATATTTCTTTTAATTATAAAGCTATACCTTTAAAAAGTTGAAGTTGATAAGAAGTTGGCATCATGAATCCATTCTGCTATTTAGGTTCCTGTGCACACTAATTAGGCATTTTACTGTCTTTTTATTAGAAGAAACAACCATTTCATTTTATTGTTCTGCATCTAGCAATTCAAAAAAAAATTTCAATCACTTTGAACTATTTCCTCCTCCTATGGATCAAGAATGAGCCATCTATTAGGTTGTCTGTGCAATCAGCAATTTAAGTCAGACTATAAATGTCTATCACAGGGTTTGGGCAGATGAGAAGGACGATAGAAAAGTGGTGAGTCATGTAATTGAAAATACAACTTTTAACAATAAAAGAATATGCACATGCACTGGCATTCTGGATACAATTAATTTCCTATATATTAGCGACAAAGAACTGAAATGTCAATAGCCTAATAGAATAAATAGCTAATAGAATTACCTTCTAGTTTTACCCTGTGACTTAGTTTCATATTAAACACTATTTTAGAACAATGGCAGATATGTGAAGAGAATCCCCAAACAGTAACATCTAGCTAGTATGTTCAGTGTAGAATACTCATATGCACTGCATTGCAAGTAGGGAGAAATTTTCATAAATTCAATTTGATATAATCAGGCTGGTACTAATCTTGGTAAGGCCCATCTGTAGCAACTGTCTGGCATAGACAAGAAGATAAAGACAGCAGCAACCAGTGGAGGAAAATACATCAGCCTTGCCTCAGTGCAACAAATAATATAACTGTAAATTTGTATAATTTATTTTAGTGTTTCTATTGGAGGCTATGATTAGCAACTTTGTCTTGTTTTGTGGTAAACTAATAAAAAAGGAAAAGAATAAAGAGGGATCCAAACCTATATTCCAAACATCCCTACGTTTTGAGGAAGTTGGAGTAAGAATTTAGATCAAAATGTTGTGGCTCAGACCTAGTTTTAAAACAAATTGACTGAAACATTTTCAAGTATTATACAATTATGATGTTAATGTGATTAAATACCAGATGTGGCTTTCATATGTTATAATAACGTAAATTCATTATGACTCTATTCATTTCAAACAGGCCAGCTGATGATTCTCCTATTCACATCTGGGCACTACTTTACTATATGAGTAGTCTCAATGATGTTAATGGGATTACTTGCAGAGCAGGGTACTACTTATGAGCAAAACTACCACAATCTGGTCCACAGAGATATCCCAGATTAACATCTCTGTAACTGAAAGCAGACTTTATTCCTCAATCTCTCAGTTCTGAAGTTACCCTTGATTTTATGGAAAACATTTTCTTTTCTATTGAATCAAAGGATTTCACGTAGAACATTTGTATTTAGTTTTGGCACATGCATCTGTAACCCTGACAGACACCACTCATCACCAGGTAGGCTTGAACCTGGGACCTCTGGTGCTTAGTATATAAGCCTATACTGCATTAGCTAAAAGCCACATGGCCCTTAGCTAAGACTGTCACAGACTCATCATTCTCCAAGTGATCTTGTTGCCACTAGACCGAACAGAACACCACACCCAGGTGTGTGGGTTACATATATACAATACGTTCATTGTTAAAATGGTTGCATTTTTTTATGCTTACATGCACATATTTCAGGTACTGTGACTTCAGTGGTTGATTGCATAGATGGCCTGTTCTTGATCTACAAAAGGTTTCCCAGCACACCATATTATTAGAGTTGCCAACCCTCCCAGACTGACCAGAAGTCTACTAGAATTGGCTTTGATCTCCCAGTGGCTTTTGAAAGCAATCCAGTAGATTTTAATAGGTTGTGAAATGTCTAGCTGGCAGTGCAGCAGGGCTAAGGAAGGCCCCGTTACTACCCTGGCTCCACATGGCTCCTGGCACGTCCAGCTCCTAGGCGCAGGGGTAGCCAGGGGGTCTCTCAAGCATCTTATCCCTGGCCCCACCCCAGAGCCCGCACCTCCAGCCAGAGTCCTCACCCCTTCCCACTTTCCCAGCACAGAGCACCCTAAACCCCTCATTTCTGGCCCCATCCCAGAGCCTGCAGACCCAGCTGCAAACCTCTCCCCCTCCCACCACACAACTGCCTACCCAGCCTGGTGAAAGTGAGTTAGGGTGGGAGAGTGAACAACTGTAGGAGAGTGGATGGAGTGGGGGCATGGCCTCAGAGAAGGGGCAAGGCAGGGGTGTGGCCTCCAGGAAAGGGGCAGGACAGGAGGCAGGGCAAGGGCTTTTGGGTTTGTGCAATTAGAAAGTTGGCAACCCTACCTATTATAAGACCCTATTTTTTGTTTCTTATAACTTTGCCAAACTTTAACCATTCAGTCTGAATTTTTTCATGCCTGGTGTGTGCCTCAGACTGAATTCTGTTGAAAAACACTAGCAAGGTATAAGCCTCTAAAAAATCTCAGATTGTACAATCTCAATAGAAATCGTATAGGCAGCTACATTTTCCAGAGCTTCCATCTTCACTGAACAAGTTCCATCCCAGGACTGTGAGGAGAGCAGGACTTTTCCTGACATTGTTGCTCCTGGGTGTTGGAAGCTGCTGTGGCACCAGACATAGGAACTGAGAGGAGGGAGACTGTGTCTCCTGTACTCTCAATAGCCCCCTGATAGTTCCCAGGCCATGTGGAGGAAGATAGTCTGATTGGAATGCAGAAGGGACAAAAGCAAGACTTGAGGTGGGGGTTGAGAGTGGAGAGAGTAGATTGTGATAAGGAGCCTGCCGGGGCTAAATTATGTACAAAGGAGCTGAATTAATGTTGCAAAGTCAAGAATCCTTTATAATAGAAAGTGTTAGACAACCTAATAAATACAGTGATTACTAGCAGCTTCCTAATAATAATAGTATATAAAATAGTTTACAATTTTGTATTCAGCATACAAAAACAATTAAAAATATTCCCTTTATAGCAAGCTATTGTAACATTCACCTATAATTTATTTTCTATATGTCCTCAGCTCAGCAGAGTTTCTGATGCCACTCGTAAAAATGCAGTAAGGTAATTCAGTAATCAATACAACCACAGTAAAGCAAACCACTGATCTAACCACCGATCTAAACATTGGCTCACTGAGCAGTACAAAATTACTGTAATACATTCTCTCTAGATGTTCCCCCTCAGGATCAACTACTCTTCAAGAGTTACACTGTGTTTTCTGACACTGAGTTCTAGAAACTCCTTGCCAATTACTGCAAATGCTTTTGTTGACCTATTTGGCAAACCACTAGAGATCAAACCACAGCAATACAAAAAGGGTTATGCTTCTCTTAGGGCTGGTCCACACTACAGGGGGGAAATCGATCTTAGATACGCAACTTCAGCTACGTGAATAACGTAGCTGAAGTCGAATATCTAAGATCGGATTACTCACCCTTCCACACCGCGCGGGATCGATGTTCGCTGCTCTCCCTGTCGATTCCGGAACTCCGTTGGGGTTGATGGAGTTCCGGAATCGATATAAGCGCACTCGGGGATCGATATATTGCGTCTAGATTAGATGCGATATATCGATCCCCGGGCAATCGATTTTAACCCGCCGATAGGGCGGGTAGTCTGGACGTGGCCTTAGCCTGTCTCTCAAGTTTCAAGTTCTCTGGTAGCTAAATTAATGTTTACTCAACTTGGTTGCTTCAGGTTTACCAGAAGTAAATCCCTTTGTTCCTCTGTTTGACAGTCCTCAATCATACTTGGCTATTCTGTCTTTCTTTTGCTCTTCAGAAGTGACTATCAACAAACACTTTGCAAGGACATCATCTTTCAGATCAGATAAAAGGCAGACGCTCTTAAGTGCCACAGAGGAGCTTGCAGTTCCACTTTGCTGGCTTGTTGCTTAGTTTGTGTTGTTAAATAGAAAGGAGCTGCCAAAGTGATAAGGTTACGGCCACTTCATAACATTTTATCCAATTGACTAAAAACTAACTCCTGTCTCTTCTGGAATACACATACAGGCAGATTTCCATTTTGTATGTGCAACTGCTTGTTATTTCTGATCATGCAGCTGAAAACCTTTCTTTTTGAAAAGCTGGCCCTTAAAGTGTTCAGTAGTTTCTTGTGCTGCAGGAGTCAGAACAGCCAGAAGATTTAGCTGCAGTTCCTCATAACTGAGTTATTACTGCTGGTGAACATACTCTTCGAATCTCCTCTGGACTAGTTCTATTTGCATTTTTATTTGGGAACTGTCTATGGTGACTATATGACCATCCACTATGGTTCAGTGGATATTGCCCAAGGCCTAGTCCCAGATATACTACTCATTTGGTTTTGTTACATTGGATAAGTCGCTATGGGCATGGCTACACTTGCAAATGTAGAGCGCTTTGAATTAAACCAGTCTTCATAGAGCGCAGTAGGGAAAGCGCTGCAGTCTGTCCACACTAACAGCTGCAAGCGCACTGGTGTGTCCACATTTACGGCACTTGCAGCAGCAGCAACCCAGGAAACTACAGACCAGTTAGTTTAACTTCTGTGCCAGGGAAGATAATGGAGCAGGTAATTAAAGAAATCATCTGCAAACACTTGGAAGGTGGTAAGGTGATAGGGAATAGCCAGCATGGATTTGTAAAGAACAAATCGTGTCAAACTAATCTGATAGCGTTCTTTGATAGGATAACAAGCCTTGTGGATAAGGGAGAAGCGGTGGATGTGATATACCTAGACTTTAGTAAGGCATTTGATACAGTCTCGCATGATATTCTGATAGATAAACTAGGAAAGTACAATTTAGATGGGGCTACTATAAGGTGGGTGCATAACTGACTGGATAACCGTACTCAGAGAGTAGTTGTTAATGGCTCCCAATCCTGCTGGAAAGGTATAACAAGTGGGGTTCCGCAGGGGTCTGTTTTGGGACCGGTTCTGTTCAATATCTTCATCAACGATTTAGATGTTGGCATAGAAAGTACGCTTATTAAGTTTGCAGACGATACCAAACTGGGAGGGATTGCAACTGCTTTGGAGGACAGGGTCAAAATTCAAAATGATCTGGACAAGTTGGAGAAATGGTCTGAGGTAAACAGGATGAAGTTCAATAAAGATAAATGTAAAGTGCTCCACTTAGGAAGGAACAATCAGTTTCACACATACAGAATGGGAAGAGACTGTCTAGGAAGGAGTATGACAGAAAGAGATCTAGGGGTCATAGTGGACCACAAGCTTAATATGAGTCAACAGTGTGATACTGTTGCAAAAAAAAGCAAACGTGATTCTGGGATGCATTAACAGGTGTGTTGTAAACAAGACACGAGAAGTCATTCTTCCGCTTTACTCTTCACTGGTTAGGCCTCAGCTGGAGTATTGTGTCCAGTTCTGGGAACCGCATTTCAAGAAAGATGTGGAGAAATTGGAGAGGGTCCAGAGAAGAGCAACAAGAATGATTAAAGGTCTTGAGAACATGACCTATGAAGGAAGGCTGAAGGAATTGGGTTTGTTTAGTTTGGAAAAGAGAAGACTGAGAGGGGACATGATAGCAGCTTTCAGGTATCTAAAAGGGTGTCATCAGGAGGAGGGAGAAAACTTGTTCACCTTAGCCTCCAACGATAGAACAAGAAGCAATGGGCTTAAACTGCAGCAAGGGAGATTTAGGTTGGACATTAGGAAAAAGTTCCTAACTGTCAGGGTAGTTAAACACTGGAATAGATTGCCTAGGGAAGTTGTGGAATCTCCATCTCTGGAGATATTTAAGAGTAGGTTAGATAAATGTCTATTAGGGATGGTCTAGACAATATTTGGTCCTGCTATGAGGGCAGGGGACTGGACTCGATGACCTCTCGAGGTCCCTTCCAGTCCTGGAGTCTATGAGTCTATGAGTCTATGAGCATTTGGAGCAGTGCATTGTGGGCAGCTATCCCACAGAGCACCTCTTCCCATTCTGGCACTGTGGCTTGTGGGAAGGGGGTGGGGAGTGCGGGGCATTCTGGGCCCTGTGATGCATTGGTTCGCATCCCAGCAATCCCTCTGTCTCCATCCACAATGGGCACCATCTTTCAATGTTTTTTGTACTGAGTGCTCTGTCTTCCCTTTTGGTCTGCAGAAACGGAGCCTGAACTGCTGAGGAATATGCTGACGAGTCTCTCCAGCACATCACATTTGGCAGTAGAGTTATAGCCTAACTCTGGGTGTCACTGCTAACCACAAGGTGTTGCTGATTGTTTAGTATAAGTAGTTAACAGATATTTCAAGGGACAATTCAAGGTTAACACTCCTCTACTCCTGAGGAGGAAAGAAAGCGGGGTGGGTGTGAGAGAAGCTGGGGTGGGGGGTGTTAGTCGGTTATAGATTATTGTGATAAGCCATAGATCCAGGATGGGAAAGTGTTCACCCACAGGTGATGTGTTTTTATTTGTTACCATTTTCCTGTGGAAGTTCATTCAAGGATTGTCTGGTTTCACCCACAAAATTTCTATTGGGGCAGTTAGTGCACTGGATGATGTACACCACATGTGTGTAGGACCCAGTGATCTTGAAAGGTGTGTCATGGGGGTGTTGCAATTTTCAATTAAGCTAAATTACAAATTACAGAATAAGGATTTTTTTTTGTAGGTTATGATAAGGCCTGGGATTCTTTTTATTCTCATCTTCTTTCTCTAAGAGTAACAGTACCCAAAGTTTTTTTGGGGTAAAGAACAACAATTCTGACATTATCACCAAATCTTCCCTTCCTGATGGTGTAAATTGTTGTAACTTCAATGAAGCTGTACCCCAAATTTTATCAGCTGGGTTCTGGCCCTCCAGGATCTTTAATTTAATTGGAAAGAAATATATAGTCCAGGAAAAGTGTTTTGTGATTTTCTAACTCCACTAGTACCTCTGGAAGATGTTTAACAGAAACTACTAAAGTTAGACATTTATAAATTGGAAGGACCAGAAAACTAGCATCTAAAATTTTTTAAAGAGCTGGCTGAAGAGCTTGATGGACCATTACTGTTGATTTTCAATAAGTCCTGGAGTTCTGAGGAAGTTTCAGAAAGATAATGTTGTGCCAATTTTTTAAAAAGCTAAATGGGACTACCCATTATAAGCCTGTCAGTCTGACCCTGATTCCAGATAAAAGAATGGAGTGGCTGATTTAGGACTCAATAAATAAAGAATTAAAGGAGAGTAATGTAAGTCATGCATATCAACTGAGATTTATGGAAAATAGGTCCTGTCAGACTAACTTGATACCTGTTATTGATGAGTTTACAAGTTGGTTTATAAAGGTAATAGTGTTTACATAATATACTAAACCAGGGATCAGCACGTGGTCGGTCAGGGAAATCCACTGGTGGGACGGGATGGTTTGTTTACCTGCATCATCTGCAGGTTCAGCTGATCATAGTTCCCACTGGCTGCAGTTTGATGTTCCAGGCCAATAGGGACTGCGGGAAGTGGCAGGCAGCACATCCCTCTGCCCGTGTCGCTTCCCGCAGCCCCCATTGTCCTGGAACATCAAACTGCGGCCAATGGGAGCTATGATCAGTCGAACCTGCAGACTGCATGTCAAAGGTTTCTGATCTTTGTACTAGACTTCTGTTAGGCATTTGACTTGGTATCACATGATATTTTGATTACAAAGCAAGAACAATAGAAAATTAACATGGCACACATTAAATGCATTAAAAACTGGCTAACTAATAGGTCTCAGAATGTAACTGTAAATGAGGAATCATCATCAAGTGAGTATGTTTTCTGTGGGGTTCTGGGCCCCATACTATTTAACATTTTTATCAATGATCTGGAAGAAAACATAAAACCATCATCAATAAAGTTTGAAGATGACAAAAATTATGGGCGTAAATAATGGGGTAAATAATGAAGAGGACACATCATTGTGTCAGAGAGATCTGGATTGCTTGGTAAACTTGGAACAAGCTAACAATATGCAGTTTAATACAGCTAAATGTAAATGTGTGCATCTATGAACAAAGAATATAGGTTGTACTTAGAGGATGCAGGAATGTATTCTGGTAAATAGTGACTCCCCCAAAGATTTGAGGGTTGTGGTGGATAATCACCTGAACATGAGCTCTCAGTGTGATGCTGTGGCCAAAAGGGCTAATGAAAACCTTGGCTTTATAAACAGCGGAATCTCATGTAGGAGTTAAGGAGTTATTTTACTTTTGTATTTCCTATGTCAGCTGCTGGAATGTTGTGTCCAGTTCAGGTACACACAATTCAAGAAGGATGTGGATAAATTAGAGATGGTTTAGACAAGAGCCACAATAATGATTACATGATTTAAAAATATGCCTTATAATGGCAGACTCAAGGACGCCTATCTATTTAGTTTAACAAGGAGAAGATTAAGGTGTGACTTGATTATCATAGAATCATATAATCATAGACTATCAAGGTTGGAAGGGACCTCAGGAGATCATCTAGTCCAATCCCCTGCTCAAAGCAGGACCAATCCCCAACTACATGAATGGAGATGGTGAATGCATTTTGTAAGTTTTTTTTTTCAAAAGGTGAAGGGGAGGAATCGCAATAATTTATATCTATTTATTACCAGCTATATAAATTAATTGAAATGTAGGCCAAAGTCTTGTGTTCCTAAAATGGAACTCCAAATAAGACCATTAGGAGAGAGAACAAAGTTCACAACATAGGTCTCCTTCAGATAAATGTTTCAACTTGTCTAATCCTACCTGTCATACTGGAGAAATCAAACTTCTTCAATTGTTTGCCATACTGGACTTCCTTATCCACAACTCACTGCAGCATTCCTCACTCACATGACCACACAAGTGTCTCTATTTCAGGGGACAACAGTTACAGCTGGGTGCCGGATTAAGAACTTCCAGTGCAGAGCATGAGATTATCTCTGTAACCTAGGTGATTGGTCCTGCTCTACACAAGAAAGAGAAATCATCTTGAGGTGAAATCAGTAATGTGGTTTGTATAGTACTACATAATATAGTATCTATAGTTTCACATTGTAGAGTGGTAATGCAGAGCAAGACTTTTCAGTCTTAATTTTCAAAAGTGCCTAAGTGAGTCATATTTGGATGGGAGATTTGAGAGATCACAATGAGGCCTAATTTTCAGAAGCAGGATCCTCAGTGCCAATTCTGAAAATCGTGCCCTTTTAATGTCTGTCAGGTTGGACAGCCAAAAATTGTGACTCAATTCTCTAGTAAATTTTGAAAATTTAGGGCTGTATAAATAGCTAAGAAATATATGGAAATGTAATTAAAGCCAAAACAAACAAAAAGAGTTTTTGCTAGTATGTAAAGTTACTTTGGATTAGTAGCCTATTCATAATCATACCCATTTTCTCTCTCTCCCTATGCAGATTGCATAGTTAACTCACTTAGTTAAAATGGGAGCTGCCAGGTTTCTGTTCAAGATAAAGAATGGTCATCTGAATTTTTTATTCAGACTGATGAGCCTAGGGAGACTCATTCCAAAAATGATGCAGCTGTTATCTTTAAGAGATTTTTATAAATTGGAATCATTTGGATGTGCCTGATTTGAAAACATCTATGTAATATTGAAAAGTAGTCCCTGCAGAATTTTGCATACCAAATGTTGCACATCTATAGTTTTGCATTAATTTCCCACTAATGTATTTAATCTGTGGTAATTAATTATCTACCTGTGAAAAATTACAACTGAATATTTATTTCAAAGTTTGGAAGATAAAATAACCATAGCTTACTTTGTGGAAAGAATATACTAAAAGGCTATTTTCTCTTTGCTGTGTAGTTTGTTACACTGAACTCACACTGACAGGTAAAAAGAAATAACTTTTTAGAGTTAGAAAAAAATTCAAGAGAGTCTCACCACATTTCCTAGACAGAATTGCACAACATTAGTGGTTAGCATGCTGATGTAGCAGTGAGATCCCAAAGGAAAAGGCTTGAAGATTCAAGGACATACAGAATGTTTCTAGATCCTAAGAAGTACTGGATGTTATATTTTTTTGAATTTATACACACACACAGCTGCGTACATATATTATAAGAAAACAAATGATATGTTTAATTATTAGTCATATGTTTAACCCACAGTAAAGCCTTCAATAATATAGCAATTTTGTATAATGCTGTTATAAACTCTCACTTCTACTGAGGATGTCTCAGACACCTACAGAGAAACTCCAAAGCAAGGCATCAGGTATATTAAAAAATCACAAACTAGCCTTATGTTACGGGTAAAGATGAATGTGGTCTGATACAAAGTCTATTCTAGTAAAATAAAAAAAAATTACTGAAACTTTTCAATCCACAGGAAACTGAACAAGGATTTGATTTTTTTTTCTGCATTTTCTATCTAACTGGGATAGTCAATGGTACAAAGTGCTAATACTGCAGCAGATTCTTAAGATTCTTCAATTTCTGACAATGTTCAAACAAATTTCACTGATCAAATGGCAAGACAATATAAATCAATGTCATAAATACTGAAAATAATGTTATAGTTAAAGTGTATGCAGTGCCCAATGTGACTAAATGCTTGTGTAACACTCTGTACCTCAAAGCAACACCCAAGAACCCCCATATTCACCACTGCCACGTAATTATGATGTGTTTGTACAAAATATGCAATTTTAAACGTTTTGACCTGTTGAACATTGATATCCTGTTGGATTGTATGTGCTATCATTGTATGTGAAGTTATGAAGTTTTGCTATGTGTGTGTTACTGAAATATGTTGTGAGGTGGGGAACACCCACAACCAGCCTTTCATATACAACAGTGGAGTAGCCAAATGTGCTGATGGCCCATTAAATAAATCCACTTTCCCAGCAGTCATCCCAGAAGATTTCTCAGGGAGAGCACATAGACAATGGAGAATGCTTGACCAATGAAGATGCCCCCCCACCCACTTCCCACATCACAAGCACAGATCTTTCCAGTGATGGAGATTCCACAGCCTCCCTAGGCAACTTAGTCCAGTGCTTAACCACCCTGATAGTTAGAAAGTTTTTCCTAATGTCCAACCTAAACGTCCCTTGCTGCAATTTAAGCCCCTTGCTTCTTGTCCTATTCTCAGAGGTTAAGAAGAACAATTCTTATCCCCCCTCCTTGTAACAACCTTTTATATATTTGAAAATTGTTATCATATCCCCTCTCAGTCTTCTCTTTTCCAAACTAAACAAACTCAATTTTTTTCAATCTTCCCTCACAGGTCATGTTTTCTAGATCTTAAATCATTTTTGTTGCTCTTTTCTGGACTTTCTCCAATTTGTCAACAGCTTTACTGAAATGTGGCACCCAGAACTGGACACAATACTCCATCTGAGGCGTAATTATCATGGAGTGTATTGGAAGAATTACTTCTTGTGTTTTGCTTGCAACACTCCTGCTTGTTACATCCCAGAATGATGTTTGCTTTATTTGCAACAGTGTTACACTGTTGACTCTTATTTAGCTTGTGGTCCACTATGACCTCCAGATCCCTTTCCTCAGTACTCCTTCCTAGACAGTCATTTCCCATTTTGTGTGTGTGCAACTGATTGTTCCTTATTAAATGGAGTACTTTGCATTTGTCCTTTTTGAATTTCATCCTATTTACTTCAGACCATTTCTCCAGTTTGTCCATATCATTTTGAATTTTAATCCTATCCTCCAAAGCACTTGCAACCCCTCCCAGGTTGGTATTGTCTGCAAACTTTATAAGTGTACTCTTTATCCAAATCACTGATGTAGTGACAGTAAGGCTTGGCCTCACTCTCTCACGACTCAATACCTGGAAGGACAAAGACTTTGAACTGGGAAGGGGGTCCCAAGCTGGAGGAAATTTCCAACCTGTGTAATGAAGATCTGTGACCTCTTCGTATTATCTATCAGGGTGAGACACTTTATGATTCAAATCCTGTTTAGTTTTTAGAACTCAGATTGCATATTTACTTTTATTTTGCAGGTAGCCAACTTTAATCCCTGCACTCACTACTTATAATCACGTAAAATCTACCTTTTTGTACTTAATAAACCTGTTTCATTTTTTACCTAAAATGGTGTGTTTTGGTTGAAGTGCTTGGGAAATCTCAGCTCAGTTTTCAAAGCCTAGTGTACGTCCCTTTCCTAACGAGGTGAGGTGGATTGGGTAATGAATAGGGCTCTACCAATTTCATGGCCCTGAAAAACATGTCACAGATTGTGAAATAAGCCCTTCCCTGTGAAATCTGATCTTCCACGTACCACTGGGTGTGCCCTAGCTGGGGGCTTCTAGCTATGAGTCCTTGCCAGTCTGGGGAGGGACAGAACTTGTCCTTCCCCTGCACTGTCACTCTCAAGGGGAGATCAGACCCACCTCTGGGTACCTTTTGAATTGAGGCCCACTCAGTTACAACACTGTGAAATTTCAGATGCAAAATGTGAAATTGTGAAATTGACCAATTTTAAAACCATCTGGCTATGAAATTGATCAAAATGGACCATGAATTTGGTAGGGCCCTAGTAATGAATTTACACTGGTCAGGCTTCTGACCAGGACAAGACAGTACAGTCCTGGGGTTCAAGGCTAGGGAGTTGAGGGGAATTGGCTGGAGCCTTTCTATAGTTGGTTCATGAGTAGATGGGAGAAGCATTCTTGTAAATCTGTTGGGTGTGTCCCTGCCTTTGGAGGTCTGTGTAATTGTAGTACCTGCCAGAGGTTCGTAGCTTGCCAACACTATCACAGTATGAGAGGGATACCCCAGGTTGGTGGGACAGAAGTCTCAGAGGTAGCCCAGTTCAGGTTGCACCCCAAGAACCCTGTCATTGCTTGCTATGTTCCATTACACATTGCAGTCCTGATCCTGCAAACCTGCATGCATGTGCATAACTGCTGCATAGATGAAATATATACATTATATAGTGGAGTTCCTCAAATATCAGACTTTCTGGGTTTTTTCTGTAGACATCAAATGAGAATAATTAAGCTATCAGCAACTCCAAGAAAAGTGTACAGTTTACATAGCTTTCTTTGATTGACTTCAACAACCAGAAAAGAATAGTCATAGAAAACAGGTCCAAGCCCACATTTTCAAAAGTATGTGTCTAAAGGTAGACTTCTGACTCATTATTTCTTTTCCTGATCTTTTTGACAAGTCAGTGTGTCGGAGATGCAGCCTTTGGTATCAGGTTTCTCCTGTCACTCTTTCCCTCTTTGTGTCTATGGGAGCTCCTTCAGTTACACTTTTCAGGTCACTTTGATTTGTCCTGCGAGGTCCTCATTCACATTTATGAAAATGTAGTCTCTGAAAGGGATATACCAGTCTTCTAGGAGTTGTCCACTATGTGTGTCTCATCTGTGCACTATTTTTAATGAACAGATGGTATATCCCAGGGGTCGGCAACCTCTGGCACGCAGTTAGCTAGGGTAAGTACCCTGGTGGGCCAGGCCAGTTTGTTTACCTACCGCATTGGCAGGTTTGGCCGATTGCGGCTCCCACTGCCCGCGGTTCGCTGTCCAAGGCCAATGGGGACAGCAGGAAGCCACGGTCAGCATATCCCTCACCCATGCCGCTTTCCGCCACTCCCATAGGACTGGGACAGCGAACAGCGTTCAGTGGGAGCTGCTATTGGCCGAATCTGCTGAAGCAGCAGGTAAACAAACTGGCCCGGCCTGCCAAGGTGCTTACCCTGGCGAGCCACGTGCCAGAGGTTGCAGACCTCTGGTATATCCCATTTTTTAAAAAAAAAATTTCTGCATCATTTTGATAACTGAAGAAATTCCCTTTAAAATATGTACACAGAATAGTTCTCTCTGAGCCCACATTTTGCATATTTCTAAATAAGCATCCCCTTGTGAGGATCCCCATGTTCAGGAGAGGGGTATCCTGAATGAAATAACATAAAGCAAAGCTCTGTTTCACCAGTGCTTGTAAGAATTCATCAAGTGTTAACAATTTGCAGCTATGTTCAAGTGTGAAATCTCAGTGAAAGGCCCTACAGGCTTTACAACAGTAATTGTAATATATAGCATCTAAAGGTCGGTGTATGTTTCATGAAAACCCATTGATGACAGCTGTCATTACAACTTCACTACAAAGAAAATTGGAATTATGAAGGCACTCATGGGGAATAGCAGGCACTTCAGCACCAATGGTTTACTGCTGCTATTTTTACATGTCAGTTCTGCTTACAAACAGACCAGTAAGCATGATAAATGACAAGAATATCTGAACTTGAATGACAGCTCCTGTTTCACTTCAGCTTAAAATTTGGCAATTTAATTATTCAGGCTCTGGCGGTCACTCATTACAAAATGGGGAACAAAAGAAGTTTTCTCCAAGATGTATTTGCAGCAGAAAGCTGATTAATTACCTCAGTGGAAACTTCTAAAATGTTGCCATATGTGAAAAGAAAATAGAATTAGAAGGAAATGTTTTGCAACCTAAAGTTTTTTAATGGCATTTCGCTTGTGTTTCAGATGGTTGAATGGGGAACCTAAGTCTAGGTAAAAATCCACTCCTGGTTTTGTCAGGTTATCATTATTATTATCATTTCATTATCGTTATATTATTAATTATGATGTTAATTATTTATAGTACGGAAGCACTTAGAAACCTCAATCTGGGATTAGGTGTCCTTTGTGCTAGGTACTGTAAACACATATAACCAAAACACAGCCTCTCTTCCAAAGAACTTTCACTATAATTATAGGACGAGACAATAGGAGGATACTACAAACAGACTGGGAAAGTACAAGATACCAATGAAACTATTGTGATTAGTATAATAAGTGAACAGATCAACCCTTAGTCAAATGTTTTCAGCTTTAGAGCCTGATTACATAACATTTTACTTTGTTGCAGCAAACCCCATGACTGTTTTTCATTCTTCAGATGCTCAGAGGCTCATTAGTGTCAACATAAAAAAGCTAATGCCCTGACTTGAAGAGATTACAATCTGAGAGGCCCATTTATAGTTGCTGGACTCAACAACCTTTCAAGGTCCCTTTCAGTTCTAGGAGATAAATATATCTCCAATTGAAAAAAAAGATCGTTTTGGAACTTTTGGTCAGAATTTAATGAGTTTCCCAGTTTAAACCACTGAAAGTATTTTGGCCATGAATACAGATAACCTTATAAAAAGCCACATTTCAATTAAAAAAACCCAACGACATGGATATTAGAGATTCACCTGGACAAAAACCTCCTATTTCTGAACTCTGAAGAAATTCAGATTTGGATCCAGGTCAAGACCTTGTAACTGACTCACATCTCTGTATTGGATCTAATCTCAGCCCCTTTAAACTTGGGGAAGTACAGATAAATATCTGAATCTGAATTTTTGCATATTTGGTTCTCTCTAGTATTAGTGAAATAAATTAGCAATGTTTAGTAGAAAGAAAATTGGCTGGAGTTTTAAGAAGTGGATTTGGGTTCATTTGGAGTGTGTATTACTATACAAAGTTAGTTTTAGAGCCAGTGTTTATTGAAATAAAGATCTGAGATGGGAACCTACACAATGGGTTTTTAGTAACTGCAGACTCTTGAATCCTTGAGTTTGAGACAGAAAATGTGTGACAAAAGTTCTTTAAATTAATTGAGAGAAAAACCAGATATAAATATGTAGGAAGCAAAAGAGAAAAGGGGAAAAAACAACATTCTTAGAGATTTGTAAGAGTGTAAGTCAGCCACCACATATAGCAACCCAACACACAAATTTTGTGGTGGAAGAACGTCCAAAGGTTTGTCTGAACTTATGGAGGGCCCCACTAAGTCAAGGTTACTTTACAAATTTACTTTGGTAACTATAAAATCATGCCTTATCTAGAAGAATCTACAACAGGTCCTCTCTCAACCACCCCTTATGACCTGATGTGATCCTTGGATGGAATAAACCCAGTGTCCTTCTAGCATCTCTGGTTAATTCTCACTTCTGATGTACTCAGGAGTCTGTCAGAGAAGGCCACTGCCTCTTTCAAATTCTAGAGATTTACAGGGACCGTTCCCCCTACACTGCAGCTCGGAGGTTTACAGGGCCATTAGACGCTGATGCACTTGGTCTACGGAAATAAAAATTGAATGTACAGTAGCAACAGTAAAAATATACCCAACTAATGTGCCTCAGTTCTGTATTTTATATGCTGTATTGTTTGTTCTTGCTTGAGTAAATTGATGTTTTAAACACCTTACCTAATAGCCTTTTATATTCTGACTCTGCTAAGTGAAAGGGTAATGCTGTTGTTAGAAAGCAACACTCAAAAGGGCCACATTTGCTGGTACTCTTCAGATACTCTAGCAATGCAAAGCAACCATAAGCTAGGCTTAGCTGGCTAGTTAAACCAGACTTATGTCTGCTTTGCTTCAGTGGAGTAGTACAAAGCAGCCAAAGCTTATTGATGAATCTCTGCCCAAACCTCTGAAATAGTATGTGAAAATATATCAACACTGTGACGTTGCACTCCATATATTTTATGGAAATATGTTTATAAGTGTGAATATGATGTAACTGGAATATACTTCATGCAAAACGTCTCTGGTAAGGTATCATTAAAAACCTTATAATCTACTATGTTCATCCTATTTGAATGAATGTATCATTCTTGTATCTAAAACTAGAAATATGAAGTATTACTCTAAGGTCTTAATGTAATTATGCAAAGTGTGGGCCATTACTGGTGGCTTTCGATCTTGATGGCTCCTATTACCTAGGACAATTGGTTGTGAATGGCTCTATTTACTCACAAACCTTCCTGGGTATGTGCAGGCCAATCCTGATAGAATGGAGAATGAGATCTTACAGTGACATGTGATAATGTCACCTGGTCCTGGAATCCATCCTAAACCTGGTGCTTTTCCATTTAGAAGAAGGGATGGGGATAAGAGACAAAAGATTCCACCTTGTGCCAAAGCCATAAAAGGGGGTTTCCACCTAAAATGTCTGCTGACAAGGACTGTACCATGGGAAAGGATTGGGCCCAAGCTTATTGGAACTTCTGTGAGGGTGAGCTTCATCTTTATTCAGTTTCTAAATGTATTAGGCTTAGACTTGTGTGTTTTGTTTTATTTTGCTTGATAACTTACCTTGTTCTGTTTGTTATTACTTTTAACCACTTAAATCCTACTCTTTATGCTTAATAAAATCACTTTTGTTTATTAATTAACCCAGAGTAAGTAATTAATACCTTTGGGAGCAAACACCTATGCATATCTCTCTATCAGTTTTATAGAGGGTGGACAATTTAAGAGTTTACCCTTTATAAGTTTTATGCAGAGTAAAACAGATTTACTTGGGGTTTGGAACCCATTGGGAACTCGATTTCTGGGTGCTGGAGATAAGTGACTTGCTGAGTAGTTTTTGGTTCAAGTCTGCAGCTTTGGGGGCGTGGACCAGACCTGAGTCTGTGTTGCACCAGGCTAGCGTGTCTGGCTCAACAAGGTTGGGTTCTGGAGTCTCAAGCTGGCAGTGGAAAATAGGCTCTGTGGTAATTCCATCACGTCAGGTGACAGTCCCAGGGGGTCTCTGTGACCAAACCCATCACAAACACAATTGCTTTCTTGTACACTGTTATTTTAGCAACTGACTCATTGCCAATTGTGTCTTCATTGTGTCTTATGAGACCTAATGAAACATAATTTTAATATAGAGGAAGCTATACTAGTGGGACACTGACTTTTCAAATTGCCTAAAAAGAACTTAAAACTCTGATCTTATTTTTCCCTACGGCACCATAATGCATTTTAAGATTTTTTTTTTAAATCAGTGAACTGTAGTTTTTCATCTTGTTATTAAAGCAGCTGTGAATGAAACATCTAGCTTTACTGGGTTGCCTTGGGGAATTCTGACTAAAACATGTTTCTATAAAGTTGAGTTTAATGTATTGAGCTTTCTAAATGATTACGAAAAATATCAAACCAGTTATTGAGTTACAAGGACAAGAGAAAAGCACAGGCTTATATGTCTTCCTTGAATAATGTTTTAGGAATTTGACACATTATTTCTTATATGGGAGAGGTGCTGAACAAACCTTTAACTAATATTTATTTTACTTCTAATTATAGAAAGATTTGTGTATTTATGTTTAAATTACTGGGTGTCAGTCAATTCAACTCCACAACTGTATTTTATTGTAAATTGACAGTTCTTGAAGTGAACCAAGCAAACCCGATGCAGTGAAAAATGGTAAGATTTTTCATTCTTGTTAAAGTTTCAAGATTTAAAGGTCCAGGCACATACACTACACATTTGCATGTTTTCATGTTCGATTGCACATGCAGCTATGACAGGATTTGGTCCCAAAAACAAATGTAAACAAAAAAATTGATGTTGAAACCATTTCATGGGTTTCCTCGTAAACCCATTTTAAGGGTTTCCTAAATATTTCACTTTTTTAAATTAAATGTTTATGAAAAATGTTATCAGATTAGTTATTGTAATGATTTCTAAAAGTTTTTTTTACTGAAATCAGAAGTTTCAGTAAACTGAAAACTTTAATAATCATATTTATAATTATTTCAATAGTATTTATGATTTATATTGAATAACATTCCAATTTAAAATGTTGATAAAAATTAATACTTGTACATGGAAAAGATTCTGTTTTTTAAAAGCCCATTTTTGAAAAAAATACGTTTTGTTATAAAGATTTCTATCACTTCCAGTCATACTGTTTCTCTGATGATTGTGTAATTGTGCATGAAATCATGTGGGAACATCTTGTTTTCAGATTTAGGGCTTCATTTCTCAAGCAATTTTTTCTAAGGGCAAAATTTGCAGATTGGCATTTATCTATAAATGCACTGGAAATTTGGTAGTCACATTGAAAATGCAAATTATGTATATATGGAAGTAGAATGCAGCTGTCAGACCAATTTACTAGGGTAATCAGTGTGACGTTTCACTCCATAATCTTTATGAAAACATGCTTATGATATGAATATGATATAACTGAGATATACTTCATGCAAGATGGCTCATGTGAGATATCATTACAAAGGTTATGATTTACTGAATGTGATTGTCCAGTTTGTATTCTTGTATCATTTCTGTATCTGAATTTAGGAATATTAACTATGTATCTGTATTTCAAATATGTTACTTTGGGTGTCACCCCCAACCAGCGCTTCAGGTACGACAATGGAAAAGCCAGACTGAGCTAATGAGCCATTAGCAGAGACAAAGGACTATGAAAGATCTTAGTCTTCCTGTGGACTCTGGAGACAGCTTACAAGCAATGGCTGCCACAGTCATGCAGAGACATGGTCGAGTCACCTGGACTAGATGCACCTCTTCACCTTTTGGAATGCTAGTATAAGGCAGTGACATCACTGAAGTCACCAAAGAGACACTGAAAAACACCAGGAAGGAAGTATCGGAGGGGTAGCCTTGTTAGTCTGGATCTATAAAAGCAGCAAAGAATCCTGTGGCACCTTATAGACTAACAGACGTTTTGGAGCATGAGCTTTCGTGGGTGATAACCCACTTCGTCAGATGCATGTAGTGGAAATTTCCAGGAGCAGGTATACATATGCAGGCAAGCTAGAGATAATGAGGTAGGTTCAACCAGGAAGGAAGAACTGAACTCTGGGGAGAAGGGTTGACCACAAGCTGGAAGGGCTTCTAGCTTATGAGTAATAATATCCGAAGTCTCAAGAGGGAGACCAGTACAGCTGCCTTTCAAGACTTTCTATAATTGGCCTGCAACAATCTGTAAGGTGAGAAATACTATTTGTAACCAATTTCTTTAGAGAAACTATCTTAGTTTGCGTGTTTGGTTTCATTTGTTTAGTAATCTGCTTTGCTCTGTCTGTTATCTCATATATTCACTTAAAATCCATCTTTGGTAGTTAATAAACTTACTTCTTGTTTGTAATAAAACCCAGTTTATGCAATTTATAATTGGAGGGGGTATAATTGTGCACGTCTCTCTTCACATTGAGGAAGAGGGTGGATTTTTATGAATTTGTGCTGTGCAGATTTTTCTATAGAGCACAAGACAGTATTATTTTGGGTTTATCTCCCAAAAAGGATTGTGCACGTGAGTGCTAGAGAAGTCCTCTCACACAGAGCTGACTTCAGTCTGTGTCTGCAGTGGGGTGTGGCCCTACCTGTGTCTGTGTGCTGCAGGAGGCTAGAGAGCCTAATTCATCAAAGCAAGGAGAGGGAACCCAGGCTGATTGAGCAGTGGAGGCTCAGTGAAATCCCAGTACATCAGGTGGCATCCCAGAAGTGGATCCAACTCATCACAATCAGGCACATAGATATTCAAGTGATCACACTTGTAAAATTGTGGGCACAAATTACTACGGGTTCAAAAAGCATGTGCACCTTAAGAAGCTGCTTTTGAAAATTTGGGCTTCAGAGTCTCAATTGAGACCATCCTTGATGTTTGAAATTTAAAACACAGCAATTGAAAGCAAATGGCATTTATATATATTTTTAAAGTACTTAGTTTAAACAGTAATGTAAAAGTGACTGTTTATTGTTATACAAAATTAGAGCAATAGAAATTTCTCTCTCTCTCTATCTCTCTCTCTCTCTCTATATATATATACACACACACACAAATAGTAAGCTAAACGGAATTTGCATTACTGTGGCTCTTTTGTATAATGTTCATCACTAATTTGGCTCCTGAACCACTGAGGTCTCAGTATCACTGCTTCAAAGTAACCATTTAGAGCTAATTGTTTTAAACTCAATAGAATAGGGAAGGGACAAATATTGAAAATCTGAGCCTGTTTTGCTGTTAAGCTTTAATTGTTTCTGATGAGAAACAAATGAAAGAGTCCCATTCAATTACATCACGTAATGGCAGACAGCTAAAAAGTGACAAGTTTGTAAAGTGCTTATATACAAATGCTAGAATTCTAAATAATAAAATGGGTGAACTAGAGTGCCTTCTATTAAATGAGGAGATACATATATATTTTAATTGGAAAAGGTTCAGAAAAGGGCAACAAAAATGTTTAGGGTATGGAACAGTTTCCTTATGAGAAGTGATCAATATAACTGGGACTTTTCAGCTTGAGAGAGAGATGACTAAGGGGGGATATGATAGAGGTCTATAAAATCATGACTAGTGTGGAGAAAGTAAATAAGGAAGTGTTATTTACTCCTTCTCATAATAGAAGAACTAGGGCTCACCAAATGAAATTAATAGGCAGGGGTTTAAAACAAACAAAAGAAAGTATTTTTTCACACAGCACAGTCGGTCTGTGGAACTCTTTGCCAGAGGACGTTGTGAAGTCCAAGACTATAACAGGGTTCAAAAAAGGACTAGATAAGTTCATGAAGGATAGGTCTATCAATGCTATTAACCATGATGGGCAGGGATTGTGTCCCTAGCACCTGTTTCCCAGAAGCTGGGAATGGATAACAGAGGATGGATCATGTGATGATTACCTGTTCTGTTTGTTCCCTCTGAGGCACCTGGCATTGGCCACTGTCATAAGACAGGATACTGGGCTGGATGGACTTTTGGTCTAACCCAGTATGGCCATAGCTTAGCTCCGTGGTTTGAGCATTGGCCTACTAAACCCAGGGTTGTTAGCTTAGTCATTGAGGGGGCCACTTAGGATCTGGGGCAAAAATCAGAACTTGGTCCTGCAAGTGAAGGTAGGGGGCTGGACTAAATGACCCTTCAGGGTCCATTCCAGTTCTATGAGATACGGGTATATCTCCATATTTTATTCTTATGTTATGTGCTGTAAAGAGCAGCAGGAGGCACATTAAAGAGCCACTTGTGGCCCCTGTGCCTCATTCTGAGTATCACTGCTTTAAAGAGAATAAGGGACTATATTATATTTCAGGTGTATGGATATATGGTTACCTAGGACAGCGTGACCCAGAGTGCGGAATATTGGACAATATACAGTCTGGATAATTGAACCTAGAGGTGGGATGTCTTGCTGACCTGATGCAATTCAATCTGCATTTTTCTTGAGATAAGTTAGATCACAGCCTGCCTTTTTACGCCTTATCAGTGGACTAAATTGGGTAGCAAAAAGTAATTCCTGTTGGACAGTAAACAGTGATGAAGGATGCGTCTTAAAAAGAAAGTCTGAATTAAAATAAATAAATAAATAAACTCAAGAGGAAAAAGTAGAATGATTGATGAAAAGTGAAGTGCTGGGAAGTTATAAAAGTAACTGGGAAGGGAAGGGAATGAGACTCTGTCTGGCATCCAATAGGTACTTTTTGTGGGAAACCAGTGGTTCATGGAAGAAGTAACTGGGTTTTTTTAGGATTATAGTTGTATTATCTGAGGGCAATACCTTTCAGGAAGAATGACAGAAAAGGAAGGATGGAATGATTAGAGTCTTAAAGCTAACAGGACCTTGTACACTGACTTTAAGAAATAAAGGAGGGCTTGCCATCTGGTAAAAAGGATTCAGTTGACCCTGATCTTGAAATGACTGTGCATATTACATCCTATGGTGGGATTTTAATGACACATGGAATGAGAGCAAGATGAAAAATTTTGATTTTTTTAAGTTTCAGATCGTAATTCTTTACTGGCCTTAGAAGCAATACAAATATTGATAGAGGAATTCTATATTAATGTTGCATGCAATGTTGATGGGGGGAAAAACAGTTAATAGGGCCAATTTCAGACTGAGTAGCAAACTCTCCCTTGGGTGCCTCTGATTCTTTTTTTTTAACCACCTGGTTCAACGATTTATGATCTGGAATACTTCTTTCTTTCCACAATTTAAGGAGAATTATATTAATAACATTTAAACATTTGGGTGGGATTGGTCATGACCTGGGACAGTGATTTTGTGGGTACAATCACATATCACAAAAGGTAATATTCAATGCTGGCCTAAGACATTCCTCTACTTTTCTCAAACAAATATTGCCAGTGGACTCATTTGTGTACATAAACTTAGTGCAAGCAAAATGGCTACACAATTGGCCTAAATGCAGATGCTGATTTTGTCTGTACAAAATCAAAGTTCCCTTCTTAAAATGTAGGCCAAAATGTTCCAGTTTCACACACTACAAAATAGAGGACATTGTAGGATTGTATTTGAATTGAAGATTCCTGGTTATTCCTGTGTCTATTTTAAAATTTGCATTAGATTTTCCTGTTAATCTCTCATTGAGAAAACAGTTACTGTAAGGGACTTTGCCTTCCCAATATGCCTGTAATACAAATGGCTAATCATTTAAACTTGCATTAATTAAAAAAAAAGAATGAAAATAAAATAGATTTTTACAGTAAATACTACAATACACGAGTCAATATAATATTTTCCATTTCAAGAGAGGGCACAATTATTTTTCTCTATGTTTTGTTTCCTTGATGTTATCAGATATTACTTTTGTAATTTCTTTGGGACTGGCATTTTTTTTTGGCTCTGTGTCTGTACAGCACCTAGCACAACAGGGTCCTGGTCAATGACTAGACCTCATAGACACTATAACAATACAAATAATAATTGTTGCCATTTATTACAGTCTTTTATTTATATACAGTCTTCTTTTTAAAAGGAGAAACGTATAATGTAGACCTACTATATGACTCACTTTCACAGCAGGTCCTGACAACTTTCTTTTCAATATTCAAAAAAATATTGCTGATGTGTTTGTTTTACAGGTAGTAAGATACCTCATATAAAAATTCAATATAAAGAAGTTAGATATTTAAATATTGGAGGGTATTTTCTTTCCCTTGTTGAATTATGTTAGTTTCTTCATTACCACTATATCCCAAAGTCTGTTATATTAACTACTAATGGAAAGAAATGTCTTTTTTTAAATTTCCTAGCTAAAATGAAGCACATATAACAGTCTGGTAAATGTGTTATAAATGATTTATCTTCCTGCAAGGTCACATAATTAATTAATAAACCAAAACAAATCCCTAGGAAGTCTATATCCAGTCATTCATTTAATTATATCCATGATCCTGCCTCAGCAATCTTGTTCCTGTGGGTTATCCCGTGAAGGGTATGTTTGTCTTCATTTTGGATAAAATGTGATTTACAAAGTATTTATGCATAAAGAAGCATGCTGTGGCTCACCACCCTAGGAACATTCTAGAAAAGGCCAAGAGGCATTTGACTCATTAGGGAACCACAAAATCCCAACACCCACTAGATATAAAATAAGCTTCCTGTTTTCCTACTTCTAATACTGTAGGTGACTGGTCTTTTTATAATTTTTTTCAGAGCTTTGCTGGAGTAAGGTAACATTGATATAACACAGGGGTCAGCAACCTCTGGCATGCGGCTCGCCAGGGTAAGCACCCTGGTGGTCTGGGCCAGTTTGTTTACTTGCTGCATCAGCAGGTTTGGCGGACCGCAGTTCCCACTGGCCGCAGTTTGCCGTCCCAGGCCAAAGAGGATGGCGGGAAGCGGCACGGGCAAGGGATGTGCGGGCCATGGCTTCCTGTCACCTCCATTGGCCTGGGACAGTGAACCATGGCCAGTGGGAGCCGCGATTGGCCTAATCTGCCACATGACACGTGAACAAACTTACCCCGGTGAGTCGCTGCCAGAGGTTGACAGCCCCTGATATAATATCTTAGAGACCATACTAAATGCCAGTCCTTAGTGGATATACTCTGTCGATATGTTTTTCTGCTTTTTTCTCTCATCACTATAAAAAACATTGCATTCTCCTTTGTATCTTGGTTTACCACTTCTTTACATACTTGTGAAACTGTAACCTTATTGCCTAGTTTTTTTACAAGTTACAAATGGAATGCAACTAGAGAAACACAATAGTGAATTGGGGCCATAGGATGAAATCCTTGTCTCCATTAAAATCAATGGCCATTGACCACAGTGGAGTCAGGATCTCATCCGTACTGTCTAATTTGTAAATACTGTTAGAGGGCAAATCTTGATAAAAACAGGTGACCTTAATTTTTTGTGAGCTTATTATTGTATCTTCATGGTACACAGTCCTAATGTGTGTATGTTGCTAAATTCCACAACTTTTACTGAAGATCGTACTTACATGTTGTAATTTATGGGAGTTCATGGGAAAAGGAAACTGCTCAGTTTGTGTGATGATCATCCCAGAGTAGCCTAATAGCTGCTTGAACTCACTCTTTAGTACCTGCCTGGCAAACAGCAGCCTCAGGAATGTGGGACCAGAAAAGTGACTTAAAGCCATCTTTATGCCCCACTACCTCCCAGTCTGCACTGGGCATTCCTAAGCCTTAGCTGAATCTCTCTCTCTCGCTCATTTCTCTCTCTATATATTTTTAAATTGGATATCTTCTCGCATTTCCTAGAGCACTTTGTTAGGTACGATTGGTAGTGTCTGGAACAGAGAGGCAAAAGTGGAAAGAGTATTCATGTTAATAACTAATAAGTTACCTGTCCATTATATAGTAATATCATTCAAATGTTGTAGATCTATTTCTATTAGTGAAGTGAAAATGAGATCATATTGCTGTTCTATATTATCTGATGATTGGACTCAGAAATATCTAATTGAATCTTTCGCTCAAATGAGCCCATATTTAATAGGTAGCACTTGTCTTCCTGATGCTGTAAGTTTGATGTGTAGGGTCTTGATTTTCCTTTGATTAACATTTTACAGTGATACTTCCTCACAACTTTTGAATTCATCGGTTGCTTCCCCAAGAGATGCCTAGGAATAGGATAAGAAAAGAATTACATCATCAGTATATAATGCAATTCAGTGTTGGATGGCCAGTATTTTTATGCCTTCAACACTATTACTGTGCTCAAGTTTTTGAACATTTGGTTCTATGGATAAGGCAAAAAGTAAGGGTAACAAGGGGGACCTTGCCTATTTCTTATAGACAAAGTACATACATTCTGAGTTATACCCATTATTCCTTACTGCAGCAGTAGGCTGTGAATACAATATCTTTTTCTAAGAAAGTCTTCACCCATTATATCAGGCCTGCACAACATGTGGCCCACGGAGCCTCACTGTGCAGCCTGCCGGGGGATTCTAAATCCCCCACACAAGGCGCTCTGAGGGCAGCCCAGAGCTGGGAGCCCAGAGCCCTTTAAAACTCAGCCGCGGCCTGGAATCAAAGGGCTCTGGGCTGCCGGCAGCTGCAGGGAGCCCTGAGCCCTTTAAATCCCAGCCGCGGCCAGAGTCAGAGGGCTCTGTGCTGCCAGCAGCAGCGGGGAGCCCTGAGCCCTTTAAATCCCAGCCACAGCCTGGAGTCAAAGGCCTCTGGGCTGCCCGCAGAGCTTCCCAGCCATTGCTGAGATTTAAAGGGCTCAGGGCTCCCCGTGGCTTCGGGCACCCCAGAGCCCTTTGAATCTTGGCCGCGGTTCCGGTGGCGGGGCCGGCAGAGATTTAAAGGGCTGAGGGCTCCCCATGGCTGCAGGCAGCCCAGAACCCTTTAAATCCCGGCCCACGGTCGCTGATTGTCCCCTCCCCGGACCCCTGCCCCAACTGCCCCCCAGAACTCTCACCCCCTATCTAAGCACCGCTGGTCCTTATCCCCTGATACCCCTCTCCCGGGACCTCTGCCCCTAACTGCCCCCCAGGACCCCATCCCCTATCTAAATGCCACTGCACCTTGTCCCCCAATTGCCCCCTCCCGAGACCCCTGCCCCTAACTGCCCCTTGGGACCCCAGCCCCTATCTAAGCCTCCCTTCTCCTTGTCCCCAACTGCCCCCTCCTGAGACTCCCCAACTTCCCCCCATGACCTCACCCCCTACCTGTCCCCTGATAAACCTCTGGGATTCCCATGCCTATCCAACTGCTGCCTGTCCCCTGACTGCCCTCCTGAACCTCTGCCTCATCCATCCCCCCCTGCTCCCTGTCCCTTTACTGCCCCCCAGAACCCCCTACCCCTTCTCCAACCCCCAGCCCCCTTACCGTGCCACTCAGACCAGTGTGTCTGGCTCCATGCAGCTCCAGTCACGTTGCTGCCATGCTCCTATGCTCAGCCCACAGCCCCTCCACCCAGCACCTGCCTTCTAGAGTTGAACACCTCAAAATTCAGGAGTGCTCAAGCTCAGTTTGGGCAGCTGTTCCTTCATTTCTCTCAAATCAAATATACTGATCCACTGTAACTTGCTGTGGAAAAAGTAGGATAAAATTGAGCAAGAAATGCTTATTAGGACTGGAATTGCTATTTTCAACAGCCATTGCCTTTTTGTTTGTTTAAAAGGAAGACAGTGATATTGCATTGGCAAATTCCCCACAGAAAGAAAGACTGGATCAAAAGAATAATAAAGGCACCTCAACTTTTCCTCATTTATGGAGGACAGTCTTATAATAGGCACCCAGATATCCTCCAATCACACAAGCTGAAAATTGTTCCACTTTACTGCAGCTCTGTAACCATATGGGAACCAGTTCTGTCTGTGTTTTGTGCACATCCAAAATTCCTGCTGAATGACCCGCCCTGGGAGCGAGTTACCAGTGACCCAGGGCTGGGGCGGCAGGAGGTGTGGGGCGGGAAGCTCAGGGCTAGGGCAGCAGCGGGGTGGGAGGAGGGCACTGGTGAGGAGAAAAGGGGGAAGCCCAGCACTGGGGTGGTAAGGGGTGTGGGTGGGTTGGGGGAGAGCCCAGGACTGTGGCAGCAGGGTGGTACAGGGGGGAGCCCAGGGCTTGGACAGCCAAATTTTTTTTTGATTGGGGCAGCAAAAAACCTAGAACTGGCCCTGCTGGGTTCCCCCAGCTGCTGGAGCCCCAGGCCCTTTAATTTGACCCTGAGGGCTCCCAGCCACCTCTTCATCTGGGAGCCCCTGGTTGATTTAAAATCAAGTATCACCTCCCCACCCTCAACCTTCCTTTTTGTCCCACAGCTGTTTTGGTGCGGTGGTGCTGGGGAAGGAGGGTTTGTTTCTGCAGGGCTGGGCGGCCCTGGGGCAGGGTGTTTCTGCAGGGCCGGGAGGTTTCTGCCCTCAGCTGTTTTCTTTGGAGTAATGTGGCCCTCGCCACTTTACGAGTTGTGCAGGCCTGCATTATACTGTTCCAAGACTTACATCAAATAGCTTCACTATACCCAATCAAAGGGGTTTCCACATCTCATGCCAATAAATAAATGTTTCATCTTGTTATTTATATCTTAAAAATCCCTCATCTCCCTCAAACCTGCAAATTATACATGTAGTCAGCCCATATATTCATACCTTCCTGCCACTGTTAATCTTATCATCTCTCTATCCTCCCCTCTCTGCTTGGTTGTTACACATATTATATCTTGCGTTAACATAGGTGATAAGATTTTGGGGGGGATTCCAGGAAGGTACTTAAGCATGTGCTTAAAGTTTGGCATGTGCATAAGTAACTTTCAAAATTGGGGCCTAAGAAAAGTCTAATCATCCAGTATAGAAGATCCAACAAACCTTTAAGGCAGTGGTTCTCAAAAAATTTTTTTCATGGACCCCTTATCTCGGCAGATCGCTTAATGATCTTTCCAAATGTTTTTTATACCATTAGCTAACTATTGTGAAGCATTTTGGATAAACGCGCTATATAAAAAAACCCTGTATAATAATTAACTTCTGTTGTTCTACAAATAAAAACACACAACTCAATTTTTAATATCAGTAGTCTTACCTTTCTAATGCAATGGATGTGCCCTCTCTCGCCTGCTGCTGGGGCTGGGGCGGAGGGCTGTCTCTCCCGAGCAGCCCTGGATCTGGGGAACATTGCCTCGTTCTCTGGCCACTGCAGCCCTCCATGTCCCAAATTCCCCCAACCTCCTCTTCTCACCCCACTGCTCCTTCCCACATACACCCCATTCCCCCCCCAAGGCAACCACCTCACCTTACATGTGTGTCTTCTCCAGTGTCCAGGTACCTAATTAGTGGAGCCACACTGTGAGACTCTACTAATTAGGTGGGTGGCCCTTCATTCTCTTGTGTGCGGCTACCCAAGCACACACCTTAGAGGGAACTATCCACAGACCTCCTGAATGGAGCTCGTGTACCACAGTTTGAGAACCTCTGCTCTAAGGTACATTCAAGAAACTATCAGTAAGAACTAGGTTAAGTTCCCAGATCGAGAGGTGAACCACAGTTTTTACATCCTTATCTATATGCTTCATATACATGTAAGCCATTTAATTTTAAAATACTTCCAATTTTAAGGAATGTACCGTACTAAGGACTTTTTAAAAATCACACACATTTGGATTATTTCTAATTTATTTGATGATGTGAATTATTTTTTATCTTACATCTTCCACATCATAAGCATAAGACAAAAAATTAGAAACAGTTCAAGTTCAAAAGCAAGAAAGTAAATCAGTAACATACATAGGTATGATACTATATAAACAATAATTGTAAGGATGTGTGACTTGATGCACCAGGCCAGTGCTATGCTCTCTGAAAGTGGTTTACAGTGTGAAGAATGCATTTTACAATAGCTTTTGCACAGTGGTGCTTGGGGTGCTGCTGCAGACACTTATTTTAATTAATAATAACAAACACCAAATACATGGGCTTCATAGTGCCCATCATCAGCACCCCCACTATAAAAATTGTTCCAGTACCCCTGCTTTTGTATGCCTTTTTTCCAATGAATATGCATATGCTTTACAGTGATTTTAGTAGTGATAGGAAAGAGTAATATTAAATAGGTCTGTAACTGTTGGACTTCCAAACAAATCACCTTTGCAGTCTGCAATACATTCAGCAAATTCTGCTTCTGGAGGTTAAATTAATAATGTATTTTAAATATAAGCACTTTCTGAGTGCAATAGGCTTGGTCATTTAACATGCATGAAGTCAGGCACTGTAGATTGTGGGCCTAATCCAGCAGCCCTAACTCAGGAGAGTAGTTTGAGTCAGTGGAACAACTTGAATGAAGACAAGATGCAGGACTTAAAAGAAACTAGCAAAATCAAGTTCCACTTTAATATCTTGTGTTTTTTTTCCTAACACTGACTTTATGGAGAATTCTCTTCTGTCAAATTGAGGTCAATGGAGTTGTGTCTTGCTATGAACGGCAGTACTAGGCTCTTATTAATGGGAGAGAAACTAGGGGCAATATTCTCAGGGGATGTAAATTGGCATAGTTTCATTTACTTCAATGACTACCAGATGAGGATCTGCATGACTCTTAACAGCTTTGTATGACTTCTTACTATATATAGTCAATTTTGCTAAGATGACCACAAAAAGTAAATAGTTGTAACTTGTATGACCCAACAGCTTTTCTGGTTTCTTAATGGTTTTAATAACTTGAACCTCTTTCATTTACCTGGCCAAACATTTATTGTGATATAAACCCTCAAATAATCTGACACACAAATGTCAAACTTCTTAAATTTAAATAAAGATGTTGCTACCCATTCTTTGTGCAAATCCAAGATACACAGAGCCTAAGAGGAGAGATTAAGGTATTTACCTTATTTGTCCTATGGACCTTCTCTCTCACACAGCTCATTAGCTGGTTTTCTATCCCTATTAGCATTGTTATTCCCCACAAAGGTAATTTGGCATTTATCATGCTAATGACATTAGTTAAGACTTGCACTTGTGTTCTGATCCTAGATTAAATTTAACACATTCTTGAGATATCAAAGATGATTCCTTCTCTCCTCTTCCTACATTCCTTTTATAAATATACCTGCCATCTATCTGCACCATCCATTTGTTGGAAGTTTGGTGGCCAGTGGAACTAATCATGTTAGTTCAATGTAAAATGTAATGCAGATGTTCTTATTAAAACTTCTGAACCTGCCTCTTCATAAAAAAAATGATGTAAGAAAATGCAGCAAATCCACAAGATGTCTGTCTAGCTCCCATCAGGATAAAAATGACATTATTTGTTTTTGTTATGTTAAATACAAACATGTTGAAGGAAGTAAAAATGATTTTTTCCTTGAGTTCTTATCCCAGCTAAGATTTGTTTAACCCAAGGAAAGGAGTTCACAATTTTAATAGCTATAATAACTGTTTTCAATTGTTTCCAGTTTGTTCACACAGGATATGTAATCACAAAAACATAGTTGTGGATGTTTTACTGTCCAGTGTAGCTGCTGGACTCTTAAAGGGCCAGATTGTGATTTTAACAAATTGTTCATGCTACAGTGAAAACTGTGACTGTCTTAGCCAGAATTCCCTCTGTGGCAGCAAAGGGAGCATATACTGAAATAGAGGCGTTGTTACTTTTTGAAAAGGAGTAGCATGCACTCCCCTCACCTCTCTGCCAGATAGCTCCACTGGCAGATGACGAGAGCTAGGACAGGGTGATGGTCCCATAGTCAGCACTATTTTTGAACCTGTTTAGTGATGTTAGACTGGAGTAGGGCCTCTGATCTCCACTTGCATAATGGCTGTCCCTCAGATCTTCCACTCACCCCTTACTGCTCTTTTGCTCTCCCATGGTGTGCCAGCAAGATAGTGGGTCTTCGAATATGATACAACAAAAATAAAGGCCAAAGTTTTAAAAATCAAGTCATGATTTTGGTCTCGTTTGGATGCCCAACTTTGGACATTTTTGAAGGGTTGAGAACCCACCCTTTCAAAATCCATCTGAAAATCTTGTGCCAAAGCCACAATTTCTGATGAATTGAGCATGATGTCTTTATTCCCCTTTAGGTGTTGAATAAGAGGAGATACAGCAATGAAGTCCATTCTCACTACTTCTAAGAGAAAAGTCCATGAAAACTGCATGCATCTAACACATTTAAGTTGGGTTTTTTTGATGGTAACTGCTCTGACGCAAAGGTGATGACTTTGTCATTTTAGAAACAAAGCAAATAAATCTTTATTCTTTCTCAGGAATATCTTCTTAGATTCTTGGGTATTTATCCCAAAGCTTGTTTGGAACACATTTTCTGTCTTTCACCCCATTCTTTGTCGCTTAGACAAAAACTTATTCATTGAATGAATTGCTACCTCTTTTCATGAATTGCTACCTGTTTCTCCCTTTTGATTTCAGATGCTTCTGGAAAATTTGTTTTGTTACTCTAGTTCAGAAATCAGTGACCTGCTGGTAAACTCTGCTTTGGTAGTATCAGAGCTTTATATAACCACACGCTACAGTAGATTTTCAAAGAAATTAGTCTAAGTTCTGTGAAACTGAACAAAGGGATTGTTACCATTAAGATTTCTTTTCCTAAGTCTTTATAGAACTTATACATAAAACGAATAAGAATAAAAATTCCCAAAAATTTGCAGTGGGAGTCTCTCAACACCATGTCCATGGTAGTTAGATTTAAGCAACTGTAGCCTGGCCTTTGACCTTCCCTTGAGGCCCCTTTCCAAACAGCATCTTCCATAGCTGTTCATAGACTGTCCTGCATGTGTAAGCCACTAAAAGTATCTCCTCCATAGTCCTGCTGAGGTGGTGAGGAGATGGCCTTGCATGAGCACCCTGTACCATAAGCATCTGTCACTCATATTACAAACAAGTGCTCTGTCATTATTTATATGTGCTCACATCTCATAGCCTACCAGCACAGACAGTGTTAACATGTCATGCAATACTTCTGCAGACACACACAAATACACAAAATGGAACATAAATGGTTTAGTTATAGTTTCCAAACAAAGGCAGAATTTTTGTTGCTCTGATTATCTTGAAAAGGGTTTTGCGCTTAACAGCATTGCATTGGCATGCTTTACTGTACATTGGAGTGTTATTTTATAACTGAGAAATTCACTTGGAGAGGCAATATTCTTTTGATACTACTTACCTCCTGTTTGCTGACAGTATTTAAGAACAAATAAGATAACAAAATAGCTAATAACAAAAAGCTAATACAATATGTACAGCACAATAAGATACTCATAGTTAACACTATGGTGACAGAATTAGGAGCAAGAGGACTTTTGAGATAATGAGGACTAAATGCACTAAGATCTTGTTGCTTAAAACAACAACAACCAGGACAACAAAATCCACAAAGAATTCCCTAGGGAATGTCAATAAGCTATATAATACATCTACCTGGCCACTAGGTGCCACTGTTTACCCACAGTTAGGATGGAATAATATAAATTCTATAACTGCAGAAAGCTTGTGTCTTTAAGAAAGTTAACTCAGGAGCAGTTTGAAACCTCCAGTGAAAGAACTTCATCAAGCTATTTAACAGTAGTGGCCCTCAGATAAGTGTTTATAGCTGCAGTCATTAAATGCAATAGCATAAATGACAATGAAATTTTCTATGTCAGTCAACCATGCTTGTGGATGCACCATGATGATTTAAGACGTAGGACAAGAATGTAAGCAGGCATACACCATGAAGGCTACGGCAAACATTTCCTATGGTGTGAGGTTCTTTTGCTGTTCTTCAAGTCCATTATTAGTACGCTTCTAGATTTCTGTGTCTATTTGCACCTGTCATGTTAGGGCTCTTCTGAGAGTTTGCAGAACTGGAGCAGCAAAAACCTCCCTCCAGCCTCAATACCCTGTACAAGGCCTGGTCACATTGCAGTCACTGCACTTGGAGCTGTACAGAACTTCTCTCTCCAAAGAAGTAGGGATGCGAGGGAGCATGCGGGTTCATGTGTTGGTCCTTTTTCTCCTCTTCCCCTGTCCATATTGCTCCCATATTGCAGTAGGATAAGGCATGACCTCCCAGTGTGCAGGGGAGTTCCAGAAGAAAGTGGTGTAGCTCCAGATGGCTGAAATGGTGAGTAATCTCTCTAGGCCCAACGTGCTTGAAAGAGATCCTCTTTTTTTCAGTTCCTCAACTGCCTGTTCATCACAAAGCATGGCTCCTGCCAAGTCCCAGACTTCCTTTCTGGGAAGCTAAACCACTACAAGGTACAGTTCTCAATACCAAGATCTCAATACCACACATACTGCCAACATAGGTCTGAGGATATAACACACCACTCACCCTATCTATTATTTTTCAGATGACCCCATCACCTTGCTGTCTGAGACATATCTCAACTCACTTCAGTGGAGTCACACAGCGGTGAATTGAGCACATTATGTGTCAAGGCATGTCTAACATGGGCAAGACCCCACATACCAGACAGTAGGGCATCCTGGATTCTGCAGCACTTGCTGTGGTCAAGGGGAAATTTTACAACTTAATTACGTTGAAAAATGGAGGCCTGTAATGAATTGTGAAAATGAGCATTGCTATCAGGGCAGTAACTGCTGTCTTAGTTTCCTTTTAGATTTTCAAAGATGTTTGCATTGGCACCAAATAATTGCTCTGTAGGGGTAGTCTAGCCTACTGACATTAAATGTATTTTCAGGAGATGCTCTAGCACATGTTCACTTTGTCTTTCATAGTTTATGTCAAATACTTAGCTTTCTTTGAAAATTATATTGGGCACTTTTGAATAATAAAATGTCTGAAAGATAATTTAAAATGAATCTAAAAGCTACATTTTTGTACATTTATTACTATTATTATTGCATGAAGTCAACCTTGTGTTAGACAGGTGGTAATTTTGAATTTACCAAACTGACAATAAGTTTACAACAGAGCCAGTAATCTGTCTAAGGAAAGCATTTAGAATCCAACACTATCTTGAGTTTGTATTGAATTATAGACATTTTAAACACACTGTGTCATTTTAGGATTTAGTGTGCTTGAAGCCCTCAATCCACTTATCACAGCAGATATACGCACCCAACAGTATTGCTAAGTGTTATGTTTTCACTTCTTTGGGAAAAATATCTTCCAAATCCCTGCTGTGTTAAACCTAAAATTGCTCGGAGATGGTTCTTCTATACTGCCTTTAACTAAGGGATAAATCAGGAGCAAAATATCCAGCCTGTCTGGGTAGCCACTTATGCGATCAAACTAGCCATTAGTCATTAGGTACCCTTACCCCCCCTTGTTACCCCAGATAAGTTTCTTTGCCCAAACCAATTACAGAGCAAAATACTACTCAGAATAAAAACTCTCTAATCTGTATTTAGTATCCCTGAATAGCAACTCCTTCCCCATGGAAACACAGGAAACACACCCATACATTCAGCAAAGAAACAATTATTTTATAAAATGACTCTTTCTACCTTACTGATCAAATCTGAAAATACAGAGAGCCCAAATTCAATGGGAATACTCATGCGATTGTATGCTACCTAGCTTGAGTAAGGGCTGCAGAAATACCAGTTTGCACCAAACAGCACATCTCTGACGACCTCTGGAAGTGCTTATTCAAAGCTGCAATACCAAACAGGGAATGCAGACCACTTCTTTATATTGATGGTGAGCTGGAATCTGGAGGACACCTTGAATCTTCCTGGCATAATGAGATAACATTCTTATTCACCATGGGATTGAGTGGGCAAGGTTAACTGACAGCAGCCTGTGAAGGTAGAAAAACAGGTATTATAGCATAGGTTAGCAGGTGATGGAGGATGGGAACATTTTGCAAAAATCATTCCAGAAATCAAGAGAGTAACATGATTCTAGCTCTGAAACTGATTTTCTCTGCTCTTCAGCAAGTCATGAAAGGCCCTTGTGCCTCAGTTTCCCCATCTGTAAAATAGACAGTAAATCTGTCTGTAAAACATTGTGAGGCTTCATTGCTGCATGGCAGTAATGCGCTTTGAAGAACAAAAGTATACATAAAAGGTTCACTAGAGTCATGAAGTGATTACTTGGGCTGCACTATGGGCTGGAAGTTAGCCTGCTTTGTCACACAAAGCTTTGTTCTCTAGCAGTAATGGTGACAATATTCCCCAAGTGACATTCACTTTAAGTTTGGTTAACATTTTTCATATTCTTGCTATCTGTCTCACAAAAGGCATGCAATAAAGAGCATTAATCATCTACCCTTGAGCATCTCTCTTTCTCTTTGCCTATCTCCTTTGGGCCTACTTCTTACATTACAACCTCCTCAGCAACTTCACTCACCTTTATTTATTTTGGGGTTCAGAGGAAGGGGAAAAAACTTGCCAGAGAAACATTTCATATTTTCTCCCCCAAATTTGGAATTTCCACCCTCAGATAAATAAACAATACTAAAATTATATTCTTCAGAGGTTCACAATGGACGATACCCAGTTCTGGACCAATGACTGGTTTGAAATCTCATGACATATCATGGCTAGCAATAGGAACTTTATTCTATGAAACAGCCAGAAATCCAATGGAATAAGGCATTTCATTCTAGTTTATGAACTACAAAATCACAATAACAGTCTTTGCTGAAAAGCTATTTAGGTGCATGTACTGGTTTTGCAACTAGAGGAATATAAATAATAGGACCAATGCAATTATTTAAAAAACTCAAATAACCTGATTCTCCACTATCTGTATTGGCTTTACATTGAAGTAAATGCACTGATTTCCATGGAATTGCAAGGGTGTAAAAGAGAGGTGATTAAGAAAAAGTAGAAAGCCTACAAGGAGTGGAAGAAGGGTGGAATTAGCAAGGAAAGCTACCTTAGTGAGGTCAGAACATGTAGGGATAAAGTGAGAAAGGCTAAAAGCCAAGTAGAGTTGAACCTTGCAAAGGGAATTAAAACCAATAGTAAAAGGTTCTATAGCCATATAAATAAGAAGAAAACAAAGAAAGAAGAAGTGGGACCGCTAAACACTGAGGATGGAGTGGAGGTTAAGGATAACCTAGGCATGGCCCAATATCTAAATAAATACTTTGCTTCAGTTTTTAATAAGGCTAATGAGGAGCTTAGGGATAATGGAAGGCTGACAAATGGGAATGAGGATATGGAGGTAGATATTACCACACCTGAGGTAGAAGTCAAACCTGAACAGCTTAATGGGACAAAATCGGAGGGCCCAGATAATCTTCATCCAAGAATATTAATGGAACTGGCACATGAAATTGCAAGCCCATTAGCAAGAATTTTTAATGAATCAGTAAACTCGGGTTGTACTGTACGACTCGAAGGTTGAGGGGGGATATGCTTGCTCTTTATAAATATATCAGAGGGATTAATATTAGGGAAGGAGAGGAATTATTTAAGATTAGTACCAATGTAGACACAAGAACAAATGGGTATAAACTGGACACTAGGAAGTTTAGACTTGAAATTAGACGAAGGTTTCTAAACATTAGAGGAGTGAAGTTCTGGAACAGCCTTCTAAAGGGAGCAGTGGGGGAAAAAGACATATCTGGCTTTAAGACTAAGCTTGATAAGTTTATGGAAGGGATGGTATGATGGGATAGCTTAATTTTGGTAATTGATCTTTGATTATCAGCAGGTAAGTATGCCCAGTGGTCTGTGATGGGATGTTAGATGGGATGGGATCTGAGTTACTGCAGAGAATTCTTTCCTGAATGCTGGCTGGTGAGTCTTGCCCACATGCTCAGGGTTTAGCTGATCGCCATATTTGGGGTTGGGAAGGAATTTTCCTCTCGAGGCAGATTGGCAGAGGCCCTGAGGTTTTTCGCCTTCCTCTGCAGCGTGGGGCATGGGTCACTTGCTGGTGGATTTTCTGCAGCTTGAAGTCTTCAAACCACAATTTGAAGACTTCAGTAACTCAGACATAGGTTAAGAGTTTGTTATAGAAGTGGATGGGTAGGATTCTGTGGCCTGCTTTGTGCAGGTCAGACTAGATGATCATATTGGTCCCTTCTGACCCTAAAGTATATGAGTCTATGGTGGCACATAGTGGAGGATCATGTTCTAAAACTTTTCTGGGATTCTGTTTTTGTGAAGTTTTTGAGAGAGACAAGATTGGTGAGGTAATATATTTTATTGGACCAACTTCTGCAGGTGGAAGGGACAAGCCTTCAACCTTCGCAGAGCACTTCTTCAGGTCAGTGAAACTCTAAAGCTTCAGGTCAGTGACACACATAGAAATCCTCATATGACAGTGTGGTATAGAAGCTACCCATTTGAAATGATTTGAATATTATTCAAGGTTATGTCCCTGGTGAGGAATGCACCCAAACTACACATATGCTGATAAAACATTTATTTAGAGTAGTGTGGTTCTCTGGATAGGTCTTTGGACTGGGAGTCAAAAGACCGGCTCCTATTCATGGCTCTGCCACTGACTCACTGCATGATCTTGAGCAAGTCATCTCACTCTTTTTTGCCTCTGTTTCGCCTTCCGCTCTTCTCTGGTTAAGTTGTAAGCTTTTAACCTTTCACTGCCTCTTACTATTTGTTTGTATAGTACCTAGTACCTTGAAGCCCTGATCTTGGTGGGATGGTTAAGCATCTATGTCCTACTGAAATATAAATAATATAATAGTGATTGTATACCATGTCACACTTTTATCGTACTACTCTCTATATGTATAATATGATCATTTTTAACTTTGTGATTACTTTATTTCCAAAAGCTCATCTCTTCCTTTATTAAAATGAAATACATAAATTATCACTCGGTGAAAATGTGACCGCTACAAACTTTATGCGAGTGGGTCTTTGTCCAGCTATCAGGAAGAAAAGGGATGTTACCCCTTTAAGGGCTACCTTACAGCCGATGGGGAGTAGGGGGAAAGTTTCCAGGGATGATCAGGAAGCAATCAGGGCCAGGTCAGAACAAGGACAGTGCATTGCCCTTTTTTCTGACTGAATGAGTGGGGAGGTATTGACACCCAGCAAAGCCATGGAGATGCTCTATTTACCAGTATCAGGATGGCAGTACCCATGAACTTAGCAAAAGTATCAGGTTCCCTTTTGACCCATTGTGGGCATAATGCTAGTTGCCCTCTTCCTTGAGGGCCTGAGAAGGAATTTCCCCTTACTATCAGAATGTCCAAGGCAAGGGTTTTTGCCTTCCCCACAGCTGGTCTGGAACCAGGTGGAAGTAGTAAGGGGGTAGGTAATAATGCTGCAGTTTTATAAATGAAGCTTGTGGTGGATGTCCAATTCAAATACTCGGAATGGAGGGGACATGGTTATAGGATAAAATGGATTGGAAAAGGATTTGAAGGAAATTATCTCTTCAGGGAGCTGACCTTCCTCCTTTCCCTGTCCCTCTTTCGTGGAGCTGAAAAAGCGGCCTGGGGTTTCTATGACTGAAACCATTGGGAGCCGACCTCCTCTCTCCTACACTGTACAGTTTGTTGCTGGGTACTTCCAGATATAATGGGTGAATAAAGTTGTGTGAATAAACCACATCCATGGTCTCCTGTCTTTCTTCCAGCATGCATGGATAAGGAGCTTCTAGTGCCAGTGACATGCAAAGTCACAGTGACATTTACAAATATATTTTATACTTTTCAGAAGAGAATATCTTTCTGGGGCCCCCATGGTGAGTGCCATGTTGCTGTGTGCTGCATTATCAGATTTATGTCATTCTGATGAGATAGTCCACTTGGAGAAGCCACTGAGCAAGGAATAAGACAATAGTTTGAAGGAAGCCGCTATTTAAAGTTATTGGTGTAAGGATAATTAGAGACTGAAAGGTATCCAGTGTCATTAAGGGAAGGTTGCCATAGGGCAGATGCAACAACTGACTGTTTCCCTCAATGTTAAAAAACATGTATCTGTCTCTTTTCAAACTGTTCTTATTTTAGCTCACATCTGCCCCATATGCCTTGAGAATCTGCTATTGGGCCTGAGAAGTGCTACTGGCTTGGTTTTTCTTTAAAGCAGATGCCATGTAGTGTATATATCAGATGGGGGCAAAATGTCTCTTTCACATTGTCATTAACAGTGTTTTTATCCTTAGTCTATGCATTTGACAGCTAAATGCTCCATTTTTGCTGCTTACCTAAAGGAAACACAGTGGTATTCAATAAAGAAAAAGCCACAGGAGATGGTGTTTGTAGGCAACCCACTTAATGAAATGTTTTAATATTTAAATTTAAAAAAAACAAACACTTCTCAAAGTATTCCCTCTGGCATCTCGGCCTTAAAATCCCAGCCTAGGCTGCTGCAGTGTAAAGGCTTTTACTTTTTCTTTCTGGGTGCACTAGTAACCAAAAGGAAAGGGTAAGTGGGCTGGAATTTGATAACTGTATAGTTCCTTTACCATTTTCCAAAGTCAGACAGGGCTGATCAGATACAATTTTACAAGCTGTGTGAAAGTCAGCTCAGGGATGCTAGTTTCTTTATCCTTCCTCCTCCTTCTCCTTCTCTCCCACCTCACCCAGGGGCTCTGCAATGATTCAATGAAGCTCCCACTGTTCTCATCCCTTTCATCTTCTTCCTATTTTAAAGAATAACTTGTGTTATTGCTTCTGCTCTCAGATCCAGAACTTTGGCCTTTGAGAGAAATACCATGGGCAAAGGGGTGTTACATTGTTCACCAATCCCAGGCAGTAATGTAGGACTCTACCATATTCATGGCCAGTGCATTTTAATTTGTCGAGGATTTTACATTCACCACTGAAAAGACATAATTCGTATTTATTTTACACTGTGGAGTGAAGTGACTACTTCCAAAATACTCATTTTGATTTTTTATAGGTTCTTATTCTGCACCCATCACCCTAGTTTCTAAGAATCCTTGCCATTTGCGATTCTCCACATTTTTCCCCAGGGGAAAAACTCCATCTGGACTTTTGGTAATATTTTGTTTTCTGTTTGTTAACATCTGTGGTGCTATAAGCTTCTTATTGAAAACAGGTTGAAGAAGTGTGTCTTTTACTTAGAAGAGAAAGTGCTGAGATGTGTAGTGGTTTTTAGATCCTGTGTGAGTTCGTTCCACAGACTTGGACCATCTTCTAAGAAATCTCTTGTTTCCTGCACAAGCAATCTTTGCTGTTAGAGTAGATAATTCTTCTGTGCCTGAAGAACAAAGTTATTGATACAGTTTTATCTCAGAGCTGTAGGGATATCAGTAAGCTACTGGAATTTGAACCCACAATATGTTACTAGTTCTCCTGGTGGATGCATGAAAATGATGAATAAGAGTGAATTGATGTTTGTGAAAATCTGCAAGTGATGTTCTTTCTGATGGAGGTACAATTTCCCCACTCAAGTATCAGAGGGGTAGCCATGTTAGTCTGGATCTGTAAAAGCAGCAAAGAATCCTGTGGCACCTTATAGGCTGACAGACGTTTTGGAGCATGAGCTTTCGTAGGCGAATACCCACTTTGTCAGATGCATGTAGTGGAAATTTCCAGGGGCAGGTATATATATGCAGGGAAGCTAAAGATAACGAGGTTAGTTCAGTCAGGGAGGATGAGGTCCTGTTCTAGCAGTTGAAGTGTGAACTAAGGGAGGAGAAACTGGTTTTGTAGTTGGCAAGCCATTCACAGTCTTTGTTTAATCCTGAGCTGATGGTGTCAAATTTGCAGATGAACGGAAGCTCAGCAGTTTCTCTTTGAAGTCTGGTCCTAAAGTTTTTTGCTGCAGGATGGCCACCCTAAGGTCTGCTATAGTGTGGCCAAGGAGGTTGAAGTGTTCTCCTACAGGTTTTTGTATATTGCCATTCCTAATATCTGATTTGTGTCCGTTTATCCTCTTCCGTAGCGACTGTTGAGTTTGGCCGATGTACATAGCAGAGGGGCATTGCTGGCATATGATGGCATATATTACATTGGTGGACATGCAGGTGAATGAACCGGTGATGGTATGGCTGACCTGGTTAGGTCCTGTGATGGTGTCGCTGGTGTAGATATGTGGACAGAGTTGGCATCAAGGTTTGTTGCATGGATTGGTTCCTGAGCTAGAGTTACTATGGTGCGGTGTGCAGTTACTGGTGAGAATATTTTTCAGGTTGGCATGTTGCCTGTGGGCGAGGACTGGCCTGCCACCCAAGGCCTTTGAAAGTGTGGGATCATTGTCCAGGACGGGTTGTAGATCCCTGATGATGCGTTGGAGGGGTTTTAGCTGGGGACTGTATGTGATGGCCAGTGGCGTCCTGCTGGTTTCTTTCTTGGGTTTGTCTTGCAGTAGGAGGCTTCTGGGTAGTTGTCTGGCTCTGTTGATCTGTTTCCTTATTTCCTCGTGTGGGTATTGTAGTTTTGAGAATGCTTGGTGGAGATTTTGTAGGTGTTGGTCTTTGTCTGAGGGGTTAGATCAGATGCTATTGTACCTCAGTGCTTGGCTGTAGACAATGGATCATGTGATGTGCCCTGGATGGAAGCTGGAGGCATGAAGGTAGGCATAGCGGTCTACATATATATACCTGCCCCTGGAAATTTCCACTACATGCATCTGACGAAGTGGGTATTCACCCACGAAAGCTCATGCTCCAAAATGTCTGTTAGTCTACAAGGTGCCACAGGATTCTTTGCTAATTTCCCCACTATCACCCTTTGGTTACATCCGATCAGGAAGGACTCAGACCCACTCCAGTGCATTCTCTGTGATCCATTTCCTTCAGATGGGGTAGCAGTTTTACATGGATGCAGAGAGGTCCAGGAGCATGAGAACAGATGTCTGCCTTCCATCCATTACCAGCAGAGATTATCCATCACTGCCTCTAAAGCTGTTACCTTTCCATGTCTTGGATTGAATCTAGACCGTGCAGTGTCAAAGATACTGCCTTTGATGGGTGTGACACAGATATGCCCGGGAAGTACCTTGGCAAGTATATTACTTGTGTGTTTGACCATCTTCCCGATATTTCATTGAAGAAGGTCAAGTATGGCTTCTGCCAAAAGCTAAGAACTAATGGATTGGGGGAGTAGGTGCACTCTAGGAAATAGTCTCTGTGAATTTAAACCCTGCCTGTAACCCTATAAGAGCAGAATAAATGTCATAAGTTGTTATCCTTTACAGAGGAGAAAGTCTGACAGCAGGAGTGTCTGATGAAAGGTGGATTCAAGCTTTCTGAACTGGACAAACATTGCAAGAACTGACCATTGGGTGAGAAGTACCTTATTAGACAGGAAAATAAATTGTTAATAAGTAAAGACTATAGATTGCATTTTATGTTTTTGTTTCACTTGTAACATTATGTTTCCAATCCCTTATACTTGCTTTTTATTGGAATTTCTATTTCAAGCGTGTCCTCAATTACAGACAGCCCCCCAACCTGAAGCAAACACTCACCAGCAACCACACACCACAGAACAAAAACATTATCCAGGAACCTATGCTTGCAAACAAAATCTGATGCCAACTCTGTCCACATATCTATTCAAGTGACACTATCATAGGACCTAATCACATCAGCCACACCATCAGGGGCTCATTCACCTGCACATCTACCAAACTGATATATGCATCATGTGCCAGCAATGCCCCTCTGCCATGTACATTGGTCAAACCAGACAGTCACTATGCAAAAGAATAAATGGACACAAATCTGACAACTGCATCTGCTCTAACCCCTCAGACAGAGACCAACACCTACAAAATCTCCACCAAGCATTCTCAAAACTACAATACCCACAAGAGGAAATAAGGAAACAGATCAACAGAGCCTGACGTGTACCCAGAAGCCTCCTACTGCAAGACAAACCCAAGAAAGAAACCAACAGGACTCCACTGGCCATCACATACAGTCCCCAACTGAAACCCCTCCAATGCATCATCAGGGATCTACAAACCATCCTGGACAATGATCCCACACTTTCAAAGGCCTTGGGTGGCAGGCCAGTCCTCGCCCACAGGCAACATGCCAACCTGAAATATATTCTCACCAGTATCTGCACACCGCACCATAGTAACTCTAGCTCAGGAACCAATCCATGCAACAAACCTAGATGCCAACTCTGTCCACATATCTACACCAGAGACACATCACAGGACCTAACCAGGTCAGCCACACCATCACCGGTTCATTTACCTGCACATCCACCAATGTAATATACGCCATCATATGTCAGCAATGCCCCTCTGCTATGTACATCGGCCAAACTCGACAGTCTCTATGGAAAAGGATAAATGGACACAAATCAGATATTAGGAATGGCAATATACAAAAACCTGTAGGAGAACACTTCAACCTCCCTGGCCACACTATAGCAGACCATAAGGTGGCCATCCTGCAGCAAAAAAACTTCAGGACCAGACTTCAAAGAGAAACTGCTGAGCTTCAGTTCATCTGCAAATTTGACACCATCAGCTCAGGATTAAACAAAGACTGTGAATGGCTTGCCAACTACAAAACCAGTTTCTCCTCCCTTAGTTTTCACACCTCAACTGCTAGAACAGAGCCTCAACCTCCCTGATTGAACTAACCTCGTTATCTCTAGCTTGCTTGCATATATATACCTGCCCCTGGAAATTTCCACTACATGCATCTGATGAAGTGGGTTTTCACCCACAAAAGCTCACGCTCCACAACGTCTGTTAGTCTATAAGGTGCCACAGGATTCTTTGCTGCTTTTACAGATCCAGACTAACACGGCTACCCCTCTGAAATTTGACAGGAATCATAACATTCAAAAACCAGTAGGGGAACACTTCAACCTCTCTGCCATTCGGTAACAGATTTAAAGGTGGCAATTTTGCAACAGAAAAGCTTCAAAAACAGAATCCAAGGAGAAACTGCTGAACTTGAATTAATATGCAAACTAGATACAATCAACTTAGGCTTAAATAGAGACTGGGAATGGCTGAGCCATTACACACGTTGAATCTATTTCCCCATGTTAAGTATCCTCACAGCTTCATGTCAAACTGTCTTAAATGGACTATCTTGATTATCACTACAAAAGTTTTTTTGCTGACAACAGTTCATCTTAATTATTTAGCCTTTTAGAGTTGGCTGGGCAACTCCCACCTTTTCATGTTCTCTGTATGTATACATATCTCCTCACTATATGTTCCATTCTATACATCCGATGAAGTGGGCTGTAGCCCATGAAAGCTTATGCTCAAATAAATTTGTTAGTCTCTAAGGTGCCACAAGTACTCCTGTTCTTTTTGTTACTTTCCTAGAGTCCTTTCATTCCAATGAACATCAGAGCATCAGAGGACCTGCTTTCAGAAGCTGGTATATTTCAGACCTCATTACCAAGACTTTAAAATTCCCAAGCCTATTCTCTCACTTGATAAACATATGAAAGAGGCTGTTTGAGCTATTGGTGTAAAGAGAGAGTGGCTGAGTTCTACCCAGTGGGTTAGTCACTGGCTATGACCTGGGGCAAGACACTTTATATGAACAATAGGGATAATGTTTGAGGATTGTATGTATAAATTAAACAAAAAATCTTGTTATCCACTTCAATATAAAATATGTGCAGCAGAACAAAACGACAGTTTTCAGCAGAATGAGACTCTCTGACATTTAAAAAATCATATATAGGATATTTTATTGTTAGGAGAAGTTTCTAATTTTAGTTCAGCTGAGGCATTTACAACTTCCCTTCCCACTTCCTTCCCATTCCCCTCTGGAGCAACAGTCAGGAATGTGTGGCTCAAAATCAAGAGCAAAGTACAGACAAATGAATGGTGCCAGGACTTAAACCAAAGTCTTCCTGAACAGATTGTCTAACAGACTGGAGTGATAATCTTCAGAGCCACCATGCTGGCTTGCAGATTGCTGTTTTAAGTGGCTTCAATTATTATGGTGATTTGGCAGCAGTTCTTAAATTGGAGTCAGGGTTTCAGGGTTCAGCTGCACCAACTGAGCCTAATTGAATTATCCAGGATGGGGAGCATAAACAGCAGAAGAAATTCCATTGGTAAAAACTATTTTTTGAAGTTTAAGACATGACTAGCTAAAAGCCAATTGATGGGAGGTAACTAGTTAAACCAACACATTTACCTCTGATTAATTTGGCAAGAGGAAAGCACTTCTCCAACCAAACAAAAGACTGATTCACAGATACAAGGACCTGTTTTAAAACTAGACTGGCTGTCTTTAATTTCTACAGTATTTCAATCTTAGAAACATTAAAAAAATAAGTATGGTGGAATGTGAAGCTCATACAGTGTCTGATTAGTGAAGGAATTAGTATTGGTGAGGCATACAGTCATTAAGTGGTAAACCTGCTTTCACTGAGAAGCAGACTGGAGGACATAAGGTGTCATAAAACAAAGCAGAAAAAGACAGCATTAAAAGTCTCTAGAGCACAGGGTACTCACCTCTGCAAAAACAACATGGTGAGTAGTAGCAGGAGGAAGCAGAGTTCAACCTAGTACCTAAAAATTGTCTAGAGAATGACACAAACCATATTATTACTACCTTTTAAGAATGCTTAGAATAGGGATGAAAGATTGTGGGCTAAATTTTTCCCTCACATGCACATCTGCTAAGGTCAAAGGGAGTTGCATATGGGTGTTTGAGAGTAAAAATTGTTTCACTGAATGTAGAATCATAGCAAGTGAATGTGAACCCGTCCTTAACCCAGTATCCATTTCTGACAGCAGTATATGCCCACAAATAATAGATTCTGCAGGTTTGAGCCCACAATCAATTGCAGAGGCAAGACTTAGTAATTAGATGCCTGTGTGCCTGACTTGCAAATGAACAGAAGTAGTTAAATATCCAGCTATGAATATATGTGACCAGACTCTGAATGAGATCTCCCTTGAGATCTAGTGATGAACTGGGGAAAAGACAGACCTACTCTGCCTAGGTGTTCAGTGGACAGAGTCATCAATTTTGACTAGTTTTGCGGGTAAACTTACACCGGGATAAAGGAATGTTATCCTTATTGTATAAGCTGCAGAACTGTACTTAGCATGCCCTGACTGAGGGAGTCACCCTTAGTGAACCTCACTTGCTAAGTAGGGATGCTAAATCCTAGTGAAAGACAAAGAGGTCCTTACCTGGGGGTGTGGATTCAGCCTAAAGAGTCCTAGACACCATTTGACCCTCCCCCTCCAGTGTTTAAAGGCCAAGCTGATCAGATTCAATTGAGTGTCCTTGTTTGTGTTCAGTGCTATGTGGTAGAAGCTCAAGATGTGGCATCACAGGAGTGGCAGTGAGCAGCAAGCTGCAGCAGTGACAGCAGCAGTAGAGCTGAGTGGCAGCAGAGATAACAGTGGCAGGAGTGGCAGTGAGCAGCCAGCGGCAGCAGAGAAAACAGCAGCAGCAGTGAAGAGCAGTGACAGAGTACAGTGGCTGCGGCAGCAAGAAGTAGCAGTTATTATAAATAATCCCTTACGTGAAAAACCATTACAAGTTTACAATTCAACATTATAGTGGATCAGAAAGTGAATACAGACCAATGATGTGATGCATTCTGGGATGTATTAACAGGAGTATTGTATGTAAGATGGGACGTAATTGTCCCGCCCTCCTCAGCACTGGTGAAGTTTCTGCTGGAGTATTGAGTTCAGTTCTGAACACCTCACTTTAGGAAATGTAGAAAAATTGGAGAGCCCAGAGAAGAGCAACAAAAATGATTAAAAGGTTTTGAAAACCCAATCTATGAGGAAAGGTTAAAAAAGCTGGGCATGTTTAGCTTCGATGAAAGAAGATGAAGCGGGGGAACCAGATAACAGTCTTCAAATATGTTAAGGGGTGTTAGAAAGAGGACTGTGATCAATTGTCCGCCATGTCTCCTGAAGGTGGACAAGAAGTAATTGACTTAATCTGCAGCCAGGCAGATTTAGGTAAGGTATTAGAAAAATCTTTCTAATTAAAAGGCTAGTAAAGAACAGGAGTAGGCATCAAAGAGAATCTGGTGGAATGGTGGAATCTCCACCAATGGATGTTTTTTAAGAAGAAGTTAGACCAGACGCTGGCAAACTATGGCCCACGGGCTACATTCGGCCCATGGGACAGTCCTGCTGGCCCCTGAACTCCCAGTCGGGGAGCCTAGTCCCTGGCACGTCCCCCACTGTCTCCCCTCCCCCGCAGCCATGCAGGCCGCGCTCTGGCCTGCCACTCCTGCTGGGCAGCGTGGGGAGCACAGCTGGCTCTGGCTGGGTGTTGCAGCTGCGAGCTCCTGCTACTGGTAAGGGGGTTGGGAGTGGGGGGTTGGGTAAGGGAGCAGGAGGTCCTGGGGGGCAGTCAGGGAGGAGGGGGCAATTGGATGGGGGGGGTCAGGGGATAGGGAACAAGGAGGGTTGGGAGCGGGAGTCCTGAGGGTCCTCTCAGGGGGTGGGAGGGGGTGGATAGGGGGCGGAGGCCAGGCTTTTTGGAGAGGCACAGCCTTCCCTACCCAGCCCTCCATACAGTTGCACAACCCCAATATGGCCCTGAAGTCAAAAAGTTTGCCCACCTCTGGGTTAGGTAAGCACCCTGGTGGGACTGGCCAATTTGTTTACCTGCCACGTCCACAGGTTCGGCCGATCGCGGCTCCCACTGGCCACAGTTTGCTGTCCCAGGCCAATAGCGGCTGTGGGAAGCAGTGTGAGCGAGGTATGTGCTGGCTGCGGCTTACCCTGGTGAGCCACGTGCCAGAGGTTGCTGACCCTGGTCTAGGTATACTTGGTCATGCCTCAACACAAGAGGCTAGACTTGATGGCTTTGCAAGGTCCCTTTAAGACCTATATATCTATTGTTCAATGTTGTTATAATAATCATGATTTTTTCCATCTTTGTCAACCTATTTATATGTCATATTTGAATTGGATAGAAATCTTCCACTAGCAAGGGCATGCACGCGAAGCCCGCTATAGCAATTAATTGGACATTTAAGAATAAGGGATGCCAGCAAGATAGTGTGCCAGTTAACCACAGAAAGTATACCTTTGTGCACAAATACCATTGACTTGAGTTTTACATGAAAGTGTCTAATGGCCAGATTTGATGCCTTGTGTTTTAGAGAGCTGTGGGATTCCTTTTGTTTTGCAAAAAAACATAAAAAACCCACCTGCTCAGCCCTTAAAGGAGCTAATAAACTCACTGGTGTTTTTGATTATAATGGTAATGTTAGCCTGGTGACAATATAATAAAATCACTAACTAAATATACCCCATATCTTCTTCCACTTACTGGTCTATATATAAGCAAAATCCTATCTGCTGTTATCCAAGGCAACATACCCATTGCAGGGGTGAAATATCTTTGCAGAAGGGACCATATTTTTCTATGTAAGTACAGTGCTGTAGCAAAATGAGGCCCTGATTCTGACTTGGAAATTTGGTTGTCATCATTATATAAATCATTATTAATAATAATAAAAACAAGTATTGACAGACTGACTCTGGTAAATGGAGGACAAGTTATTCTACCAATAAGGGGGCAGGGTATAATTATATACTCTGGAAAACACTCCAGCTTTCCTCAAAATATGAAATCTATATTTTTCAAATGTATTTCACAAAACAAATGGGTGAAAATTTGCACAAAGATAAGAATGTGGACATCTTTCAGGACTCTGTATTAATGCACAAGAAAACAGATGAGAACAGGGGAAATGCTAAAGAGCTAATATAGAACTCAAAACGTCTGTTTTGGACTTCAAATACATAGAAACACTGAAACCTCTGAGTCAGGAAAAGCAAAGAAATAAGAGGGCCTAATTCTCCTCTAATGTACATAGGTGTCAATCTACAGTACTTGTTGAAATCAGGGGGCACACCAGTCAAAACCCAATGTAAATGAGATTAGATCAAGCCCTGGTGTCCAGAAGAATAAAGCAGGGTATTAGCTTGCTTAACATATGACAGCTTTAGAGCCAACTCCAAATCTGCTTTCACTACTCTCCATGGAAAGTAAAAAGTAGCTAGATGTTGCTGGAATAACATTTTACATAGCTTACATCTCCCGTTTATACCTTCAGAGGAGAAAATACAGCATGTCATAATGCCATTTATTGTTGCACTATTTACATTATCTAATAAGAGTTTGCTATAATAAGTGCAGATAAGGGTCCTGATCCTAATTCCTTTCAAGTTAATGAGCTGTCTGCCATTTACTTCTATGGGAACAGGTTGAGATTTAAAATTATACACAAATTTATCAATCAAATATTAACAAATATATCACATTAATCAGAAGAGGCAAGAATGAGATAAAGTTGTGTAAACTGTTTTCAAGAGGAGTTAGGCAGCCATTTGCTGGAGAATATTCTGGAACGGTTTTCTAGATACTCTGGACACACTACTTTATCCATTCTCCTTTGTTCTATTCTAATACACTTATATTTTCCTATTTTGTTTGATTTATTTTTACATAAAGTCACTACTATGTTTTAGACTGTGTTTTAATCCTGGTAGATTGTGAGAACATATACTTGTTCCACCTTGCCATCTATGAGTTCTGCAGTATTTTCTCTGAGACATTAGTAAAATGTATTTCCATTGAATTCACTGAAGGAAAGGTTAAGATTGGTCAACAGTTTTGGATAAAATAAAATGATGATATCTCAGAATTTCATCCCAACTCTAGCTGCGAACAGTACTTAAAACACAGACCAGTCTATGAATATCTCTTGATTAATTTATCTGAAAAGCTCTTGTGCACATTGCTCCAGGGAAAGTAGTATAAAACTCTGAGTCTGTTACCTTTATGTATTTCTTAAATATTTATAGATTGTTTTGTGCACAGGTATAAAGTGCTACAAGAACTGATAGTACCTTGATGAGTGAAGCCTGCCTGTATTTGTGTCTGTTGGTAAGAAAGACTGAAACCAGTAATAAAGACATGGAAACTTGTTCACAGTATCAGCCTCACAGCAAAACCTCTCTTTTTAAAGGTAGAATAAAGTATAAATTCTTGCTTCTGATTTTTTTTCTCCTCAATCCATTCTACTTTTTAAAAAAAATTATGTTCAAAAATAATTTTAAACAGGATGAGGATACTCTCACACCGAAGAAAGTTGCTGCCTGTCACCTCTAATTACACTTCTCAAAGAGCTTAATAAATAGTCCACTGTAAACTTTTCTGTTATAACTGATGAGCTCTGTGTATTCTGAGTCGCAGATGCTTTCAACCAAGCACATTCTTTTTTTCTGAGCTGAAAACCTCAACAATGAAACGGTGGTGACAAAGGTATAGGGAAACATAGAGTTCTGCATCTACATTAAAAATAGCTCAAGGCCAACTCTGCATTCAGATGAAGTCAATAGAAGCCATGTGCAAGCAGAATTTGGCCCTAAAAATAGTTCTCTTGGCAATACGAATGAATATGCCCTCATTTTTCTTTTATTTGTATAGCTTGTTTCCATTCCAGAAATGCCTCATGCATCTGCATCAAATGAATTTGTAGGTTATTGTAAAGTGCACCATGAAGAAAAAAAGTTTGTTTTTTTTTCTCTTATCTTTCAGTCACTTCAAGGGCAATCTAACTATGTGTGGCCATGACCTCTTGTGATAGCTAAATTCCATTGGAGCAATACAACTTTCAAACCTTAAAAATCAGATCTGTGTGTTCAGGAGACAGCTTTCTCAGTGACTGGGCCACAAATCTGTAACTCATTCCTTGAAGAGAACAGGATGAACATGAACCTCAAACTATAATGTGAATCCTACTTCTTCAACCCAGCCTTCCTGTAACACCACAAAATCAAAACAACATGAATAGAAAACTGAACAAAGCCCAGTCCCTAATGACTAAAGTTGTTTTTAATAATGGACAGAGAAGTAGGGGAGGGATAGCTCAGTGGTTTGAGAATTGGCCTGCTAAACCTAGCGTTGTAAGTTCAAACCTTGAGGAGGCCATTTAGGGAATGGGGAAAAAATATAACAGTGTCTGGGGAGTTGTCCTGCTTTGAGCAGGGGTGTTGGACTAGATTAGGGGTTGCCAACCCCTGGCACATGGGCCAGTTTGTTGGTTCGGCAGACTGCAGCTCCCACTGGCCGTGGTTTGCTGTCCCAGGCCAATGGGGACAGCAGGAAGCACCACGGGCTGAGGGATGTGCTGGCCGCGGCTTCCTGTCTCCTGCATTGGCCTGGGACAGCAAACCATGGCCAGTGGGAGCTGCGGTGCACCAAACCTGCTGATGCAGCAGGTAAAAAAACTAGCCTGGCCTGCCAGGGTGCTTACCCTGGTGAGCCGCGTGCCAGAGGTTGCCGACCCCTGGACTCTAGATGGTCTCCTGAGGTCCCTACCAACTCTGGTATTCTATGAACTGTACTTGACAATTAAATTATTTTTAGTTTTACTTCATGTCCACAGGAAAAAGAGCCTACTATAAACTTCAGCCTGTCACTGTGTTCTGACGTGTGTATAATCCAAAAAAATTGCCCTCTAAAATAGAGGATGAACTTTGGTCTCTGCAATTATATCCACATTCTCACATAACAATAACTGTTGTTCCACACTCCAAATGGAAGGAGGAGAGAGAACTATCACTTGGTGTGTATACTTTATAACTTTGGAAGATGCTTTAAGAAAAACTAGATCAATGATGGGCAACCTGCAGCCTGTGGGCCGTATGCAGCCCAGCAGGGTAATCTGCTGGCGGGCCGCTAAACAGTTTGTTTACATTTGCATGGCCGTTCATAGCTCCCAGTGGCCATGGTTCACTGTTCCTAGCCAATGGGAGCCATGGGAAGTTGAGTGGGCCAAAGGGACGTGCTGGCTGCCACTTTCCGCAGCTCCCATTGGCTGGGAACGGCGAACCAAGGCCACTGGGAACTGAGGGTGGCTGTGAAAATGTAAACAACCTGTCTCGAGTCCCACCAGCGGATTTCCCTGATGGCCTGTGGCCACAAGTTGCCCACCTCTGAGCTAGATAAACAGATAGATCATAGGTTCCCAAACTGTGGACCACATAGTACTTCTCCTCATTTGAAAGAAACAGAAAATATGGGTGAAGAAGATAAAATGAAGAACAAAAGTAATTTTAGTAAATGCCAGTTTTTTCATATTGTATTAAAGACATCTAAAATACCAATATTAATCTTGTTATTTTTCAATGTAATTGTGTAATTTCTGGGGTGAAGTTATAAGATCATAAATTTCTTGGCAGGGAGCTTATATGATCACCAAGATGAGAGAAAGTGTCCATAAGACAAACTTTCAATCAAGACATGTTCCATACTGAGTCACTAGGGGACTGTGAGAGTAGACAGATGGCTTCAGATCATCAGATAGTCCCCAGATCCCCAGTCAGGCTGCATGAGAGTACCTCTGTGGATAAGCAAAATTAATGTTCCTCACATGCATAACTATCTAGAACTCTATGCAGTTCCGTGAAAAAAGGCTGAGCTAATCCTCAAGAAGATGCCTTAAGAAAACAGGGCACTTTCCATCAGTGACACAGCTCCCTAATAGATATCTCCCTAGAAGTTTTTCTGTTATCCACACTAGTAACCCCTAATCTGGGGGAGTATGGTGGCTGGAAAGAGTGTCCATCCTGGTTTCAGATCACTATCTCTTTCCACTAAACTATCCAGACCATTTTACTCTTCTTCCCCTCTGGCTCCCCTTAAGTGGGTAGAGAGGAGAAACTTATCAGAGATAGGTGTTATACACTGAATAGAAGCACTATTCAAAAACCAAGGGGCCAAGCTGGATTCTCACCTGCAGTTCTACCCAAGTTCTTATACCAGAACCATGACTGTAGTATCAGAGTTCCTCTCAAGAGATGGTAACCACAATCGTCTCCAGAACTCAGTTTAGCCAGCAGCAGAATCCACTCTGGGGTGCACAGAGCTTATATTTTTACCCCAGTGCATTATATCTCTCTACAGGGTATCTTTTATGTGTAACCCCTCTTGGAGTTTGGCAGCTCCTGGAATTCTCTAGACTGAGTCTCCTGGGCGTCCTACTGTATATATTACAACAATAATGGCTACCAGAGCCCTCTGATATCATTTCCCATTGTGACTTGAGTCAGGAATAGGACAGGATAGACTAGAAAGTTCTGCAGAGGCCAATAGGGAGGCTTCTTCATGGGATGACTGGACAAGCAGGTGGTAGGTTCAGTGTTGAGTCAGGACTGCTCAGACCCTCAGTGGGCGTGAACAGCCAGACTCAGAGTAAGGCAAAGAGACTAGGTTAAATTTCAGTTTTGATCTTTGAGTTTGGGAGCTGAGAGAGAAGCAGAGCAACTCAGGAAGTTTTTGATTAAATCCCTCTCCTAACAAAGAGTATCTTTGAGAGATCTGTGCATGGGTGAGGCAGTTCCAGCGTCATGGAAACCTGCATCCAGAGTGGCAGAGAACCAGCTATTGAGAGCCAGCCCTGATGTCCATGGGACCCCAAACCAGGGAGCCATTGAGGCTGATAGGAGCCAGAAGAAGAATCTTCCTCACCCAATGGTGAAGGGAATAAGGAAACTCTTTTTGTTTAAGCCAGCCAATGTTCACAGCACTGTAGCACTAATCTCAAGACTCAACCTCAGCATATGGTCTGCCTGGGAAGGGAGCTGGAAAGATTTGTGAGTTTTGACAGATAAGGCATGTTTAGTACTTATCAGTTAACCCTATCCCTTTCCTTCCCCAGCTATTACTTCCCTGCTCCAAAAAAAGGCCCCTTTGTTAAATTGTTATTTTGGGGTGTGTAATTTCTTTTCTGGGGTTTATGTTGATGCACTGCATTGTTTCTTGTGTACTGAGTTTAAGTGCTAGCATTATTCATTCCCCCCCAGGGATGGCATCTCTAGTGTCTTGGGCACAGTATGGAGTGACCTTGGGTGGAGGCACCAGGCATCACAAAAAAGAAGCCAAGACTCAACTCATGAGGAGAGGGGAGAAGCCATTCCAAGAAGAAAGCATAAGGAGGAAGCTTGAGTCATTAGTTGGGGAAGGGACTACCTATGTTCCATACTTTTGCATTTTGGTAGGCATTTACACATTCATGATTGTCACTATACCCACTCACACAGTGTGGAATTCATTCAGTCACACAGAATATCTTTTGCATCTGTTTAACCAGCCTTGGAATGCCTGTGTGGTGGTGTGGAAAGAGAGTCCTGCTGCACAGAAAATAGACTTTTTTTCTCAACTTTTCATGTGAAAGCAACAGTGGAATTAAAATAAATGACCTTTCCAAATTTGGTAGAAGGGTTGTCAGACATATTCAATCCACCTGGGCTTTGTCCATGGCTAGTGAGGTAATTTATTACTTAAATGTGTGGATATTAAATAAAATATGTTTCAAACCTAAAAGATATTGTCTTTCATGTACTAACTGTTCATGAGATATGTCAGTGTTTTGTGCAGTACCTAGAACTTTCAACTACGTTTATTTTTTTTACATGTAAGTACAGTTATAGGCCTCTTGAATGCAAATATGTATATATGACTTCATGCAGAGATCCAGTAACAAAGACACAGTTGACCAAAAAAGTAGATTAAGGCAAATTATTAATTCCAAGAGCAGACAATTTACTATGCACAGTAGTGATGGATACCATGTTAAGCATTTGGAAATAGAAATGGAAATCTAATAGTCTAGCAGTTTCTATGGAAATTTAAGATTTAAAGGTGAATCTTTAAATATTTAACTTATCTTTTTCATCTTAAAGCTTTTTCTCTCTAATGCATTTCCTTCTACATGAGATACAGTGACTATTCTTTTGAAGATTGAACATTGTGAGGCTTTTTTATTCCTGTAAAATTAACCGATAACTCACTGTTACCTTTGGAATAGCATCTTTAACAGTAGTAATAGTTTCCACTATCCTTATTTATAGCTTATTTGGATGGTAAGAAAGTGCATGGGATAATAAAGTGCTTATTTCGGATAAGAAGTAGATATATTTCAGGCTGAGATTATGTCTCAGTTAACGGCTACTGCATGATCTTTATTGCTTAAAGTAGATGATTTTTGAGCTATTTTGTAATATTAATGTGTATTGTAGTATTAAATATACTTTTTCAGGCTCCATGCCCTTACCAGTAAAATTATCTGAGTGCAGGTTCTTTCTTATTAATCTGTTACACCAATAACAATCATTTCTTACATTTTATCAAGGCAACTAATCTAATTAATAACTTAAAACATAGTTGTATGTTCAGAAAAGAACGCAGCTGAAGCAATGAAGACAGGACTGGGAGAAAAATGTGGTTATAAAGGAAAGTTTCTGCCAGAAATTCTGGAAACTCTTTACACTTCTTAATTATTCTCTGGAAAAAGGAGATCCAGTGTACGTTTCTGTATATTATTATTACTGTACATGCTGCAGTTCATAACAGTGAGGAGCACATGAGACCAGGGCAGAAAGAAGGGTAATTAACACAAATGAAAAGTTCCTGGTGTTACCATGCTATACTGCACTGAACTATCATGAAACCTTTTATAAAGACAAACTTCCCCTCAAGTGCAGTAATACAGTCAGAGAGGAAAACAAAACAAACTTTATTTTACATACTTAATACCAAGAGAATATCAAAAGGAGTTTTGACACTGTTCATAACAGTTAAAACCTTCCAGAGGGGAACTTTCTTCTTTAGTGCTGGAGCAGAGTAGAATTGGAAAGCAATATGAGGAGCAATGGGCAAAGCCAAATGAAATCAGGTTTCAGGAAAGAGTACTTTGTTCTTTCTGTTACAGTGGCATCACTACTTTCTTGAACTCTTATTTTTGCACGCTCTTTCCCTCACTAAAGCAGATGAAGTCTTTTGTACTTTTGGTACTTTGCTGCTTTAGCAAGTTGTTATTGATTGGTTCACTAATGCAGAGGTGGTTTATTTGGTTCTGTTTATTATCTGTTAGATAATGTTTGTGACCTCTGAGTCATTGCACATTCGAGGTTTCTTCTGAAGCCTGTATCAGTCATATAATTAAAGGGTTTTACAAATACCTCTGTAATTTAGCTAGTCTAAGACCCATGATCTCTAGGCCACTTGCTGAAAATGAATGTTGTACTGTTGTTCCCTCCTTTCTCTTAACTTTTGAATACTTGTTTGAGCTTTCAGCTATATTCCATCAATAGCAGCACCTAGTGCAGAACTCAGTTACTTGGTAATATGCTGTACCATGGTAAGCACTATCATCCTATTATCTCTCTATTTAGAAAGTTGAACTGCCTCCCAGTTAAGATATGGGTTAATTTCAAGATGGCCCACAAATCCATACTACAATTAACAAGATACCTCTCAATATTTGGTAGATTAGCCTTACTGAAAACCTGCAACAGGAAATACTATAATGGAGGTCAGTGGCAAGTAATGGGGGTCAGTAGCAGTCCTGAGTTTTATCAACTTTTTCCTGGAAACTGTATTAACTGGTAACAGAGTAGTTCAGATCTTTGTAGACTTGTGATTTTACCATGCATTTGCTACCCTTGAACACAATTTTCAGTAGTAGTTTTTGTAGGTATGGATAGTTTCAGGTTAACTCTTTCTGTTGTGCTAAGCCAGTCCTAAAAATGTTGCCATATCCACCTACTCAGCCACTCCACCTACAGGAAATAAGGAATTTTTTTTATAACCTTGCTAGCATAAGCCCATCTAAGTCGCTTAACATTAGTTTCTAATTCTGCAAAAGACAAAACTAAACACAAGTGTGCTCTGACCTAAACTAATTTTTGTTCAAAGTAGCCCTATATCCTGAATAACTCTAATGAAGTCAGTGGAGTTACATTGGATTTACATCAGTGTAACTGAGAAAAAAAATTGGCTGATATGGGCCAGAGAGTGTCTGTTACAGCTATCCCCCTACTCCATTTTGTTTCTTACAGCTGTCCCCATACTCCATTTTGTTTTTGTTCTCCTTCTGTGGCTGCCCCTCCCTGGCTGCCAAGTTGTTTACCAGGGCCACTGCCCTTCTCAAAGGGAGGGCCCCTTAAGCTGTTTACCAAGAGCCATTGCCCTTCTCAGAGGGATAGCCACTTGTGCTGTGTGCTAAGTGGGACCACTGCCCTGTTCAAAGGGTTGGTCCTGTTATCACCTTGTTAAACCTGGGCTTTGTGTAGGGTAGGCAATGTCCAGAGCTGCAAGACCTAATGTGTTTTTTAAGATCCTGGGCATGAGTCATAGGCCTCATGTGCTTTTGAGTCCTGAGGTGTGAACTCACACCTATTGTTCAGGACTCTGCCGAGGCACCTCTCTGTGCTCACCTGCAGTTTTTCCCTGTGTCTCCTCCCCTGTGACAGAGGGAGCCTATCAGGATTACTGGTGGGAAACTGCCTGAATCTGCCTTTAAAAACAGGCTTTTTAAAAAAAACATCAGAAAGGTTCCTGCATTGCTGCCTGGTTTGATCAGCCAGGGGGTCCTTTCTCCACTCTTGTTTTATTTTTGAGCGTACCACGTTTTTTAACCCCACCCCCCATGAAGAATGAATTGCTGCCTGAGAGATCTCTTGATTATCGAGACCATACCCGAGCCCTCCTTGCTTCTTCTGATGTTGTTGCTGCTTCTGCCTTTGCTACTACCTTGGGGACTGGTAAGAATCCCTCTGTGAAACTTTCTATACTTTTATTTTATTATTTTAGCTGCTGGCTCTGTTTCCCCAGCACACAGACTCAAGCTAAACCTTGGTCTGTGTCTTAAAACCTTTCTTAAACTCCACAGCGCTTTGCCACTAAAAATAAGTTTGTGCCGCCGCTAAGCTCGGCTCCTGTGGGCTTTGCTTCGGGGCTCACTGCTTTCAGCTGTATCAACTGCTGCAGCCACCATCCCTTGGCTTCCTTGGGGAGCTGCCTTGGGAGCTGTATCCTGGACACATACTACTCTGCCCTCTATGACTTCCCCATAGCATAAGGTGCACCATAGGTTTTGCTTTTTAGTTTAATAAGTCATAGTTTGCTAAGATTGTAGCGCTTGTAAGTTTCACCTGCCTTGCTATAGTTGCTGTTTTGTTGCTCCATATAGTTGCTTATTATAGTTTGCTTAGAATTGTGATATTTGTTGTTTTGCCTAGTCGTTGGTTAAGATAGATTTAAAAAAGCCATTGCCTGGTTGTATTCTGTACCTGTTTTGTTACTTTGTATAAGCTGCTTGTCATTTTATATAAATTTGATTTAGTTAGAGGATAGATAAGGTTTTTTGCTGTTTGAATTCGTCTTCCCGCTGTCCCTATCTCTCCCTGAACTTTCCCATGTCTGTTTTTCCTCCGCTCCAATCTCCCCCTCTGTGTACTTCCCCGTGTCTCCCTGTTGTAACCCCTTGCTGTTTCTCCCCCTGTGTAACTTCCGAAACCCTTTGCCGCTTCTCTTCTTTTTTTTTTTTTGGGTGTCCCTCCAGCTCTTCCTTACACCTCTCTGCTGCCTCTCCCTGTATCCCCTGTGTTCGTGCTCCCGCTTCTCCGCTGCCTCTCCCCTACCGAAGATCACCATCACACTGCTCCGTTTGTCTTCACCCTGCTGCTCCGCAACTTCCCTGAAGTGCTCTCTGCTGCTGCAACCTGCTTCTTCCCTCAGCCATCTCCCTCATTCTCCACGTGCCTTCCCATCGCTTGCACGTTCAGCGCCCTCCCCTCTTGCTGCTCCCAGACTCCCCTTAAGTGCGTTCCAGCTGCTCTTGTCTCCCGTACGTCCAGCCCGCAGGCTCCTGAAGACTGCTCTGGGCTTCACCTCGCAGGGCTTCAGAGTCTCTCCTGCTTGCAGCTGCACTCTTCTCTCATCAGTTGCCACTGATCATTCACTCCCCTCCCCACTCCTGTTTCTTGACTCAGCCTTTAGGTACACTCTCGCAGATTATCTGCTATTACAATCTCACAAATTAACTCATTAATTTTCTTTTATGCTGTTACATTGCATAATTTCACTTATCACCCATATTGTATCATTGCACTGTGATTCACATTTTACTTGGGGTTATAACACCCCATTGGTCGCCTCCACTTTTCTAATATACTTTGTATTTGCATTGATGCCACTGTGTTACATTGTATATATAGCCATTAACCACTTAATACATTCTATCTGAGATTGTTGACCATTTCATATAGAAGCTACCATTTTACTTTGCATTTCTTTTTGGTACATTTTGCATTCCACACTGTATCTAGAGTTGTTCCTATATAAAGTTGAGTTGCCTATTAACTGTACTGTATCCCATTGTGCTGAACCCCACTTACTGCACCTCACTGTTAGAACTCCCTACGCTGTTCAATAAGAACCCCCCCATTATTGTCTACTGTAAACACCCTATACACCCCATCCCATTGTATTTCATTGTTAAATTCCCACCACTTCCTTTTTCCTTTAATAAAGAAATTAATTGGCACCTCACCTGTGTGGTAATTGCTCCCCAAGATCCCATATACCTGCGGGCAGGGACAGAGAGATTAGTGGTTTGTAACATAACACACAATCTAATCAAATTAAACAGAAAATGGTAAATGCATAAAAAAAAATTTGTGTATTCTTTCTTTCTCGCTCATTCTTTCTGATCTCTCAGTAGTGTCCCTCATTCACAATTTCTCCAGTCATCATCTCGTAATGTAAAATTCGAATAAAGACAAGACGATGTAAATCATATTATTTTCTCTAAATTACTAAATGTGCTTTCTGTTTGACTATTTCATATTTCACTATATCAGAATAATAATTAACTCCTAATCATCTAGTATCTCTTGTATCTATCTAATAAAGAGTATTTTATTTCCACTTGAATTTACCATACAACATTTGTGTCTCTAACAGATTTCAGTGTGCTGCTTTATAAAAAGTGTCCTATTATAAGTGGGTTTAGCATTTTGTTTTTGGGGACTAGTTAACTCAGGAGATTGTAATGTGCTACGGAACCTCCAGGACACCAGTTGAAACGGACTAGTAGTGATTATCTGACAGCTGTTCAGAGCTGTACATGAAATGAGTTGGTGGTTGCAGTTATGGACATGTGTTCCCATAGTTAAGAACCACTATTACAAGTGGCATTGCACATTAATGGTGCAGTGTGGAAAAATGTGGTGTGTCATTTTCTTTATATTTATAATCATTTTGTAGACAGATAGTGAATTTTAGATTCCCAAAAGTCAGTTTCATAATCTGTTTGTTTGTTTGTAATGCTTCAGACCTATTCAGTCTTACCTATTTTTTGAAGAAAGTGAAGAATATAGACTTCTTTTTTGGACTATGATGTATTATAGATTAAGTAGTCATCTAAAGTTCAGGAATCTATCCTTCATGTACCATATTACATAAAACATAAAAGTGAACTCTTATTCTAGTATATGCAGTATATATTATTCTTCATACAATACATGTCAACACTACATCTGAAAACACAAAAATCTCTTTAATAAAGAATCAGGAACAGATATTTTGCTGTTTAGTTAAAAAAATATGAATGGTGGATTTTATTTCTCAGTGCTTGACCAAGCTTTAACATCTATTTACACACATCTACACTTATATAGCCACATGTATATATTTTTTTATTTTGAGGGATATTACCCAAATGGTGCAGAGGAGGGTTGAGAGAAGAATATGAAGATATAGTTCAAGCTGATTTTTAGAGGAATCCTACAGGAGCAGAACAAGGTAAATAAAAACAGTGAAGAGATACACCGTACCATATTCATATATGAGGCTATTAACTACTAATATTTAGTAATATCTTCAGAGTGATTTGTTAAAAAGAAACCCTCAACTATTTGTCATCAGACATCAGTTCTCTAGGATATCTGTGAGCATCATTTCCTTAGTCACTCCCCGAGGATAGTAGTGACACTGACAAATTATGCTTTTGGCAGGCAATGGTGATGATTGAGGCGGTGGGGGGTTTTCTGACTATTTATCATGTTACAACTCTTTTTGAAAATGACAAGTTATTGTTTTCAGTTTCCTAAACCCAATACTTCAAGTTAAAACATTAGCTTTGCTCTAATAAATGGCTGCTTTAAACTATTGATTGTTATTCTGCAACCAGCATTTATCACAACTGTACTACTGTTTTTCTACTACATGGTAATTTGTTCCCAAGGTATTTTACTTTCATATACAGAAGGGCTAAAATTGAAAACAGCCAACACCCAAAAAATCCAGAGATCCACACTTTTCTTGATAGTTTATTTTTTCCCCCAGAGGGAAAAAATAGGATCTTAAAATATTGTAATTAGAAATTCAAAACTTTTAAAATAATTAAATATTCAAGATACCACATAAGAGAAGAAGAATACAGTCAAAGGAGCTCTTCTAATGTACACCTGCTGAGGTTCTACCCCAAAGAGTTTTCCATTTGCATATATCAAAACAAATAGGTAAATATCCCTTGTGACATGTAAAAGAGCATAGAATAACTATTAGTAAATGTGTCACAACCATGGCTTCTGTGACAATAATATGGCATTTTTACTCCCCCCGTGCAAAAAAAAAATAAATTCATGGTCTTTATCAGCTGGCTACTGAGGAAGACTCTTCCACAGTTTTTACAAATGTAGCTTTATGTATGTTCAGTTAAGAGCAGTATATTTTAATAACTTCTAACATAGTTATACTAGCAAATGGTTATAAACATATACATTGTAAAATAAAGGATATTTATTTCACTCTTCCTACAGCTTCCCATGACAAACTGTTTACTATTCATTTGAATGTGTACCATGTTGTTTCCTTTTTCAAACTAAAATTTTGACCCCTTTACCTTGACAAAACTATGGCTTGTCCCATTTTTGACCTTGACAATTGGTCATAATATAATATAAAAAGTGTGCGAAACATTTATGTTGGAGTTTTAACCCACTCTCACATAGGCTGTGTTGTATTTGCACATTCCATCTTTTGTTGCCTGAGTCAGAAGCCATTTTCTTCTAATGTAGCCCAGAGTAGTTCTAGGTCCCTTTCCAGTTGATATTTAGCTTCATGGCACAACATAACATCATCAACATAAAGTGTGTTCCATGGAGCTTTTCCCCTGATCTCCTATGTTGTGGTATCAATCACAAATCGGAATGGGCTTAAGGTTTATCCCTCATGGAGACCTTCACTTTCAGTGAATGACTCACTGTACCTGCAGTTGCTTCTCTCTACTTTTCTGCTATCCTAATACATATCCATAACAGTTTGAACATAAGTCTCTGGCAGATTGCATAACTGCAGATATCACCATAGCAATTCTCTTCCAATAATTTGCCTGCAGGAATATTTTCTTATGGCAGACAGTGGGAGAAAGGAACCCATGACACGGACCTGTAATGCTCACACTAGAACTCCTTTCTGACATGGTTAGTCTCATTGACTTCATTGTAACTAGTCTTAGCTGAAATTCAGTCCTGTATAGAGGGGTGCATGGATTACTAATGTCCTACGAGCTGTCATAAACAGGTAGCTAAGGGTTAATGTCTCTTTCACCTGTAAAGGGTTAACAAACAGTGACCGGCAACACCTGACCAGAGGACCAATCAGGAGACAAGATACTTTCAAACCTCGGTGGAGGGAAAACTTTTTTTGTGTTTTTGGGTTTGGCTTTGTTCTCTCTGGGTCCTGGACGGGACTAGAGGTGCAACCAGGTTTCTGCCAATCTCCCTGCTACAGTCTCTTGTCTATTCAGAATAGTAAGTAAGTAAAAAGGCGGTTATAGTCTTTTAACTTGTTTTTCTTTATTCGTAGATGTGTACTTGCTGGAAGTAGCTTAAATTGTGTTTCTGCTGGAGAAAGCTTCTTTCTATTGTCTATAAGCTAGAAAGACCCTGTAATATTTCATCTTGATTACAGAGACAATTTTTATGTTTTTCCCTCTTTATTAAAGTTTTCCTTTTTTTTCTTAGAATCTAATTGATTTTTTGATTATCTTTTGTAAGACTCCAGGGAAGGGAGTCTGCACTCACCAGGGAATTGGTGGGAGAAAGGAAAAGGAGGAGGGAAGAAAAACCTGCTCTCTGCGTTTATCTCTGTATCTCTCTCCAGGGAAGAAGGGAGGGGGAAGGTAACCTTCCTCTCAGTGTGGTGATTCAAGGAATTGAATCACAGTGGTCTCCAGGGCGGGAAAGAGCTGGGAGGAAGAAAGGAGGGGGAAGGGAAATGGTTCATTCCCCTTTGTTGTGAGACTCAAGGAATCTGGGTCTTGGGGGTCCCCAGGGAAGGTTTTGGGGGGACCAGAGGGTATCAGGCCCTGGAATTCCTGATTGGTGGCAGCGCTACAGAATCTAAGCTTGTAATTAGGCTTAGAGGACTTAGGCTAGTACCCATATCCTGGACGCTAAGGTCCAGGGCTGGGAATTATACTATGACACGAGCGTTTAATGTAAATGTTGCATCGTGCCTTGTCCATGCCAGAGTACAACAGTGAAACTAAGTAAGGATTGTTTTTGTTAGGAAATAATCCCAGGAGTAGGCCCTTATTTTACATGAAGACAAGCTGTCCTTAACTATTCAGATTTAACACCTCTAAGATTTCAGCAATTTAGCGCTATTTCACTCTGACACATAGAACATTACTCAGAATAGCTATTGTTCTTATCTCCTTTGTTGGTATTAATACACAGTCATTCAGAATGATATTGAACCTCAGTCAGGAACATCTTTTGAGCTGATGCTAATTTAAAATGATGCAATTTAGAGTTGAGGTGAATCTGTGCTGACTTGCAAAATGCAGTTGACTGAAAACATCACATGAAAATGCCCCGAGTTTGATGTGCTTTTTCTTTGAGGAATGTTGGACATTATTTTCTCTGACAATGGAGACTAACTGGCTGGTTAAGATAAAAGGCACAACAATCATTACAGGTAAAAATATGTGCCAGGTTTTAAGTTTTTTAAAGTAACACAAGATTTGAAATATATATATACACAAAAGTCAGCTCATGCTGTTTGCTGTACACCTTGTGATTCATAAAAACAAGATTATTTTAACACCAGCTATTCCAAATATTAGGTTTGCCTTTATAGACCTGTTTCTCTCAATCTGAAATTCTCTCTGTCTGGGATCTATTCCCATTTAGCATATGGGACAGGCAGAGTAGTCAAGACCTTGAGGTTGAGAATCAGTGTCCTAGAATGTGGTCTTATTCCTGCACTGGTTGAGGGAAAGCTGGTTATCACCATGTTTGGAAACTACTATGAAGAAAAGTTATTATGCACAGATGATAAGCATCTCAAGAAAATCTGGGGTGAAGTTGGAAAGAATAATAATTTTACTCTGTGTGTGTGTGTATGTGTGTGTGTGTGTGTGTGTGTGTGTGTGTGTGTGTGTGTGTGTGTGTGTGTCTGCAGACACAGGGAAGAACACTGATATTCTGTCACCTGAAGTTGTGAAAGATCATCCAAAAGTCATAGAATGAATGTGCTGCTGGACCTCATAGTATTCTACCAGAGGTGCTCAAAAGTTTATTGGAACTAGTGAGCATTTACCTGCATCAACTGTTCTTAAAATTGCAGGCATCAGGCAAAGTATCAGCACAATAGAAAGATGGCATCATGTGTCCCCGTAGAAGACCAAAGTATCTTATATCAAGTGTGACAACTACGGGATGATCTTACTGTTATCAGTTCCTGGAAAGGTCTTTGTTCATGTTCTGCTTGGTTATGTAACCGTTCTTTAACACACCTGTAATTATCCACAGCAATCAGATTTCATAGTTGGGCAGTCGATATTAAATACTGTCCTTACACATTGGCTTCTGACTGAGCTGCACTAAGAATTTAACTGCCCACCTCATGTGGCATGTATCACCATAACTCACTTATGGATGCAAAAATGTCTTTGCAGAGAGACAAAGTTCAGTGGACACTCTTACAGACTCAAAGCATCTAATGGCATTCCATACGCTCTGTCAGTGCTTAATCCTGAGTAAAAAGGGGTTTAACTTTGTGAAAAATGTCAATTCACATAGTTCTGGGCTTCCTTCAATCTCTCTTTATAGTAATAACTGGTGTTACATACTCTTTGACCATGTTACCAGAATAGACAAAAATACTCCCGGACACCATGATCTCAAGTTCTCCTTCAACACATGAAGAGGTGCACACCGTGACCATATCTTGTGCTGCCTGTGGAGCCACCCCAGAGTTTCATGGGTTCTCAGGATTCAGCCAGATCTGTGAAATTCACTGCATTATTCCTGGCAAGACAATATCGGCCATGGTCTCTTTGGCTGACACAATGGTCCTTAGTAGACAATGTACTCTTGGTGTTGATGATGATTTATGTGTATGAATACAAATAATAGTTTTCAGAAAGGCATTTTAAAAATAGAAATGGCTTTGAGATTAACATCACAAGAAACAACTATACACAGCAAAGAGATGTGAAAGAAGAAAAGAAAAAGAGAAATTTAAGGTAACATGTATGAATACCAGAGTACTACAAATATATATCAGATTCTATGACAACTCTAGAGAAGTGAATAAGTCCCAAGTCCTTCACGCATTCTGACCCTAAGTTTTCCTGATTCACAGACATATTTGTTATGTATAAAAATCAATGTGTGATAGCAATATTGTATTGCTGGTGGATCAGAGAGCTTCAAGGAAGTAAACAGAGATTTCACAGCAGAAAAGAATAAATAGTGAACCAGAAAACGCTGAGTTATCTGGCCAGCTTTGAAGCCAGAAACTATCCTTCCATGATTCCCCTCTCAAAACAAGGTTTGTGTACTATTTGAGGCTATAATTGTAATAGTGGTAGGGTGAGGGAGAAGTGCTGTTCCAAGTCAGATGGATGGTGTTCAGATTTTTGTATTTGCACAGTAGCCAACAGGTAGCCATGGAATGCTCCCTCCCACTATACTGGCTTTGCTGTATAGGTAATGAAGAAGTTGGGGGCATAGCCCCATTTACTCTCTGTTTGCGTTTAAACATATTACTCCCCAAGAGGAGGCACATGGTCCCGAGTGCACAGGAACCAGAGTGACTAATATTATAGGTGGGCCCTAAACAGGTGCACAAGGGGAGGGGGCATTTTCTTTGCTTCTCTACTCCTGCATGGCTATGTAGGGACTCCTAAAAAACTGGGCCTACAAGAGTAGACTGGAATGCATATTGGCAGCTCATCTTGCTTCATCAAATTCATTTAATATCAGTATTTGTTAAACAGTCAAAACCAAACGGTTTTAACAACAATCTCTTGGCTTGGCCTCTATATTGTGCATCATAACCTTCCCCAGGGTCTGAAAAAACAGAAGGAAAGCACTTTTCAGTTGCACTTGTTGTCAACAAGGTTGGAGTTGATACAAGGTTTTTACTTTATATGGAAGGAGTAATAGTATTTCCACAGTGACATCTAAGATGTTTCCACTTGCACAATAGTTTTGAGTGTCTCTAAGTGCATTAGAAAGGATACCTGACCTATCTACATAGCTCAGAAGGCATGGAGCTTCAGCGGTTCCCAAAGTTCATACCCCTTCATGGCTTTTTTTTTCTTTAAGCTTAATTTAAAGATCACCATGGTTTTAGTTTGTTAAGTGATCTTTATATAGCATTGCAATACATTGTTCATGGCTGCGTAAGCATAATCCATTTGTCCAAAATATAAAGTGTGGGTCATGACATTTGTTTAGTTGTTATATAATTGCCCACTTTTCAATGCTACAATTAAATAGTATTTTTAAAACCGATATAGCTCTGTTTTCTTGACCTGCCTCTCTGATATTCTTTGACGTATCTTGTTTCCAAATGTCAGTGACCCTTTTTCTAGCATTAATAGTTTTAGCTCTATACTGATGGAAACTTTTGCAAGCTGCATGAAAGAAAGCCTTTGGGGCCTGACACAAAGCCTAGGTCAGTGAAAAGACCCCCATTGATTTATGGACTTTGGATTATGTCATTTGTTGAACAAAATGTACAAATGTGAATGCACAAAATGGGAAGGCAAGGAATGGACTAGTCGTGCAAGATGACAAAGAATAAGTACAATACACATGTACTAGCAAATCATCATTCAAGTTGTTTAGGGATGGAAGAAGAACCCAGCAGGCTCACTCAAACCCCATCTTTTTCTATTTACTGGGCCAAGATTGCCAAAAGTAACTAGTGATTATGGACTTCCAATCTGAGACTTTATAAAGGGGCTGATTTTCAGAGGATGTGTGCTTAACACTTTCTGCTCATCAGTCCCACAAGTTAGGCTCCCAATTATCAAAATACCCAATCCCTAGCCACTTTTGAAAATCTTGGCTGCACTGTCCAATATCTCTAAATCATCTCAAGTGATTGCTTGTCAAGTGATTGCACTCCTTTTATCAAATTATTTATGCATGCATTTTAATGTCATGTTATCAAAAGAAATAAAGAAAAATTTAAAAATAGAGATGGTGGGTGTAGTTGAATGAGCATAGGGATGGGACCCAGGAATTCCAGGTTCTAGCCCTAAATCCACCAGTGACTCAGTCTGTGGTCTTGGGCAGATCATTCAACTTCTGTGTCACAATCTCCCTATGCATAATATGGGGATTATATGCACCTGAAGTAACAGTTCCTACACAATGAAGAACATTAGGTCATGCATATTATATATGCATATAATATATAATGATACCATAAACATTGTTTATTTTAGAGTCCGTTAACCCATCCAAAAGTTATTAATATCTCACATTTTAGCAATAATTTTAGCTTCTATGGCCCAAAGGATAATTATGGATACAAGGTGGTAATCAGTGTGACAGGTTCTCATTGTACAAGTTAAAAATATGAATCACATGCTAGGACAAAGTATCAATACACCAAGAAAATAACATAGCAAAATGAGGAATGCACACTCACAATGAAAAGATTGAAAACAATTAGAACCAGTTAGAGAGTATATCTATCTAAACATATTGATACTTAGAAGATGAAGAGATAATCAAGTGGAAACCGAATAACATTATTTTTAGTTTTTTGATATCTGAACACTGCCTGTGGTAGCATGGAGCTGAAATATGATCATTGTCCAGAAAGTTAGAGCTGGTCAGTTAGAAAGTAAAAGGTGGACTGTGATACATGGGAAAATGTATTACTGGTATCATCAAGAGAGCTAGGAAAACAGACAGACGGATAAGAACAAATCAGTGCCAAGAATGTAATGAGGACTGTGCTGATCCATGTGTAAACAAAGGTGACGGGCATTTGTAGATAAGCTTTCTAAAAATGTGTCTTGACTTTACCTGCACAGTTTAAATGGAGAAATCATAATAGAAACAATAATGGAATTCACCCACAGGAAATTTTATGGTTCTTTTAAACAAATAAAAAAATATATAAAATTGTGAATTTAAAAGCATAAAATGGCAGTTGGATTCAAGTGCACAAATGGTACTGGAAACTGCATTTAACTCAGGCTGGTAATAACATCACCCATTTCAAATTTTGATTTCTTTATCAAAAAATTGAAACTTCAAAAAGGATGATGAAAGCTGTTATCTAAAATTGAGATGGGAAGGGGCTTGACATGTCTCAAGGTTTTTTCATATTGAAAATTAAGACAGATTCTGAATATTTTGACTTTTTGAAATTCCATACATTTGTAAATATAAACAATTTTTTTAAATGGCCTATTTTTTTTTACTATTATTTTAAGCATCTCTACTTTTAACTCATTTTTATTTTAAAAAACTAACTAGATTTCAAGTTGCTCTTATTTCTGTAGAAGATAATTCTTTTCCTGTTGTACAAAAACCAATGGCTTTGTTTAATAGATATTTATATATTTCCTTTGCTTTTATATTCCATGTGTTTTACTTCCTGAGTTTTGACAGTAACAAATCCAAATACATAATTGAAATACCAATCAAGTCTTCACATTTCCTCTGCTTTTCTACTGAACTATGAACTCACTTTGTTTTGGTCAAAACTGGACTGAGATTCACTTACAAAGTTTACAAACCTTTGCAAAACCTTCAGACAGATCTGAGTTTTGAATTTGCAATGCAAACTTAACCCAAGTGAGTTTTCTGTGACTATTATGCATCATTTAAATATTTTGCATAATTCTGTTTTCTGAAGTTTTTCTTGGTGGTTTTCATCGTTAAAGGATGCTATTTGTACAGACTTTTACTTTTCATTTGGTCCTGCTTAAGTTTCTGTCCCCAAATGGTTCCTAAACTCTCCAATGCAGCAGACTTAGTACAAGTTTGATGAAAAAAATATTGAGAATTCATACATTATTTCTTTTTCGTTTGGGCTGCTTACTCCCCACCCATAGATCCTCCCGCATCTAGAGAAAAGATGGATCTCTACAGAATGAAAATTCACTTACCCTTCATTGGCACTCATAGCCACTTACAAGGAGATGTTAGCAAGCCATCTCCCAAGATTAATAAAATAACTTCTGCAAAGCACCTGAATTCCAAATTCAATCAATATAAAGTTGCTCCTAAAACCTCTCTCATGTGCAGCACACACACAAGTGACAAATATCCCTGGATCCAGCCAAATTCAATTGTTTTCTAATAAATGTTATATTAAATATATCAAAACCCTTTCAGAAAAATACACTCCCTGACTGATGTAGTTGTGAAGTGCCCTTTCTCAGAAAGCTCCGAGATCAATCTGTCAGTGATTGAATCTTACACTGTTTGATTGAGGTTTCCTTCCTTCCTTTTTCCCCCTCGCCATGCCTAAGACATGGAAGTTTGGGACTTTCTTTGACCTGTTTATAAATAACCTAGATCGCTGCCCTGCAGTCTGCTCTTCTCTCTTTATCAACATTTAATGGAAAGGAGAGAAGTGGAAAATGCATGCTGTTAGCTATTATCTTTACAAATGACTTGTTAGCCTTTTATTTGTCTTCTCATACTTCAAACAGTCAAAGGACATTTTCAGAATTTCGCTAGATGAAGGTTCAATCCTGAAATGACTTGAAAAGCTGTATCTTCCTTCAGAGATTTTGACACGATATTAAGCCATAGTTACAAGCCAATACTTGAATGTGAAGCCCTGGGGAAATCTTTCAAAACTGGAACACAACATTTACAGCAGGAGGCAGGTGTCTGCATCAGTGAAGCAAACAACAATATGATATATTTAGTATAGAAAATGGAAGCAAAACTACTGTCTCTTTACCACTGGGGACAATGGAAGAGGTTGGATGAGAAAAAAAACAACATCCTTTTCAGCCCTGGAGAATGTTAATTTACTGACAGAATGAAATATAGTCTCATCACGGCAGGTGCAGCAAGTGCCAGGTGCTGTTCACAATATTGTCTTTGAATTTATGTGTTTCCTTACCAGTGAGAGGATGTGAAGCAGCTGTCCTGGCCATGTGGAGAGAAAGCAAAGAGCTTTTAATTAGCAATAAGAGGGCTTTTAATTTCTTTTAGGAGCCTTCTTGCCTTGCACTCGTATCAGTGTCTCAGCAAGAGCTTTGTGTAACTCCAAAAACACAAAGAAAAATCAGGAAAGTGATGTGTTACAGCAGATTTAGAGCACAAGTTGAAGCAGGGGCTGGGTGTAAAAGCTTAAGGAACTCTTGGCAAGTTTGATTTTCAAATTAAGAAACAAAATTTGCAGCTGAGTTACTACACAAAGATTAAAAAATGTTATTCAAATCCAAATTGGAAAGAGGCTCACATCAAATAATATTATATTAAATGCAGCAGGTTTATAAAATTGTTGCAGTACAGTAGAGCCTGCATAAACCTCGGAACTAATGTAAACACTAATGCAAATAAAATTCAGAGGTTTACCTCTGGGTCTCAGTCAGCCTAAATCAGTAAAACTGTCACATTGAGGGGTTCAGAATAATATGTTAAATCACATCAGAACTTCTTAACTCTCTGTATTTATCCTAGGATTTAGCAGTTCACTCATATGCAGAAGACCTGTATAAAGGTCTATGCACCATTTAAGTTTTGCTTTTGCTGTGTTTTGAGGTAGTGCATAAACCTTGTATATATGTCTTTCACATAGTGAATCTAGCCCATGGTGAATGGTCGCCAAATAGAAAAACCTATCTCATCTTATTATGAAACACAGAACTTAAGAACACATAATCTGAGTCTGCTTTCACTGACATCAATGGTAAAATTCCTACCTATTTAATTTGTAGCAGAACCCTTCCTCCTCCTTGAAAGTATTATTTTACCAGGAAGGTTTATCACTATGTTGAATTTAAGGACATTATATGTAAATCAGAATGTTTACCAAACTGGTAGTTTTCCATCAAAACATGACATTTCAATTTTGTGTCTATTTTGGTGTGAAATCAGTTTCTCTCAGAAGAAAATTTTGAAACTCAAAAAAATGTCCACCATTTTGAAGATTTTTGGTCCAAAAAAAAATATGGTATGTATTGTGAATTATACCTGTAGGCCATGCACCCTTTGTTTCTAGGCTGAGGTACAAAAACCAAAGATTTACAGAGTGTCCAAACAACAAAGTTTTATTGCACAAGGTTCAAACAACGTTCGAACGTGGTGTACCCCTGCTAGTCAGGGAGAGACCCAGGCTGCAGATTACATAGAAGTTATATACCTTTTAGGAGTGCATGCTACCGTCATGGATCGGAAGCCTTAGTCAACAAACAAACCATTTTCTAATGTTTAGCTTATTACAGCAAATCATTGTCCTCATGCTGGCTAGTGCACAGTCCAGCTGTTACCTTGCATGCTAGAATTTTTCCTTAATTATGCTGTTGCAGCTGTTTTCTTATCCTCTTTCCTGTTTCCGGTTTTATCTTTCTTTAATGTTGCCCTTGGGAGCCTTGTACGTGATGTGCTCGCTTTTAGTTAATGTTGAATACAAAATAGGGGAACTTACAAAATGGAGTCTCTCATGCTAATTACCCTTAACATATGAAAGAAGATGATGCCTTTTAACTAAATGGTACCTAAAAATATACACAATGTACATTGCTAAAATCAGACCTGGTATGCTAATAAGCAGAACTAAGCCCCAAAATGTTTAAATCAAACTTTCTAGGCCCACTTTTGCATCTGTACATCTTGAAAACTCACTTAGACCCTGATTTGTAAAGTTATTTAGGCATTGCTGAGGTCAATGACACAAGGTCTAACCAGTATAGAAGCCTAAATCTCATTTTCAAAAGAAATTTAGGTTCCAAAATTGCACTGACAATGAATAGGATTTAGACTCCTAAATTCCTTAATCTCTTCTGAAAATAAGATTTAGGCTTCTATATCAGTTAGACATTGTGATGCTGAACACAGCAACACTTAAATGCCTTTAAAAATCTGGTCCTTATTGTGCATGCAACCATATTAGGATCCTAATTCAAAGCCCACTGAAATCAACCAGAGTCTGTCCATTGACTTCAGCTGGTTTGGATCAGGCTTTATTTGATATCTGAGGGAAAGAAAGTTTGTACTATCGTTCTATCTATCATATTTATTCAGCACCATCCAAGGCCCCATAGGCATCTGCGCAAGGACTCCTGTTTGACTTCTTGACCTGCATGCACCCCATCGTGCTCCAGCATAGGTCATCAGTGATGAAAAGGGCTTTGCAATTCATGAATTAATTTCTCCCAGGGAGTACAATGATTGGGATTATGATTGGTAACTTGTGTGGGGGACACAAGGAGGGAATCTCTAGGCATCCTGTGTCACCTTGAGCACTGGGCAGAGATAGCCACAATATAGCCCTTATGGTTTTGTAGGTGTTACTATTATGTAAAGGTCTGTAATATCCCCTTTGGTTTTCAATTCTTTCGGTCCAGATTTGCCTACGGTTCTTCAAAATAGCCTCAGCTGAACACCTTGTGACTCCTTACCCAAGCCTAGCATGACAGCCTCACCTGGGAGAAATTAATCAGATAAAGATGTCAAGGGTAGGAACTGGGACTCTGAATCAAAATTTGTCATCTGGGTTGCTCCTCTCCTGCAGCAATACAACTTTGCACTCCCCCTTAATCGGGGCAGAACGTAAAGTTACAAAGCAGTCCCAGATTATTTAGATTATGTAAAATGGGAGATGCCATGAGGAATTGCAGGATAACTTAAACCTAGGTAAATGGGCAACTCAATGGCATATAAAATTCAATCTAGGCATGAGCAATGCCTGCAGGTAGGAAGGAATCACAGAAACCATCCATGCACTGTACATATATGGGTTCAAATTGGATGTATTCTCTTAGGGCAAAAATGTGTTAGGTGCCATCAGATCAAAGAGACCACTTGCAATATAGACTGCAGCCTGATGCAAAATCCTGACAAAATGGCAGACTATCAGACAAGTTTCTGGGTGGTAATTGCTATGTTTCTGCATTGTGTTGGTGTCCGTAGTCTTCTAATTTTATGGCAGTAATACTGTAGTACTAAAGTCCCAATTAGTGGTAGGGAATGTGTTATGTGAATATCAATGTGTTTTCTAAGCCAAAATCTGCATCAGTTTTTATTAATTAAATTTAAATACTGTGTGTGCCAACAGTGAAATCCATTTGTTATATAACTGTCTGTTTCAATTCTTCTGCTGTAGTTTTCTGAGGCTCAGTTAATTTTAGTCATTGTAGTTCAAGCTGCAGTAATCTAAGGCAGAGGTGAAATCCAGGTTAGAGAATTCTGAGTGGCAAAACATTCTGTACAACTCTAAAATTAAGCAATCTCCTCATGACTGTGAAGAAATAAGTTAACTGTGAGTTTTGGGGCTCCATTTACTGTCTTATTTCATAGTGAGAGATTAAATAGAATTTGTTGTTTTTTAAGCCTTTTTTATTGGCCTTTGCCTATACAGTCACTAATTCTTGAGTTAAATTCAGTTATCTGGTAGTCTTCGGCATTTTGACCTGTGCTGATTTCTAGTTGTTAAATTTCCTCTCAGAAGGCCTAAAGGTGATTTCAGTGGAAAAATGAATAAAAGGTTAATTCCTTCAGGCTACAGGGATCGGTCACCTTTGGCATGCGACTCGCCAGGGTAAGCCCCCTGGTGGGCCTGGCTGGTTTGTTTACATGCTGCATCCTCAGGATCGGCTGATCGTGGCTCCCACTGGCCGCTGTTCACTGTCACAGGCCAATGTGGGATGTGGAAAGGGCAGCCAGCACATCTGTCTGCTCATGCCGCCTCCTGCAGCCCCCATTGGCCTGGAATGGCAAACCATGGCAAGTGGAGATGCGATTGGCCAAACCTGCAGATGCGGTTGGTAAACAAACTAGGGGGCTTACCCTGGTGAGCCATGTGCCAAAGGTTGCCAATCCCTGATTTATTATAACTTGTATATCAATAAAATAAAGAAATTATCTAGAGATAATTATGATTATTGTAGGGACTGGTATAGAGATCCACTGCCTTACCGTTGTAGATAGCGCTAAACTGTGCCTCGAAGACACATTCTGCATCCTGGGGCTTCCTAGTTGTGCTGATGGATGGCAATGCACCAATTTAAGACTTGCATCTCCTGGATGGTTTATGGAAGAATGTGAGGGGGAGGGTGCAACAGATTAGTATCCCATACAGTCCCTGAGCATAGGACTGTGATACTAGTCAGGTTTTATACAGCCATGAAAAGGATCAGAGCAGAGTGGGGTTCTTACGTCCTCTCCCCTTGGCTGTCACATGAGGGCTATTTTATTATTTGTATTGGCATTAAAATAACACCTAGAGCCCACACCAAGATCAGAGCCCATCATGTTGGTCACTTTACAATCACCGGCCCTGCTCCAGAGAGCATAGTCTAAGTTGACGGGACTGACAAAGCGCAGGAGGGAAAACAGAGGGACAGGGAGAATAAGTGACTTGTTCAAGGTCACATGGCAGTTCAGTGGCAGTACTAGAGCTGACACCCAAGTTATCTAGAACACTACCTATTGGACCATGCTGTCTGTCTAGTTATTTTTCTTTCTCAGAAAATAACTAAATTCACCTCAAATTTTATACACTCATCACACAGTGTAATTCTCCAATAATCTGTTTATATTTTGAGATAATGGTAAACACAAAGTAATTTGGGAGAATGGATGCTAGGATATAAAGGTCACTGATTTGAAAATAGCCCAGGTTGGTGAACAGTGACAGATATTACTACTTGACAGCCACTCCTAGTGAAACTGTTTCATGATCTCAATCCAGGTTCTAGCAGATTTCTTTTTGTTTGGGTCACAAGAAGCTCAGCCTTATTCAGCACTCACTGACACCCACGATGTGAAACAGCATAGAGATTAACACTGAGTGGATATGGAGAGTACACTACACCCTACCAGGGTTGCCACCCTTCCCTGCCACTCCTCGAATTGGGCTTTATATCCTGGAGGCTACTGAAACCAAACCAGAAGATTTTAGGCTGCTAAAAGTCTGATGGCACAGCAGGGCTAAGGCAGGGAGGCTCCCTGCTTGCCCTGGCCCAGCACTGCTCCTGGAAGCAGCCGGCATGTCTCTGCAGCCCGTGGGAGGGACAGAGAGGGTGTCTGCGTGTCCTGCCCCTTCCCCTAGTGCCATCTCCACAGCTCTCATTGGCCACATCCCTACCTCCACCACTCCACACCAGGGGATATTAAGGGCAACTACAGCTTCACATACACTGACTTGTGAAAGCCAAAGTTATTGTATGTGTAGCTAAAATGGACATGAATGTCCACTGCTATGATGAGATTTATGAGGATGATTTGTGGCATTTAGCTAAATCACACATGTATAAGGCTAATCAGATTCTATATCTGTAGTGACACAGAGAAGGAATAAGAGTGAAATTTACGTAGAGTCATAGACTTTATGGTCAGAAAGGACCATTATGATCATCTAGTCTGACCTCCTGCACAACGCTGGCCACAGAATCTCACCCACCCACTCCTGTAATAAACCCCTAATCTATGGCTGAGTTATTGAAGTCCTCAAATCATGGTTTAAAGACTTCAAGGTGCAGAGAATCCTCCAGCAAGTGACCCGTGCCCCATGCTGCAGAGGAAGGCAAAAAAAAAATCCAAGGCCTCTGCCAATCTGCCCTTCCCAACCCTGGATATGGTGATCAGCTAAACCCTGAGCATATGGGCAAGACTCACCAGCCAGACACCCAGGAAAGAATTCTCTGAGTAACTCAGATCCCACTCCATCTAATATCCCATCAGAGGCCTTTAGACATATTTACCGCTAATAGTCAAAGATCAATTAATTGTCAAAATTAGGCTATCCCATCATACCATCCCCTCGATAAATTTATCAAGCTTAGTCTTGAAGCCAGATATGTCTTTTGACCCCATTGCTGTTCCAGAACTCCACTCCTTTGATAGTTAGAAACCTTTGTCTAATTTCAAGTCTAAACTTCCTGATGGCCAGTTTATGTCCATTTGTTCTTGTATCCACTTTAGTACTGAGCTTAAATAATTCCTCTCTATCCCTGGTATTTATCCCTCTGATATATTTATACAGAGCAATCTTATCTCCCTGTGTGGGAGAGATTTATATCTGTGCGGAAGACCAGCAGAAGCTCTATGCAACATTTAAATCCTGTCTATGCTCTGAAAAATTCAATGCAACAGACACACAACTGAATCTGATGAGTAGAGTTTGTTGAATAATATTAATTAAATAATTGATTTGACCAATTTCAGAATACTTCCTCTAAAAAAAATATGTTCATTGATTTTTTCCCCATTATTTGCCCACTTTGTACAGCTAAATTGATAGTGCACATGCACACACGGCCATAATGAATTTGTCAAAAATGTCATTGAACTATTTTTGAATAGTTTTGTTTTTGATTATTTGTCTAGTTCTGTGTGTAATCCTGCATACACTCTCATGCACTGCATTCATTCAAATGGAAGAAAAACTCCCCTTTTTACTAAAGGCAAGATTTTACCAGGTGCTCAGCATTTCTTTGAGGTCCTGTGCACCCTCAACTCTTAATGACCTCTATGGTAGCTCAGGGCACTCAGCAGAGGTGGGTAAAAGTTTTCAGTTTTTTTGGTCAGTAAATGCAGTTTTAGGTTGACCAAAACATTTAGCCAATTTGGATCAAATTCACTGATTTATTCAGTAAAAAACTCAATGTTTAGTTTCAGCAATTTCTAAATAAAACATTTCTGTTTTTTTAATTTGAAACATCTGTTTGTTTTGAATTTACTGTAATTTTATTTTTTTAAAGATTAACCCTCCCCATCAAAACAAACACTTCATTTCAGGTTAAACAAAATATTTCATTTGACCCCAAACAATTTCCCCCCCTATTTTTCAGTTTGGCAACCAACCAACCAAACAAAAAAAGTCAGTTATTCACACAGCTCTGGCACTCAGCACCTTGTAGAACTGAGCACTAAAGAACCTAGGGACTGATTTAACTTCCATAAACTCAATGGGCCTTATATCAGCCCTTTTAATATACATCAGTATCAATAAATATATGAAGTCAAATGCAGTTGTGTCAAAGGCAATTACAGCAAACATTGGAAATGCTGATTTACGATATTATCTATCTGTGATTCGGAAGGAAGAAAAGTAATTTATTTGGAGATTCCTTTAAAAAGAGAGAGAGAGAGAGAGAGAGAGTGAGAGAATGCAGCAATAACATACATTATTATCTGAATTAAATATCAGTTGTTGTTTGTTATTTGGATGTCGTCCCTCAGGCAAAATGAGCAAGCTTTAGGAATCCCAGTTGCACTATATATTCAGTCGTTCAGAACAAATACCCTGTTATCAGCATACACTTTAATATTATTATGGCAAAATGTTACCCTCACGTAGATTTCCCCATCTTATTTTTTTCTTCAAATTAATTCTGTTCCAACCAGATTTTTCCATATCTTTCTATGCCAATGAAATAAAAACACTTATTAAAACTATGCTCTAACAAGAAGTGTTGCCAAATCAAGTGAGCTATTTACATGGGATCATGCCAGTTTCATAGTTATCCAGATACAAGTGGGGATACTGTGGGTTGGTAAGAGCAATATAAATGTGGGTCCTTTCCTGGCAAATTATAAAATAATAGGTGCAAACTTCCCACATTTTAGAAGATTTTAGAAACAACTTTTAATTTAAAAAATAAACAATAAAACAAAACTAAAAAAGATACTAACAAGTTATTGACACTTACAATAACTTGCTAGTGTCAAATTATACTCGATTACTCCACCACCTAATCTTCAATCAAATCCCTTTGTTTCAAAAGATCTCATGCCATTCTCATCAGGCACAAAAAAACCCCAAAAAACATGAAAGTATTCAAATACGAATGACAGCATTGGTTTTCCTCCATTTTGGTTCTCCCTCATTCATCCTCATCCCAATCAGTCCATCCTTCACTGGCCTATCATCTATCTCCTGTCCCCCACAATCCCATCAGTGTTTGAACTCCAACCATATCTCTGCTTCTCTGCACCCCAATAATCCAACAATCTCTTCTCTCGTTTCCATTCTTTCTGCCCTCCCAACTATGCTCACATGAATATCCAACCAATTACCTGTCCCAATTCATCCTTTGCTCTCTCTCCAGCCTCTAAATACATGTTTCTCCAAGCAATCCAGTTCATCCAAATGGAAATGGATTCTGATTGGCTGATGTATAATATGCTAACTGCAAAATTGGATAGGATTGTTCTTTGTTATTCCTCAAATTCATTAAATCTTGACTATTCCTTTTCAGTGGTAAATATTTAAAGCCCAGCCCAGAATGTAATGTCTGTTTCTGTGTGTGCTCACATGTGTATGTATGATGTAACTAGATCATAATCAAGCAGTTAAAAACAATCTCTGTGTGATATCAATTACTGGAGACAAATATGGATTAAGGAAATATGTCTACCAAGGAGCTGAAAAAAGTTTATTTTCATTGATCTGGAAGTCTATGTGAATTTAAGTAGTTACCCTAGTATACTAACAAAACAGTTGTATGATCCAGTTTTAAAATTAATGATTTCCATGAGAAAATAATTTAAACTTTGTAGTGCAGATTAAGTTATTGGTCTTCCTTGCATGTGATAAACTGATGCTTTCTAAATTTATAGCCAAAGGCATGCTCAAAGTAGCAGGTGTACAATTCTAGAATTAGGCAGTTTTCCAGTAGCAGCATATACAATAATTGTTTCAATTACCTAAAGATATTTTGTTACAATATGTTTATGTATTTATCCTTCTTAATATTTACTTTGATAAGAGTTTCAGAGCTATGTGTAATTATTCTCTGTGGAAATAATCAAGATAATTAATATACAGTACTTCTCTAAAAGTATGTATGTAACTGATGCATTGAAAAATATTTCCCTAGTATGTTGTTGATGGTTTCAGATACAAATTATATATATCAGACCAAGTCCTGACTGCACTGAAATCCTTGGGAATTTTGCCATTCACTTAAATGGAAACAGGATGAAATCTAAGAAAAGCATCTGTATGATATATTACAGAAAAAATATGAATACCTATGTGACATTCCCCAAAGGCATAATCTGGACAGTTGAACAGCTGTGTCCTCTCAACACTCCAAGCTGGGATGCCTTTCACACTGCTTTGCTGTGAGAACATCCACTCCTGGCCTGTTCACACAAAGCTCTAGCATGAAAAATCACTCCCAGATGAATAATATGCATGCTTCTAGACAGCCATTCCTGAATTATATTATAGAATGACACCAGCAAATCATCAATGCTAGACTGATCCCCAGAAATGTGCATCTTGTACCACACAGCTCTTTCCTTCCGTGCAGTACAAGCTCATACAAAAGTCTGTCATTTCATTTACAGAAAATGATATGCACAAACCCTGTTATCTGAAATGGAGGTTCCAGACACTTGACATACTTTTAAAAATAATAACATTGTACATAGTTGATTAAACAGCTTCTTTTTTAGGATTTAAATTCCTGTTTTCCCCTTGGAGTGTCTGGACCCTGATTGTCTCTTTACACTCTCCCTTTGTTTTGTGTTCTGGTATAATGTGTTTCTCCTTGTGCTGGAGATTAAAAAGTCCATATTTTTTCTGCTAACTGAAACACTGCAGTAAACAAACATCATACTGCTTAGAACCTGAGTGTTTCCTCCAAGAACTTTATGTTAACTGTTTACATCAGTAAAGTTACCTGCATACGTAGGCCTTTGCAGAATAGAGACCCAAGTGAATCAACACAAAATAACACTTTTTTTTCTCTGAGAAACAAAGTAAAAATTTACTTCTGAGCTATCCGTTCTAAAGGGGGTAGCTTCGGCCAATGAGGGCTGCAAAAGAAACGGCATCACATCACTTGCCCCATGAAATTGCAGCCATGTGACCAATTCCTTTTGAAATTTGAGCAACACCAAAAAAAAAAAAAGCTGCCTCATATATATATTGGGAATCCAGATCATAGGAAAACATGTGACTAGTGTTTCTGTCTCTCTCTTTCTGTCTCACACACACAAAATCAAATTATTGTGTTGTTCATGGAAGGAGCTCCAAGTCAAAAAAGGAAAATTTGGATTATTTTCCCTTTCAAGCCACATATTTCACACTTTGCTGACAAAAGTGTAACTGAGAAGTATGGGTTTAGAACATAAATATATTGAAGTATTCATATAGTGATAAAAGAAACCATAGTGACTATAAACTCTATGAATGAACAATAGATTCACAATAATTCAAAATTTTCATATTTTATTTATATTGTGGTAGCACCTAGGAACCCCAATCATAGACCTAGTAGAATGTCATAGCCAAGAAAGTGAAGAAAAAACAGCAACAGGGTATTGTGAGCTGTGATGTGGGTAATTGTTATTTAAAAAACTGCAAAGAATCCTGTGGCACCTTATAGACTAACAGACGTTTTGGAGCATGAGCTTTCGTGGGTGAATACCCACTTCCTCAGATTTAAAAAACTGTTCTTCAAGTCCTTGAGATCAAGCACTATATTGGGCTAGAATTCCTTTATTATATTATCTGCTACTGTAGCCCAGTGAACTAGCCTGCCATTATTATATTCACTGCTTTGTATTATATCAGGAGTTGGCAACCTCAGGCATGCGGCTAGCCAGGGTAAGCACCCTGGTGGGCTGGGCCAGTTTGTTTACCTGATGCGTCAGCAGGTTCAGTCGACAGCGGCTCCCACTGGCCATGGTTCACTGTCCCAGGCCAATGGGGGCTGCGGGAAGTGGTGCAGGCCAAGGGATATGCTGGCTGTGGCTTCCCACCACCTCCATTGGTCTGGGATGGTGAACTACAGCCAATGGGAGCGGCGATTGGCTGAACCTGCTGACACGGCAGATAAACAAACTGGCCCAGCCCGCCAGGGTGCTTACCCTGGCGAGCCGCATGCCTGAGGTTGCCGACTCCTGTATTATATTCTGCTTTGCATTATATTCAGCCGTAATGCAAGAAACCTACATACCTGTAACCTTTAAGGGGGGGGGAGGGGTAGCTCAGTGGTTTGAGCATTGGCCTGCTAAACCCAGGTTTGTGAGCTCAATCCTTGAGAGGGCCACCTAGGGACTTGGGGCAAAAATCAGTACTTGGTCCTCTAGCAAAGGCAGGGGGCTGGACTCAATGACCTTTCAAGGTCCCTTCTAGTACTAGGAGATAGGTATATCTCCTATTATTATATTAGCTTCAGCAAGTTAGCATAAGGCTTGAGACCTATAAACTTTGAAGAGCCAGAGAGCCCAATGGAAACCCCCAAGCACTTTGGGAGTTGAAAATAAAGGGTTTAAAGGGAAGTTCTGATCACAGGTACATGACTGAACTACAGAAGTGTCCTGGAAACAAACTGACATACATAACTGGTACATGAGATACATCTAAGGCTAGCCCACTTCCTTGTCTATATGCCTTTTTCTATACGTTTCTTATGGGTTTTTATTATTTGTTTTATTATAATAGGTTTATAGGTTTGTATTAGAGTATATTTTGGCTGTAATGCAAGAGACCTACAGGCCACATCCTGTATGTTGAGCTAAGACAAAGTTAGCATACATATGTTGTTGTACCAATTATATTAGACCAGTAAAAACCAGCAGGATCTTATTAAAGGGGACAAGACAAAGATGCCACATTTATTATGATAACAATTTATGACTAATATCTTAATTCTTATACACACACATTATACTTATTACCTATACTCACACACACACACACACATTCACATTATACCTAATACCTATATACACACACATACACACATTCACACACACACATCTACATTCATCAGGTGTTCTGCAGCTGCTGCATAGTTACCAGTCCTGAAGATAGCTTAAGTTCATGGCTTGATTTTGCAGCTTGGGTTCGTAGCTTGTGGCAGCTAACTGGCCAGGAAAGCTGGGCACAAGGCTGAGCTGGATCTCTGTTGGGCAGGCACCGATGTTCTTCCATGTTGGCAGCAGAATGTTACCCAGAGTTTCTTATCTCACCCTTCTTTTTTATAGGCTTTTAGTTTTGGATTCAAAGTCTATAGGTCTTGCTGTGTCACGCTGCCTCTGGGTTTAGATTGATCACCCATCAATTGCAGGCGTGACTTTCAGCCTTGGACCTGGCTTTGATCTTCCTTCTGTTGTTCTGTTGTCCTTTTCTTTTTAGGGTGGATGCTTCTTACTTTGTTTAGGGCTGTTGCCTAGGTCTTCAGCCTTTGGTATTTGAACTTTATCTCATCAGGACAGGCTGGGGCTGGAGGTTGATTCCATCATTCATACATACCTCATTCACACATCTAAACTAAACTAATAAGATTACAGCAGGGTTTGCAAAAATGAAGGTTGGAGGAAGCTTTTACAAAATGGAGTGAGTGTTTTAAAATGGGGTTTGAATTACAATATGGAACAGAAGTTACAGTATAGGCAAGTGTAGTGAATGGTGAACAGAAGTTACATTAATAAAGTGAACAATTGAAAACAATTTCATTTGTCAGTTCTACAATGTTTGGGACCTTTCATCTAGATAGAGGGTAATGAGCTAAGGAAAAAGTTCATATATGGCTGTAACCTTTAACATAGAGGATGCAGTGAAGTAGGCTGGCATAGGGGGCTTCCTAAGTTCATACTCTTTTAAACTTAACAGGTGCAGCACAACTTGGAACTCGGAAAGAACAGAAATAAAGGGTTAGGACAGAAATATCGAATGTGATACCTGATCACAAAAGGGCCATGATAATGAATGAATGTATATGATAATAAGTTGAGATCATTGATAAACTAACCTAGAGAAAAAAAGACACTCCAATATTAATAAGGTGAAGAAATACCAATAAGGAAAAGGGGGAAAATCTCCTAATTGAATATGCATTGAATATAATGGCATCAGCGTAATATATTATAAAAGTGGCATTGCAACCTAGGGGTGGTAGGAGAAGGAGATGTAGTCTTTGGCAGGTGCCAGAAGGACAGCCACTGGTGATGATGGATAAGATGATGAGGAAGATGATGGCTAATATTTCAGGTTGTTCTACAAGAGATGGTGTGACTGTATGGATGTGCAGATGTACATTCTGTAGTATCTCTATCTATCTTACTGAGTTGGGTGCTATGCTAAATGTATTAATAAACTATATTTGTAAATATGAGTTCCTATCGTGCGAGTGTTGCAACAGTGCATATCAGGGTTCCCAAATATATAATAATTTGAATAATACTGGGCCTGATCTTGGGACAAGAACCTGTCAACCCTCAAAATAATAACTGAGGATTCTTAAGAAATCAATATAATTAATACATAATCTATAGATCAGGCAACAGGTGCAATATTGATTTTGTACTAACAGACTTTTGTTTGTTCCCAATAAGTGTTCAAAACTGCCAACTCATACTTATACAATTTCACCACACTATCTAAACTAAGACACTGAGGCATGTGTATTACATAAATACCTATTACTGTTTGCCTTCAAATAGTGTATTTAATTTTATGTATTTTTGTTTCATAAAACCAGAAGATACATTTGTTTCCTGAGTTATTAAATCTGAACAGGTTCCCAATTCTTAAAGCTGAGCAGCATACATATGAGATCATCATTCATTCTTTGGGGAATTTATAGTGGTGCTGTACATCTCCACCTGTGATAAGATTGTAAATACTATAAAAGACTGTATTTCCATTGTGTAGATCCACCTCAGACATCTTAGTTCCAGTTTTCCCCAGATCACAACAAGAAATAAGTACTTTATAATACGACAAGGAATCATGGAAAGGGTGGTAAGGATTACAACGTTCATACCTTCAGCTGTATCTATTGTCTTCACTGTTCATCATGTTCTATTGATTTTTTTTCTTATTCTTTTTCTTATTCTTGTTCCTTCCTTTTCCCTTTCTCTCGTTTTCTGCTGTATTTTGCATATTTACTCTCTCTCTTTCTCTCTCTCATTGTGTTTATCAACCCTTGCCTTGATTACCGCTATCTCCTCCTTTCCACCTTATTATCATATTGACCATATCCAGACATTTTCATATCCCTTTACTGCATTTTTCTCACTTTCTGTATCAGGGGTTGTCATAAACAGATAGCTAAGGGTTAATGTCTCTTTCACCTGAAGCACCTGACCAGAGGACCAATCAGGAAACCGGATTTTTTCAACTTTGGGTGGAGGGAATTGAGTGTCTGAGTCTTTTGTCTGCCTGCCTGCTTTTCTCTGAGCTTTGGAGAAGCAGTTTCTACTTTCTAGTCTTCTGTTTCTAAGTGTAAGGACAAAGAGATCAGATAGTAAGTTCTATGGTTTCTTTTCTTTGGTATTTGCATGAATATAAGTGCTGGAGTGCTTTGATTTGTATTCTTTTTGAATAAGGCTGTTTATTCAATATTCTTTTAAGCAATTGACCCTGTGTTGTATCATCTTAATACAGAGAGCCCATTTGTATGTATTTTTCTTTCTTTTTATATAAAGCTTTCTTTTAAGACCTGTTGAAGTTTTTCTTTACTTCAGGGAAATTGAGTCTGTACTCACCAGGGAATTGGTGGGAGGAAGAAATCAAGGGGAGATCTGTGTGTTGAATTGCTAGCCTGATTTTGCATTCCCTCTGGGGGAATAGGAAAGTACTTTTTGTTTCCAGGATTGGGAACAGAGAGGGGGAGTCTCTCTGTGTAGTTTCTCAGAGCTTGTGTCTGTGTATCTCTCCAGGAGCACCTGGAGGGGGGAAGGGAAAAAGGATTATTTCCCTTTGTTGTGAGACTCAAGGGATTTGGGTCTTGGGGTCCCAGGGAAGGTTTTTCAGGGGGACCAGAGTGCCCCAAAACACTCTAATTTTTTGGGTGGTGGCAGCAGGTACCAGGTCCAAGCTGGTAACTAAGCTTGGAGGTTTTCATGCTAACCCCCATATTTTGGACGCTAAGGTCCAAATGTGGGACTAAGGTTATGATAGGGGTCGGCAACCTTTCAGAAGTGGTGTGCCAAGTCTTAATTTATTTACTCTAATTTAAAGTATCACGTGCAGTAATACATTTTAACATTTTTAGAATTTCTCTTTCTGTAAGTCTATAATATATAATTAAACTATTGCTGTATGTAAAGTAAATAAAGTTTTTAAAATATTTAAGAAGCTTCATTTAAAATTAAATTAAAATGTAGAGCCCCCTGGACCAGTGGCCAGGACCCGGGCAGTGTGAGTGCCACTGAAAATCAGCTTGCTTGCTGCCTTCGGAATGTGTGCCATAGGTTGCCTACCCCTGTATTAGACAGAGGGTGATAAAAGGAAAATTCTTCAAATTCTTCCATCCTTCTACCAGTAACTCCTCCATTTTGCTGGGGTATAGCTTAATCTAACCACTTTCAAAAGTGCTGCTATCATCAAGGCACTGAGAAACTGAAAAATGAAGCTGTTGATGCAAGGGAAATGTCAAGCTAATTTTCTTGGAACTGATTGGACGTCAGCCTATGATATCTCTTCAGTCCATCCTCCCAACTACTCCATGTAGATGTTGAATAATTAAGGGGAGAATGGTGAACTGCAGGGGTCTTTGAAAAAGAGGGATTTCAAGTGGGAAAAAAAGTTTTGCATAACCTTTTTGGTCCAGTCAGAGAGGAAGAACCTGAAACATTTTACAGCATTTCCAGGCACCTCTGGAAAGCCAATTGCTACAGAAAAGTCTACAAAAATGAAGATGGACATACTTCCCATGTTTATGGACAAGAAGAACCAATCTGTCAGAGAAAAAGTGCAGTCTCTGCAACATGCTTTCTTCTAAATCATGACATTATGAGACCATTTGCTACTAGCTTCTAATTTTTGCTTGGAAAAGGGAGGTTAGACACTGGCAGCAATTTTCAAAACTCATCAACCAGCACTTGCCTTTCATTTGTATATAATTTAGTTCGATTATAAATTCCTTGGGCGGTGGCTTTGTCTTCATACTTCTCTGTAAATTGTATCACACTTTTGGCATGAAATAATTAAAAAATAATGGCTAATTAATCTCATTGTTTTCTTCTCTCTAATCATTGCTTCTTTTTATACTCATCTTTTTTTCTTTATTTTCTTTCTCTACCTCTTCTAATTTCTATAAATCCTTGTTTTTAAACATTTTTAATTGAGATGTTTTTACAATAATACACGTTTACTGAAGCAATGACCAAGCTACTAGTAAGAGAAAATGTATCATGTTTAAGTATGTACTAAAATAACACAAACTTCCCATTCAGAATAAATGCACAGCTGCTCATCATTCATAAGAACATCACACCAAATGGCAATTTTTAAAATAAAAGGACTTAACTATTTAGGAGAAATTCGTCATCATACTGTACAATCTAATTTTATTGAGCACTTCTCATAAGGATCAGCTGATAATGATCAGTTTCAGGAAAACCTGTATCTGTTACATTTTTTTTTTATTTGATTGCTTTACTTGTATGGATTCCTGGTTGTAAGGCTCATGACTGAATGCATTTAAAAACTAAGAGACATCAGCACTGGAGATGCACTTCTACCTTTTGAAGACAAACAAACAAACAAACATGTTTGCTCATAACCAGATGGAGAATCTGCAGAGCATTGAAATGATGCATTAAACAAAAACTAAACAACAAGAGAGTTTTGGGAAAGTATTTCTGTATTCAGCAGTGTCCCAGTTCTGAACTTCTCAGAAACGCAAACCAAAAATCTTATGCATCTGGCAGTCTAATAATAAGCAGAGCCAGAAGCAGGAAAAGGATGGGAAGACCCAAGTTGCAGAGCAGGCTTAGAAACACTGGACACAGTAGGTAATCATTCTGTGAAGCTGAACAACCCAGCCCACAGAAAAAGAATTTTTTAATGGCAAGAGCCAGTATCATGAGCTAGAAATCCAGCAACAATATTTTTGAAAACTAATGCATGAAAAGAAAGCAAATGCTCAATTCAGCAGCACTGAGGCCCAGAAAAAAGAGATTTTGTTCAATATCTATAAGGCCATGGAAAAGAAAATAATTATAGTTGTATCAGTTTTGATTTGTATAGGTAAACAAGATGCTAACTTCCAAATATCTTCCTGTCCCTATGGGGAAAAACGAATGCATGTATCACAGGTCTGTTCTCCTGGAACATACCTGGAGCTGATAAAAGATGTACTTCTATTGCAGGAAAATTTCAAAGTTTACAGTATATAATCTTGTTTTTAAAATCTAAAGCATTTAATGCAGTTAAAGGAAGTCTGGAGACTATCCATGGAGAATATAAATAATTGAAATATACAGATGATTGTAAAAAGCATGACAATTGACTTAAATATTTGGAACAAGTTTGACACTCAGTGATGGGAATTGCCTTTGTGATGTACAATTTTGCTGCATATAACACATCTTTCTTTCTTCAATAGAAAAAAAAATGTTTCGTTTTTCTTGCAGCCACACAAACCTGGCACGAGCCCTAGACCAGGGCATCCAATTTAACAAACATTACTCTCAACTCCCTGAGAAACAAAATGTATGTATGAATAGATTCTGATGATACACTGAGTGCAGTGAACTTTGCTTACCCTATTAACTCACTGGAAACACCCAGTTGGCTGGAATGGGAGTGCTATTTCACAGTTATGTATTGACAACAGATTTACATAAACATAGGCTTAGAGACTCATTCACTGAAAAATAAACAACCAACAATTCTGAAGCTACTACTCGCAAGAAATTTTTCCACCAACAGGTATGCACCCAGACCTGAGACACAATGGAATAGATGAGGAGCTAAGAGGATTAGCCATTATAAGAACACTGAGACGAGAAATAAACAATTAGGGGAATGAACCTAAAACTACAGAGAATGAGGAGGAAATCTTTGTAATACCAACCAGAAAAATAAAAAAAATGTATTTAGTTACTCACACAATGGAGTATGAACTGATGGCTGAATTTCACTTTGCAACTTGTACAGTTTAATTCCATATACTAGAAAAGCCACGGAGTGACCTGATTTCTCACAGGTGCAGAGCCCTTAGAGCTCTCCATTAAACTTTAATGGCTATTTTGAGAGCTCTGAAAATCAGGCCATTTGTGTAGATGCCTAGATATGGATTTTATTACTTAATTTACAGACCCAACTCCAAATATTTTTACCTATGTCCCTATAATACCTATAAACCATTTCTTCAAAAAGTCCTATGAACGAGTAGCAAAACATTTCTCATAGCTAGTAATTTTCCTGCACTATTGTTCACCTCCAACTAATCTCTAAATAACCTTCTCAGGCTCTTCTAGTGTTAATAACTCACTTATTAATTATTATTAGTTTATATTTATACTTACAGAGATGACTAGAGAACAGTATCTGATTTGATTCCTTCAGCTGACAGAGGAATCCAAAAAGAGTTCCAAAATATCCAAAAATGTCAAGGTTTGGACTATAACAATGTATTTTATAGTTGAAAAGGAACAAGTTCAAGCATGTCCTACCACTGTGGTTGCTAACTTACAAGCTTTACTCTTTTTTTAAAATTTATTTTGTATTTCTTCCATTCTCTCTTTTACTATTTGTTAATAACTTATCTTGGGGTTTTTAATTATTATGCTACTTCTCTCTCCACCCTCTACCATTCTTAAATGGAATTGCAGAAAATGACTCATATGGGTTACCATGATACTTGTTCTCTGTTAAGTAAATTATACTGAAAAGGAGACAAAAAGCAACAGAATAGTTCATAGCAATGTTTCCTTTTTGTTCCATTTAGGAAAACTGATGAGAGTAGTTGACTACAGGTATCGAACTGTAAACCATCCACAAAGTGTGAAATTATTTAAAAATTACCCTGACCTGTTTGGTCATTTTAAATTAGTGCTTATTATTCACTTATTTCCAAAAACCAGAGCTGTACAAAATATTCAAATAGAACCTCAAAGTCTCTCAACTGAAGTTGTATGTTTGAAGTTGGAAGCAAGTGCAAACCTTGTGTAAGTCTGAGGAACAAGGACAGAGGTTGATCACATTGTTTTGTAGCTTATTTTTCCCAAATTGACCTCTTTGCCAACCTTACACCCTACAGGGAAAACCTCCAGGATCAATTTAAAGACAGTTAAGGTACATAGGGGGAGAGATGGCTGTGAGGTTTCCCTTTGAATGAACTTGAAACTCAAAGGGAACCTTCAAGGGTTGATTTGTTGCTGATCCCTGTGAACCAACCATGGAATTTAGTCCATGAACCCTTTTCATAACCAAGCACTGCAGAGTTTATACAGACTTACAAATGCTGCATTGTTGGACTAAATAAATTTTAAATTGGATTATAAAGTAAGATATAATTTAAAATGACTTTATACTATGCACCATCACAAACTTTTTTAAAATCAAGTATATTTTGATGCATGTTGTCTGACACTATTACCTCCCTTTTCATAGTTTAGACTCTGAGATATCATACTTTAGCACAGTTTACCCAAGTGAGTGAAACAGATACAACGTCGGGATATTAAACATATAGAAAGTGTCTACCCAGTCTCTTGGCACACAACATTTGGAATGAAGTGAATGTGGGTATTTAACAGTGTGGCACCAATGAATGTTAATTTGAATTATTATAACTAATCCTTATTCACCACAATTAAAATTTTACCCATATTGTGTCCTTAAGAACTGTGAAGTTTGTCAGTCCTGTCATTAAAAGTTTCTGTATTTTATCTCCAAAATATTGACTACCTTTGCTTTAATATACTCTCAGTTTAGGTCTCCACTTTCATGAATCATCGAAATGCAGGGCTGGAAGGGATCTCAAGAGGTCATCTAGTTCAGCCCCCTGTGCTGAGGCAGGAACAACTACACTGCAAGCATCTCTCACAGGTGTTAGTTCAACCTGTTTTGATGGGTTCCCACAGGGCACCATGTGGAACTGGGGTACCACTGAACCCTCTAACACACCAGCCTGGGCTCCCTCTCACACTGTGCTGCTGTAACAAGTTGCAAAGCCCTCCAAGCTTGCTCTTTCACCAGCATTCACACAGGTAGGGACACACCCAGCTGCAGTTACATAGAGGTTCTCTAATCACCAGCCTCCCAGCCTAGGACCCCAGAGAAGTAATACCCTGCCGTGGTCAAATCTAGTCAGTATATAGGCTTAACACCGGGTTCGTCACTCCTCCAATTTGAAGAGGACCGTGCACAGTTGTGGTAACCAAGCTGAGATTTTCCTAAGACACCTTCATCAAATGCACATAAACAAAACATGCAAACTAAGCTTAATATACCAGATAGATTGGATATAAATAGCAAATCCTCACCCTAAGTGATGATATAAGCAGACTGTAGATTCTTAAGGGGAAAGCTATACCAGCTTACAGCTTGGAATCCGCAGGTGTTCCGTTCACAAGCCAAAAATACCTTTAGCCTGGGTTCAGCACTTCTCCCAGTTTAGCCTTTGTTCCTCAGGTGTTTCCAGGAGTTTTTTTCGGTGAGGAGTCAGTGAAGACTGATTGATGTCACTCCCCTGCCTCAAATAGCCTTTGCATGTGGTGGGAACCATTTGTTTCAAAGCTTGGTTCCCACACCAGTCAGTGGAAAAACACTGATATCCCAAGATGGAATCCAGTACCAGGTGATCTTGTCACATGTCCCTGTAGTGTTAAAGCATCTATGACCTGGTCTACACTACGAATTTAAACCGAATTTAGCAGCATTAAACCAATTTAACCCTGCACCTGTCCACACAACGAGGCCCTTTATATCCATATAAAGGGCTCTAAACCGGTTCTTTACTCCTCCCCCGATGAAACGAGTAGCGCTGAAATCGATATTGCCATGTCGGATTAAAGTTAGTTTGGCCGCAAATCAACGATATTGGCCTCTGGGCGGTATTCCACTGTGCACCATTGTGACTGCTCTGGAAAGCAATCTGAACTCGGATGCACTGGCCAGGTAGACAGGAAAAGCCCCTCGAACTTGTGAATTGCATTTTCCAAATCCAAAAAGAGCTCCAGCATGGACTGCACGGGAGATACTGCACGGGAGATACTGGATCTGATTGCTGTATGGGGAGACAAATCTGTTCTATCAGAGCTCTGTTACAGAAGAAGAAATGACAAAGCATTTGAAAAAATCTCCAGGCTATGATAGACAGAGACCACAGCAGGGATTCAGTACAGTGCTGCGTGCCAAGCGTAACGGAAAGCCAAAGAATCAAATGGATGCTTATGGAGGGAGGGAGCGGGGACTGAGGACTCCAGCTATCCCACAGTCCCGGCATTTGCATTCTTGGCTGAGCTCCCAGTGCCTGTAGGGTCAAAAACATTGTCCCGGGTGGTTCAGGGTATATGTCATCAATTTACCCCCCCTCCCCCCCCCGTGAAAGAAAAGGGAAAAAATCATTTCTTGCCATTTTTCAATGTCACCATATGTCTACTGCATGCTGCTGGTCGATGCAGTGCTGCAGTGCTGAACAGCAGCATCCCCTCCCTTTCCTTTCCTGATGGCAGACGGCACAAAATAGTGGAAAACCGTCATCATCCCGTGAGTGCTCCTGGCTGGCCTCAGTGAGGTCGGCCGGGGGTGCCTGGGTAAAAATGGGAATGACTCCCTGTCATTCCTGGCAGATGGTACGAAATGCTTGGTAATTGTCCTCATCATAGCAGCTGGAGCCTGAGCTCCATCAGTCCCCCACCCCCTTATGTGTCTAAAGAAAAGATTCTGTACTCCCTAGACTATCATAGCAATGGGAGGCTGCGATCCTCTCCCCCCACCCTTTAATGTCCTGCCTGGGCTATCATAGCAGCTGGAGACTGCCTCCCCCTCATTTTATCTTGCTAAAAAGCCAGTGTTTCTTAAGCCTGCATTCTTTATTACTTCATCACACAAATGGGGGGACATTGCAATGGTAGCCCATGAGGGTTGGGGAAGGAGGGAAGCAATGGGTGGGGTTGTTGCAGGGGCACCCTCTAGAATGGCATGCAGCTCATCATTTCTGCGGGATCTCTGGGGCTCTGACACAGAGCGGCTGAGCCCTCTGGCTCTCTAGTAGACTTGCCCCATATTGTAGGCAGGACTGACTCTATTTTTAGACAAAACATAAAGAAGGGAATGACGTGGGGAGTCATTCCCATTTTTGTCCATGTGCCCCCGGCCGACCTCAGCGAGGCCAGCCAGGAGCACCCATGACAGCACCAGAAGGTACAAAATGATTGATAACTGTCATCTACAATTTCCAATTGCAAACGGTACAAACAATAATCATATCTAAATATCACTATGAAGAATATGGGGTGCAGTGTCACACCTGTTCTTAACCCCCCTCCCACTGAACAGGATTCCACAATCTTCCTTGGAAGCCTATTCCAGAGATCAACTACCCCACCTTTTTCCCTAATATCTAACCCAGGAGTAGGCAATCTATGGCACACGTGACGAAGACGGCATGCAAGACAATTTTCAGTGGCACTCACACTGCCTGGGTCCTGGCCACCGGTCCAGGGAGCTTTGCATTTTAATTTAATTTTAAATGAAGCTTCTTAAATATTCAAAAAACTGTACTTACTTTACATACAACAATAGTTTAGTTATATTTATATTTATATTTAGAGACTTTCTAAAAATGTTAAAATGTATTACTGGCACGCAAAACCTTAAATTAGAGTAAATAAATGAAGACTCAGCACAACACTTCTGAAAGGTTGCCAATCCCTGATCTAACCTAAATCTCCCTTGATACAGATTAAGTTTATTACTTCTTGTCCAATCTTCAGTAGACATAGAGAACAATAGGTCACCATCCTGTTGATAACATTTTACATATTTGAAGACTTACCAGGTGCTCCTTTCAACTTCTTTTCTCAAGACCAAGCATTCCCATCTTGTAATTGTTTCCTCATACTTCAGATTTACTGAAACTTTTTATCATTTTTTTGCTCTCCTCTGGACTTTCTCCAATTTATCCACATCTTTAATAAAGTCTCGCGCCCAGATCTGGACCTATAATCCCGCTGATGCCTTGCCAGTGCTGAGTAAAGTGCTTTGAGCAGGAGATTGTACTAGAAGACCTCCTGAGGTCTCTTCCAACTCTAATATTCTATAATTCTATGATTATTTCCTGTGTCTTGCACATGACACTCCTGTTAATACACCCCAGAACATTAGCTTTTTTTACAACTGTGTCACACTATTGACTCATATTCAGTTTGTGATCCTCTATAACCCCCAGCTCCTTTTCAACAGTACTACTACTAAGCCAATTACTCCCCACTTGTAGTTCTGCATTTGACTTTTCCTTCCTAAGTGAAGTATTTTGAATTTGTCTTTACTGAATGTCATTGTGAGGGGTTCAATCACAGAGACGCAGTCTATAGAACGAGAACAGTTGCATAGTCTTAACCTTACTTGAATAAACACATGAAAAAGTCTTGATGAGTGAATGTATGATTGGTGTTCCCCACTTTTTACACTGATTCATGACCAAAAGGGTTGGTTTACTCACTGAAATGTCTCAAAACATTCAGATCTGCTGAATGACAATTTGGCTATTCATTTTTGTATGTATTGTCTTTCCAAGCCATACATTACTGGAATGGGGAAGTTTTTTTATTTCCATAAAGATGACCTAATCAAACCCCATTGGATAATGTCGGCCATTTAATAAGGAGTGTACTTTTTTTTATTGGCCAAGAAACTCTTGAGGAAAAAACAGCCAGGACAAAGACTTCATAAAATGAAGGAAAGGAAGCAACATCTACTTCTGGCTTTGTCTATTGACCTCTGGCCAAGCGTAAATTCCATGTCTGACAAAGAATGATGTGCTTTTTCTACTCTCCCAGGTGGCCACTGAAGTTTAGGGGTCCAGCAATGTGCAACATCAAAAATATGACATCTTCATGCGAGTAAATTCTAGACAGCCAGCAAGTCTATTAATATTAATAAATCAGAAAACCACCAGAGACATTATGCAACCATGTAATAGTTTGCTGAAGCTGAATGAAGCCACAGAGTCACAACAGCCACACTGCATAAGAGTCAACATTTTTATTGTGTTTTCCGACTTTTTATAGGTAGCATTCTTTAACTTGTTTTTTTCTAATTCCAGTAGGTGCAATAAGTGAACAGAAACAATGTTGCATTGCTTATGATTAATAACCAACACAAAGCAAATTTGAATATTCTAATTTAACTGTTTCTAAGTAATCCATGCACCATAAAGTATTCACAGCAGAAATTCAAGAATAATTTAAAATAATGAACATTTTTGGGAATTTTAAAATTCATGAAAAGAAAAAGAGGCAAAAAATAATTAAATACGTTTTTCATTAAGAATGATATGTCCAGCTTTAGTTAACAATAAAACAGCATGAAAAGGCCTTTTCAGAATAAAAGGCTTGCTTTTTATATTTTATTAAAGTCGGCACCCTCAACACCTCCCACCCTCCCATCCTTAAGCAAATACAGTAATAATGTTTACTAAATATTCATTCTATCATGTTAATTAAGTCAGATCTATTAGATGGTGGAATTGTCTTCCAAGGGAAGTACTACAAGCTGTATCAATTAAAGTGTTTAAAACTAAACTAGCTAAAACACTTGCAAGTGTACTGCAGGGAATAAATCCTGCACTGGCAAAATCTTGGAATCACAGAATAATGTAAATGTAGGGCTAGAAGTTACCTAAAGGGGTCATCTAGTCCTTACCCTTACTTATGCTGAGGCGGGATTAAGTATATTTATATAATCTCTGACACATTTGTCTAACCATTCTTAAAATCTTCCACTGACAGGGATCCCACAACCTCCCTAGTAAACTGATCCAGTGCTTAGCTATTTTTACAGTTAGAAAGTTTTTCTAATTTCTAACCTAAATCTTCCTTTCTACAAACTAAGTTGATTGATTCTTGTCCTACCTCAGTGGATATGGAGAACAACGGATCAACATCCTCTTTATGACAACTTTTTATATATTAAAAGGCTAGTTATAATGACCCTCCCCACACACACACATACTTCTCATCTCTAAATTAAAAAATGTGCAGTTCTTTCAACCTTTCATCATTGGACATATTTTCTAAACTTCTTATCAATTTTGTTCTGCTCCTCTACACTATCTTCAGTTTGTTCACATCTTTGTTAAAGTATGATGCCCAGAACTAGACACAGAACTCCTGCGAAGGCCTCACCAGTGCCAGGTACAGAGGAACAATTACTCGAGTCATTTATACAACACACCTGTTAATACATCCCTGAAAGACATTTTCATTTTCCATTGCAGCATCAACCTGTTGACTCATATTCATTTTGTGATCCACTATAACCTTGTATCCTTTTCTGCAGTACTGCTACCTAGCCAATCATTCCCCATTTATTATTAATGCATTTGATTTTTCCCTCCTAATACTTTGCACTTGTCTTTATTGTCTTTATTTCTGATTTCAGACTAATTTTCCAACTTATCAAGATCATTTCTGGATTCTTATCTTGCACTCCAAAGTGCTTGCAATCCTTCCCACTTTGGTTTCATCTGCAAATTTTATAAGCATACTCTCCACTACACCATCCAACTCATTAATGAAAATATTGAATACTTTTTCTTAAGATAGAACCCTGCAAGTCCTCACTTCATATCTCCTCCCAGTTTGATTGATAACTACTCTGTGAGTACAAGCTTTCAGCCAGTTTTGCCCCCACTTTATAATAATTTAATCTAGACCATATTTCCTCAGTTTAGTAATGATGTCATTCTGGACTACATCAGAACTCCAGATACATCATGTCTCCTGCATTCCCCCCTCCCCTATCCACTAGGCTGGTTACCCTGTCAAAGAAGGAAATTAGATTGATTGGGCATGATTTCTTCTTGACAAATTCATGTTGGCTATTACTTATCACCTTATTATCTTCCAGGTTTGAACAAATTTATTAAGTATTTGTTCTAATATCTTTTCAGGTGTCAAAGTTAGGCTAATTGGTTTATAACTCTCTGGTTGTCCCTTTTCCCCTTTCAGAAGAAAAGTACCATATTTGTCCTTTACAATTCATCTGGAATATTACCGGTCTTGGTCTTGAAAATAATTGCTAATGGTTCAGAGATTGCTTTAAACCAGGGGTCCGCAACCTCTGGCACGCGGCTAGCCTGGATAAGCACAGTGGTGGGCAGGGCCAGTTTGTCTACCTTCTGCGTCGGCAGGTTTGACCAATTGCGGCTCCCATTTGCCATGGTTTGCCTTTCCAGGGCAATGGGGATGGTGGGAACCTGCAGCCAATATGTCCCTCAGCCCATGACACTTCCTGCCGGCCCCATTGGCCTGGGACAGTGAACTGTGGCAAGTGGGAGCAGCGATCAGCCAAACCTGCTGACACGGTAGGTAAACAAGCTGGTCCGGCCTGTGGGGTGCTTACCCTGGTGAGCCACGTGCCAAAGGTTGCCGACTCCTGCTTTAGACTAAATGACCCAGTAAGGTTTATTTATCTCTGTTTACTATGATCCTAAGACTGATAATATTTGGTGCCTGAGAAATTAAGCAAAAAAAAAAAAAAGTGGAAATAGTATAAAAAACACTTTGTGCAACATTTTGTGAACCCCCAACTAATGTATTTTTTGGCTTAAACGTAGTGTATGTTCCCCCAGTTCTAGTATAAATGTTCAATTGTTACTTTAGATAGGATAAATATTTGGAGGTCAAAGGAGGAGTTGCTGTAAGACACAGTTCTAGATGCAGATGTTTTCTATTATTACTGAGTTGTTGCTAAATGATAAAAGGAGGCATTTAGAGAGTCATTGAAATAAGATCCAAACAATTTCAATTTTTTTCCTGTGGTTCTTTCATCACAAACCTCCCAGGGTTGAGAGGTACCTGCTGTGCACAATTATTTTTCATTCCATTTCTACTTAAAATTTCAAAACCCTTGAGTTCCCTGTCCTTTTCTCTAGCCACTAGAACACATTCAATTCCACAGTCTGCTGAACATTCATGGAATATCAGTATTTGGCATTGCTATACTTTCAAATATTGGCAATGTCAAATATGTCCTTTTGGCCATCTGCAGACTGTGTTTCACTTTGTGAATTAGGAATATGTTATACAGCTTTACTCTTGTGAAATTCATTAGTTAAAGGGTTCTACATCTTAATTATTTAAAATAAAAGTTATGTTTCTATGGATGTCGATTTCAAAACTAAATCATATTTGCTCTGGTGCATACAAACACACAGGCAGGTTTATGACAACAGCAGATTCAGACACAAATATATGCAATAAACTCCTTTTCAGAATGCCTTAGCTACATGATTATGCATTTATCTATTCAGTCTACACTTACCATGGTAGTTCATGGAAATGATAATACCCAGATATTACAGCCTTAAAATATTACTGTACTTCTCAGTTTTGAAGCTAGCTATAATATATTTTAACTATAGAAACAGTCTTTCCCGTAATACCTCATATGTGACAAAAGAATGCTTATAAGAAAACAAAAGATTTGTGGGAAAGACAATGAAAGTAAAAGTCTAGTGCACCTCTTTTGTACTCATCGACCCAGCTATAAAATTGGTAAAACCAGGTCAACAGAGGAAAAACAAACTCTCCATCTGCATTAAGTTACTGTAGGTTTATGAAGCAGAAAATATATTTGTATTCATATGCTTGAAAGAAGTATTTTGCCATTAAAAATTAAAAAATGAAAACATGCTGTTATTCCTCCATATAACACTGTCTTTGCGTAACCCAAGTTATGTATGCTTATTGATTATGTATGCATATTGTAAACAGGCTTATTTTTAAAAGGAAGCTTAGCTCTGAGGCTATGAGTAACATTTTCAAAATACCTGAGTAAGCTTTATTGACTTTACACAATGTCACATATCAAGAAGTTGTGACAATAGTAACTACAAGTAAAAATCTTTCATTCAAAGGATGCATATGTCCAGTTTGTGTAGGTCCCAAATATAGCCTAGTAAATAAAGTGCCAATAGAAGATTATTATTTTAAGTTGTTTCTGAAGAGCGGAACAGAAATTATTAAGTCATTTAAACTCTTCAATGAAGAGAAAACAAAACCTGAAAGATTATTCTTGTGGCTGCTATTTTCTAGACACATAAGACATATTGCTTTTAATATGATTCTAAGTTATGAACTCTATCTACAGTGACATCGTGAGTGGGAAAACTTAAGAACCCAGAAGTATGTACTAAACGATCACTCTTTTTTTCTCTTCCACTATACCCACAAACCTTTCCTTCAATAAATCATGGTGTAGTTGAGTGAAAGCTAAAAATAACCTAGAGTTTCAAGTAGAAATACATATGGTACTGATTTAATACAATTGAAATCAAGGGGAAATTTTCCACTGGTCTTAATAAGGAAGCTCAAACCCCCAGAGAACAAAAATCCTGAAACTGAAATTTCTAAAATAAAAAGCATGCTGTGAAGCTGATGTTCAGACACATACCTTAAAAAAAATTCTCCCAACTACTAGTTCTACGCTTTCCTGTTTAAGCAACACTTTCTCTAGGTGGGCTTCAAAGCATCTCTAAGAGTGTGAACTTTCCTGACTACAATCTCTTGACTCATTTTTATAGTCACACTCTTAAGAGGGTGGACAGCTGGGCCTCCCAGGCGCGTTTTACAAGAAAGACAGCAAACTGCCACCCTGGCCCCTAGGGAATCAATCATAGCTATGCAAGCAAGCTTATTGTAAGGGAAGGTTTTAGGAAAATAACCTCTCCGCATTTTTTCTTTCTTATCTATGCTGACTCTGCCAGAGCTATAGAGCTTGCTAAAATTGTACAGCTTAGGGAGTTATCTTTTAAATCAGGTAGTAGAGGTCCATGCTTTTGGTCCTGAAGTTCTATTTTATATGGAAGTGTTAGCACTGCTTCTAGTGGAACTAAAAACAGTGGATGTTGATTAGTGAAAATCACTGAGACTAAACATCCCCAGAGAGGTATCACCACAGTGGTTTGCTTATACTGGGTCAGCTAGGTTTTCCAGAGACAGACAAAAAAAGGGCTTCTGGCATAAAAAGTATGCACTTCTGGTCTCCCACGTTTAGGAAGGATGATTTTAAACTGGAACAGATATAGAGAAGGGCTACTTGGATCATCTGAGGAATGGAAAACCTACCTTATGAGAGGAATCTCAAAGAGCTTGACTTGTTTAGCCTAACCAAAAGAAGGCTGAGAGGAGATATGATTGCTCTCTATAATTACATCAGATGGTTAAATACCAGGAGGAGAGAGGAGTTATTTAAGTAAATAAATAAATAAATAAATAAGTTAAGCACCAGTGTAAACAGAAGAACAAATGGATATAAATTGGCTATCAACAAATTTTGGCTTTAAATTAGGTGAAGGTTTCTAACCATCAGAAGCGTGAAGTTTGGAATAGTTTTGAAGAAGAGCTCTGGGGACGAAAAAACTCTAACTGTCTTCAAGACTGTTCTTGATAAGCTTATGAAGGGGATGGTATGATGAGACTACCTACAATGGCATGTAGCCCATCTGTGACTGCTAGCAGCAAATATCTCCAATGGCTGGTGACAGGACAATAGATAGGGAGAGCTATGAGTTACTACAGAGAATGTTTTCAGGTGTCTGGCTGGTGGGTCTTGCCCACATGTTCAGGGTCCAACTAATCACCATATTTGGAGCCAGGAAGGAATTTTCCCCTTGGTCAGATTGGCAGAGACCCTGAGAGTTTTTCACCTTCCTCTGCAGCATTGGACACAGGTCATTTGAAGGTTTAAACTAGTGCAAATGGTGGATTCTCTGTACCTTGAAGTCTTTAAACAATGATTTGAGGAATTCAGTAACTCAGCCAGAGTTTAAGGCTCTTGTGACAGAGTGGACCAGGACCTGAGGCCACTGTGGAAGGCCTCAAAGCCCTGCCGCACTCTGTTGCAGAAAAGGGCAGTGGAGAGGGTCCTCCAAACTGCCTAGAGCAGCTCTGTGGGACATAGACAATTAGGAAGGACTGCAGGAATCATCCAATAATGGCCTAGCTCAGGGATTGGCAACCTTTCAGAAGTGGTGTGCCGAATCTTCACTTATTCACTCTAATTTAAGGTTTTGAGTGCCAGTAATACATTTTACTGTTTTTAGAACGTCTCTTTCTATAAGTCTATAATATATAACTAAACTATTGTTTTATGTGAAGTAAATAAGGCTTTAAAATATTTTAAAAGCTTCATTTAAAATTAAATTAAAATGAAGAGCCCCCCGGACCGCTGGCCAGTACCTGGGCAGCGTGAGTGCCACTGAAAATCAGCTCGCTTGCCGCCTTTGGCACCTGTGCCATAGGTTGCCTACCCCTGGCCTAGCTGCTAGTATAAGAATAGCTGTAAGGTCAGAGTACTATCAGTTCCTTGATGGAGGAATGTGAATGGTGTGTCTGGCTGGCTCAAGGAGCTACAGGACCTTGGACAGGGCAATGCTGGCAGAGACTGGAAGGAGTAAGAAGGAGCTCTGGGCTGGCAGCTAGGACTCAATCAGGACAAGGTGCTGAGGTAAGGAGAAGAACATGCTGACACGTAGAGAAGAAGCCCAGAGAATCATAGCAGCAATGCAGCTTAGTTAAAGGACATGGCAGATGGCTGCTATCTTCAGGGTACCTGGGTTGGGACCTGGAGTAGAGGGTGGGCCTAGGTTCCCCCATAAGCTACTTGGAAAGTGTCCTCGACTTGATGCATCCCAGAAATGGAACTAAACTCTTTTAGTGGCCCAATAGGAGAGCTGGAACCTGAAAGACCCAGAGAGGACAAGGACATTGCCTCCAAGGAGGGAGCACTGAAGTACCGCTCAATACCAGGGCTGAGGCCATTTTGAAGACTGCTGGACTAATTAAGTGCCTGAGCCCAGGGATGGTTACAGGGAAAAAAAAGGGAAAACTGAGGGGAACTGGAATAGGCCTCCTGTTGAACTCTTTCCCCGGAGAGGGTTTTTATTTCTCATACAGACTGTGTGTGACTTGGCTGGATGGCTGAGTCATTGAAGACCCACCACAAACTGAGAGAGAGTGTGTGCAAGTGCACACACTCTGACAGGGGGCACTCACAAGAGTTGAGTGAAACTCCATTACAAGTCTATTATAGTGAGGGGGGAGGTTGTGTGGCCTTCAATGTGCAGGAAGTCAGACTAGATGATCACTATGGTCCCTTCTGACCTTAAAGTATTGTGATGCGTTAATTTGGAAAATGAAACTGGGTCTTTAAAATGAGCTTCAACTTTTTCTCCAGAAAAGGCAGAGGTGAATCAAAGTTCTTCAACTGGCTCCAAAAATACAAATGGAGGTGAACCGGAATGGAAACAGGGTAGCCAACAGGCAGAAGCATGGGAGGGATCAGATTCCCATTGCCAGTAACAAAGAAATGTATATCTCAGACAGCCAAGAAGAAGGCGGAATGTCTTTCCGCAGTCTGATTGCCCATGGTCTGTGACAATATAAAGGACCCAGAGCCAGGTAGACAGGCCACTGGTCCGGTTTTAAACCAGATAGTCCTGCTTTTGCAAAGTCTGATACTGAGACACAATGTGATATGGTTTTGTTTGGTCTCATATGGGGGAGGCCACAGTGGAGAGCGTGCTGCTCTGTTCCCTTCGGCATTGCTGTAAGTCTGGGTGCATACAATGTTCTTTAGATATACTTCTGTACCACAGTTAGCACAATGGGGCCTTGATCATTGACTGGAGTTTCTGGGCACTACCACAAAACAAAGTAACAATTTCTATAACTTCTGATAAAGTTTACAAGCTGGAGTAAATGAGCTTGTTTCTGTTTTTTGTTTCTGTGGTTAAAGTATCATGTTTATATATAAAAATTACTGTATTAAACCACTCAGTAAATGATCATTTCAATAATGTGTCTTTCCAATTTGTCATTACATGTTGCTTGGCAACATGGTATAGAAATGTCTACTGCTTTTTTTTTAGTTTTTTTTTCGTTGTAATGTGGAACTCTGCTGACAAATATAAACAACTTTTAGAATTCATATCAGAGTAAAACAGGGGCAGTTAGCTGAGAAAGAAAGGAGTAAATTTGGCTTACTTAACCTACAGTGGATAATTCAGTGGTATTGATACTTGAAGCTCACCAAGCAAGCTATTTGTCCCAGCAATTCTCTATAAATAATTTATAAGAGCTATGTTTACCAATAGGGCTTTTATAAAATGATCCTTCCAGAAAAGTTGAATTGCATCATTATATAAAATCATTGTGAGGGATTAGGCTGCATCTTCAGCAGAGCATTTTCAAGGAGTGCAAAAGGAAGTAGTTAATCTGCAAAACTGTTAAATTGTTATATAATAAAAGTCATGAGCACATAGGTGTGATTTAAACATGCTTTACTAACTTTACAGGAATTACTGTTCTCCAGCAGCTAATGCATTGCATCTACACAGGAAAACTATTTTTCAGAAAGACTGATGTCAAAGAAGCTATTAAAGTGTTACCCAGTTTGGCTACGTAAGTAAAGTTAAGCAGCAGCATTAGTCTTCCTTTTAAAGGTGAGAAATGTTGAAGTACAAGATTCAATTGTATTAAATAGGATGCAACCCAAAATTATCTAATAAAACAATGATTTCTTCTTAAAAGGAGACATGCAGTGTTTGTGGGAAGGGGTGATAATGAGTTTAGAACTCAATTTAGCATCTAGTAGTCCACCCATGAGTGGTTGCCCTCAAAGCTCATGTAGACAGAATACATTAGAAATGCATTTGTAAAAGACTGATAGTATTTTAATTAATGGAGCACATTTGTGGTCCGTTTATTGTAGCTGTGAGTTAAGCATTCAGATTGATCCAGAACAGGTGCATGTAATTGAGAGATATGCCTAAAATTGTGGATTTCACATTTAATTTGCCTGGAGAGTTGCAGTTACAATGAAAATTGTATTAATGGAAGTCTTCAGAAGGAAATGGGCAGGTTGACAGATTTATGGTCTTTTCAAGTAGCTGAAAGAGGAAAGGCAGTAACCTGAACTCAATTTTACCGGAAAAATCACATAGCAAAGCCTTGTGATGTGAACCAATATAAAGTCTGTTTGTTTTGGGATAAGTATTCTGTAGCATTTCACACTAAGTTTTGGTAAGGACTTTTGAATTATCTGATCAGAAGCCTAAAGACAAAGTTGAATACCTTACAAAAGGTAAGGAAGTTTCAGGTCAGGTGAAATATGAAAATATTAATCCTTGTAAAATCCAACTTTAGTTAAATCTGGTTGGGAGGTTTTTTTATAAGATTAAGAGACTAGAAAGAGCTATTTGTTTGTCCTGAGGATGTCAGTCATTTTGCTACAAGGTACAATGTTCCTTTCTTTTTTTCTTTATCCCTCCCCTTGAAGGCAGGGCCCAGGAATACCAGGTATAGGAATCTGAAATTAGTCTCCTAATAAATGGCCTGAATTTCAAATATGCAGAGTAGTTAGCATTCCCAGTGACTTCCCTTGGAAATCACAATATCCCAGTCTTGCAAGTCCTTATTAAAGTGATAGAAAATCTAGAGTATATTATGAAATAACCAATGTGATGAGATGGCAATACAATACAATACAATAGCTTTACAATACATTGCTACACTTAACAGTTCTGGGAAGTGAAGAATACTGTATCCAGCTGACACTCTAGGTGGAGTGTATGTAGCTCAGTTAAATTGTGGCCAGATAACATTTTACCATAAAATTATTGTGAATGATCAGATAAGACCATTCATAGAAGCATATTTTTTCTGTTTAAAAAGCAATATTTATTCCTCAAATAGAACATCAGGCAAATAGAAAATGCAACAAAAAAAATTACAATATTATTCAGTCTTCTTATGAGCTTCTTTACACTACAGGAAACTCCACACAGGAGATGATTTTACTCAGCTCATTGCTTGGTCTCCCCTCAGAAAACAAGGACAAGAGAACCTGGATTATCCCATCCAGAGAGAGAAAGTGAACAAGGTCACTATTAGAAATAATAATTCACCAAGAGCAGATTGACTTAGTGGTGAATTTTATAAATATTTATGGAAAAAAGTTAGCCCCTTATTTAACTAATGTCTACCATTATCTCTTGTAAGGAAGTTACTCCATTCTACCTTCAAAGAAGCTTTAATATCAGTTTTCCCACAGCTATGTAAAGCTATTAATATCCTGCAAATAATCTAAATGCGTCTTTCCTAATTCTTAGTTTTAATAGCTGGTGCTGCTCTTGTTATAATACTACAAAATGCAATTCTTTATTTATTCATAATCCCACTAATGAACTAACATCTCTGGAAATAATATTATCAAAAACAAATAACGATGACAACTTTGAAAAAAGACAGTATTTCAGTATTGATATACATAACCACTCAAACAGAATGCATAGAAAGATTTCTGTGGCTTAAGGAATTTTTTTTAAAGTAAATGAAAAGAATAATTAATTATGTATATTAATTACAATAAAATGATAGGTAATACAAAGCAAGCTAGGAAATGTACAGTAGAAGCCCTTATAAATCCCCAGAGATTACTGACTATAGGGGAAACTGGTAATCACAAGAATTTTTGTATGCTAACTGCTGGGAATTTATAACTCAGATGAACTCACCATCTAGTACCATGCCTAAGAATTTCAAAGGAACATTAGAGAGCTAGGTACCCAATTTCCATTCGAATTCAGACATTGTAGGCTCCTTTGAAAAATCCCAGCTCCAGTTGTTAACTATGCTGTCTTTCAGCTCCAAAAAGTAAGAGGCAATGGCTTGAAATTTTCCATAATGTACCTAATTTACAATTTTCAAATTACAGTCTAGATCTGTCTCTATTAATCAAATCCTTTATCTTTGCTTTAAATTATAAAATAAGATACAAGACTATCTGGTATCAATATTTCCCTCCAATTACTTATATGAAGAGATAAGAAATAGTTAAAACAAAATTCAAATAATTAATAAAATACAAAATCATAATATATTATGACTCCATGGACAGCCTATTAGTAAGAAGGAGACAAATTTCAGTGACAGAAATGCAAATATCGGTTGATGGTTTGTCATTTAGATTGCTTGGGTCAATAATATATTTCATGTAAGTGAACTTGTATCACAGCCAATTCCAGATGAAATACCACTTTGGCCCTGTATATTATTAATTACATTTTGATAATCTGAACCCAGGTGTATTCTCTTTTCTCAGTATGATCCCTTTTTAATAAACCTAAAGCATATTTTACTTGAAGTATACCAATAAAATGAAACAATTTGGCTATTTTATGGTTATCACAAGCATCCTTGGATTTCAAAGAATAGATATATTAAAGATAACAGTTTTCTTCCAAGTTATTTTGAAAGCTTTCCACATTGCTTCACCATGTTGTATTTTTTTGTTTGATCTCCACATGAAACCATCTGGTGCTGGGCAAAGCAGGCTATTGATGATGATTTCAAGCAACTCCTCTGGCTACTGGTAAAATTCATAGTCAATGACCATACATATGGATCATGGCCCTCAAATGAAAACTTATCTCTGAAGTAGTAATCATCATAGCACCCTTTAAATTAAGGGAAATGTTGAGTCTAAGATATATATTTGAGATGTATGATGATGTATGCTTAAAAGTTAATCAAGCATTCAGAGTTGTGAGGGATTGTAGAGGACCAGTAGCTCTGCATAGTTAAGGTTAAGAATCCTTTTATGTTTAAAGATTGACTCTTCTAAGTGCTCTAATTGAATTCTAAATTCTACTTGAATTCTCAATCTAATTGAGTTCTCTTGAAATCTGCTGTGCTTCCAGGGGTATACGGGAGGGTTAATGATCCAAATTGGGGTCATCTGAGGAGTTTCATTTCACAGCATTCAAAAACATCATTTCACAAAGTGTACAGACTCTGTCCATATTTTTTATGCACACTTGGGGATCTAACTATGGTTCCTCCCAGTTGCTTGACTTCCTCAGCGAGTACATGGCATGCACTGCCTTTTTGGGGAAGTAATATTGAGATCATTATTAAAGGAAGAGTTAGCATCTCTGGATTAGGTATGTGCTAAACACTCACGTGCCAAAAAGATTGAAATGTTCAGGTGCAATAACCACCCTGGTTATATATGACTTTGGTGATTCAAGGAGACATGCTGTGGACATTGAACCTGGGTTAGACCCAGATACTGTTAATTCAAAATCTGCCTTGGCAGAAATCTGAGAACCGTCTGAATGCATGTTGCTATTTTCTTCCTCCATCCAGTTTTTGTTTGTGTTAACTTTAGGGAAACACACCCTGCTAATTTCTATAGGTAATTTAGAAGGGATTCTAGCTATATTTTGGAAGATTACAAATTTCATATGCTTTATTCAGGGTTGTAAGTATCTTTGGATATGTAACTACCTGAGCTCATGTCCCTGACACTCCCATGTGGGAGCCAGGATCTGGGAGCACCCTATTTTTCTCCCTGACTTCTGTGTATGTAGAGGGAACTGGGTCCCTCTCCCTGCTCCTCATGTGAATCAGAATTTGAGGGTGCAGCCTGACTAACAAATTTAAAACTCTGAAAACCAGGAAATATTCAATTCCCTTGTGTAGGATGGGTGGCTGGCCAGAGTCAGGGAGGGAGAGAGGCAGACTTGAGTGGGTGAGGAGCATGACTGGAGAGGCAAAGTCAAATTAGTAGTAGACTCCCCCCAGCTTCTTTACAGTCCCACTGGAGGACAAGTTGTGGTGTGTCCCTGCCCTTCTTCATCCTTTGCCAGAGCTGGCTGGGTCTCCAGGTCCTCTCCCATCCCCAATCCCTGCTTACTGCAAGCTGGGCTCTGCAAGTCCAGCAGCTCCTCTTGGCAGCCAGAAATTATGTGCTGGGAAACGGGAGATTCTGCAAAAATTCTACATTGCAAACTGGTGCAGAATTCCCCCAGTAGTACCTTTTTTCTGCATTTCCTAGTTTTTGGAAGTTTGCGTTTTGCTGAACGCAGTTTTCTGGAAGGACAGAAGACAACAGTGGGTAACCTCAACGGTGCATTAGTGAAGTTCTTTGTCATCAATGCTTAGGTTCTCCTTTAAAAACAAAGCCCAATTTTTTGAGGCAGCATTTCCCAATGGACTGGACACAGGGCTAGGATCCAGGGGTTCTAACCTTAACCCTCCACTGCATCCAACTAAGTGGATTTGGACAAATCACCCAAATTCTGATTTCAGTTTGTCAATGTATAAATTATAGCTGTTACTTACCTACTTCACAGGAGGTGTTTGAAAATTAAAGATGTCTTTCTGAAGTTCTGAAAAAAATGTAACATGCTATATTATTGATGGGTATGATTGTTGAGGTTTAAGAACCCAATACCAAGTAGGGAAAGCATCATTTTATATTCGAAGTGGGGAAGAGACTTATTTGTTACTTTCCAAACTGTTCCCCTATCCCATAAACACACACGTGTGTTTGAATTACCTTTTCTTTTCCCTGGTCTCTATCATGGATAAACAATCTTCTGCATAACTTGCAGTGTTAGCTGCAGCAGTCTCTTAGAAGTCGCTCTGACAGCCAATGATTATTCATGATGTTGAATGCTCTAACCTGCCTAAAGACAGCTTTCCACCTACTTTGCCTCAGCAGAAGAAAACATCAGGAATGAGGTCAAAAAACTGGCTCCTACAGTCATTTAAAGATGTCTCTCAGACCCATTTAGAAAGAGACTTCATCTGTGGTAACTTCACTATTTTCACTTACAACACTAGTCTATGTAGATGGTGATTTGGAAATGGAAGTTCTACCACATTCTATGGAACAGCAGATGGGGAACTCCACAAAAATACTTCTGAACCCTCTGATTATCATTAGCTGCTTAACCATCAAATTCCACAACAATGTGGTCCAAGTAGCATTTGATGCTAGAAGGGCTCAAGTGACTGTTGGTTTGTGACTTCCTTGTACTCTACTATTTCAACCTCTCTAAAATATGTATTGGATGTGTCATGTAAATGATACATCTTCAATCATTCTCTGCATGTAGAATCACAGAACTGTAGGACTGTAAGGGACCTGAAGAGGTCTTCAATCCAGTCCCCTGCACTTAAGGAAGGAATAAGTATTATTTAGAGCAGGGGTCGGCAACCTCTGGCACGCAGCTCACCAGGGTTAGCACCCTGGTGGGCCAGGCCAGCTTGTTTACCTGCCCCGTCCATAGGTTTGGCCGATCACAGCTCCCACTGGCTACGGTTTGCTGCTCCGGGCCAATGGGGGTGGCGGAAAGCCACGGCCAGCACATCTCTCGGCCCGTGCTGCTTCCCGCAGCCCACATTGTCTCGGAGTGGCTAACTGCAGCCAGTGGGAGCCGCGATTGGCCGAACCTGCGGAAGAGGCAGGTAAACAAACTGTCCTGTCTGCCAGGGTGCTTACCCTGGTGAGCCACGTGCTAGAGGTTGCCGACCCCTAATTTAGAGCATCCCTGACAGGTGTTTGTCTAACTCACTCTTAATCTCCAATGATGGAGATTCCACAACCTCCCTAGGCAATTTGTTCCAGTGCTTAATTACCCTTAGAGTTAGGAATTTTTTCCTAATGTGCAACCTAAACTTCCCTTGCTGCAAGTTAAGCCCATTGCTGCTTGGCCTGTCCTCAGAGGTTAAAGAGAATATTTTTTTTCTCTCTCCTCCTTGTAACAACCTTTTATGTACATGAAATTGTTATCAAGTCCCCCTTCAGTCTTCTCTTCTCCAGACTAAATAAATCCATTTTTTTCAATCTTCCCTCATAGTTTATGTTTTCTAGACCTTTACTCCTTTTTTGTTGCTCTTCTTTGGACTTTCTCCAATTTGTCAATATCTTTCTGGAAATGCGGAGCCCAGAACTGGACACAGTACTCCAGTTGAGGACTAATCAGTGAAACGTAAAGCAGAATAATTACTTCTCATCTCTTGCTTACAACACTCCTGCTTGCTTTCTTTTTATTTTCAACAATGTTAACGCTGACTCATATTTAGATTCTAATTCACTATGACCCCTAGATCCCTTTCCACCATACTCCTTCCTAAGCAGTCGTTTCCCATTTTGTATGTGTGCAACTGATTTGTTCCTTCCTAAATAGAGTACTTTGCATTTGTCCTTATTGAATTTCATCCTATTTACTTCAGACTATTTCTCCAATTTGTCCAGCTCATTTTGAATTTTAATCCTACCCTCTAAAGCACTTGCAACCCTTCCCAGATTGGTATCATCCTCAAACTTTATAAGTGTACTCTGTATTCCATTATCTAAATTAATGATGAAGGTATTGAACAGAACCAGACCCAGGACAGATCCTTGCAGGACTCCATCAATATGCCTTTCCAGCTTGACTGTGAACCACTGATAACTACTCTCTGAAAATGATTTTCCAACTAGTTAAGCCCCCACCTTAAAGTAGCTGCATCTAGGTGTTGCATGGTTTTTGTTCATTTCATATTCAATATAATCCCTATGTTTATCACAAAGTTCTATGCACTTTTAGCTGTTTGTTATTACATTTACTGTTAGTAGTACATGTTAGATAGGTTACCTCATTTTCCAAAATGGAGTTCAGGTGTTCATCATGGCATCTGAGACAAAGGATAACTCAGATTCCATATTGTGGAAGCTTCTTTATGGAACTTTGGCAGCAAAGAAGCCAATGGACATTTGGAATTAGTTCCAACTGGGTCCTGTAGAGGTATTTACCTCAGTACTTTGGCGTGTGTGTCTTTAAAAAATTAAATTAGTCTGAGCATCCGTTGCTCGGGGGCTGTCCATTATAGAGACCATCAAGGTACAGTCATTTTGTGTGGCATCAGGTCTTTGGATCAAGACTACCGGACCAGGCAATTGGATCAAGATCACCAGCAGCTGTAAAGACATTAAAGACTGTTAACATCTAGTCACTTACCTTAAACATTGTGGTGTTCCTGACTTCCAGCAGCTTACCTTTGGGACCAGTTGCCAGGATTCTGAGGGCTCTTATCTTTGGGTCCCACTGCTTCAGCATACAGATCCCATGAGCCCATGGATCACCTGTGAAGACAAATGCATCTTAACATCATTCCTGCTGATTAAGAAAACCTAAAGAAAGTAAAGTATCTTGGGACATTCTTTTGTTCTCTTTTGTTTAGTTGTTGCCATTGTTCCCATTTGCTGGGGCATGAGTTTTATACTCACTTTGGTTAAACCAGAACTTACTTGTTATTTGGTTATAGTTCATGATTTTTCCCTGTTCTGTTTGTTACTTACCTTAAATAAATCTGTTTTGGAAAAATCCTCTGTATCTCTTTTGTCCACTACACCATACAAGGAAGGTGGGAGGCACACCAACTTCTATCTAACCCCAGGTGATAGATCCTGAAGGGTGAAAAGATCGTGCTGCTGAAACCAGAATTGTAGCTGGCCTATTTACTTTGAGCTTCAGGTTAACATAGATTGTATTTCCCTTGTTTGTTTATGAGAACGTCATGAAAGACACTATCAAAAACCTTTCTTAAATCAAGATATATCACATCCAGTGTTTCCCCCCATCCACAAGACTCGTTATCCTGTCAAAGAAAGCTATGAGGTTGGTTTGACACAATTTGTTCTTCACAAATCTATGCTGACTTTTACTTATAACATTATTATCTTCTAGGTGTCTACAAATTGATTGCTTACTTATCTGCTTCATTATCTTTCTGAGTACTGAAGTTAAGTTGACTGGTCTGTAATTCCCTGGGTTGTCCTTATTCCCTTTTTTATAGATTTGGCACTCTATTTGCCCTTTTCCAGTACTCTGGAATCTCTCTCCTTTCTTTAGGGTGATCAGATGTCCTGATTTTATAGGGACAGTCCCGATTTTTGGGTCTTTTTCTTATATAGGCTCCTATTACCCCCCATCCCCATCCTGATTTTTCACACTTGCTGCCTGGTCACCCTACCTATCTTCCATGACTTTTTGAAGACAATCACTAGTGGCTCTGATATCTCCTCAGTCTGCTCCTTGAGTAGTCTATGATGTATTTCATCAGGTCCTTGTGACTTGAAGACCTCTAACTTGGTTAAGTACTTCTAACTTGTTCTTTCCCTCCTTTAGCCTCTGATCCTATCTCATTTTCACTATCGTTCATTATCAGATGTCCAATTGCTGCTAAACTTTTTGGTGAAACCTGAAACAAAGAATTCATTTAGCACATCTGCCGTTTCCATATATTCTCTTATCTATATAATTCTGAGATTAATGGGCTAATCCTGGACTGATTTCAGAAGCAATGCCACTGAAGTCGATGGAATTACACCTATGTAAAATCTATATAAGTGATATCAAAATTAGGCCTTAGCTGTTTTCTCTTCTCTACATGCCATTATTCATTACAACATACATATACATGTGGTAACTACAAAACACTCAATATTTGCCAACAGGTAACACACAGCATCACAAAATACTCAGTTTTGACCTATGCTCAGTATAGGAAATCACTGTGGAGATTATTTGGAACTATCTGATACTGTTAGTGATGATTGACTTTTGATAGCAAAGATTGTATATAAGGATATAAAATTCACCTAGCCATCTGCACATTTTATCTTGTTTTCCTCATGATCAACTGAAACATTCACCAATTGAGGAGCTAAAGGGACACCTTGTGTAATCACTGTGATGGGGCAAGGCCAGATGGCTACAGTAAAGTACTGAGGAACAGGTATGTTAGCCCCAGGCTAAACAAATCCCTAGTACCATAGTAGTGAGAAGGAGACCTTGGCGCACGTTTATTTGGAGTGCGCCAGGTTGCAGCCCCTGTTCCGGCTCCTCCTGAATATTTTCCTGCGTTTTTGGTTGCACTTTTCCCCTCACCTTTTTATCTACACGCTCCCCATCCGTGGCCCCACGAAGTCGCGGGATCTCCTTCTCAACCTCCTCTTGGCCCTGGCCAAACTGACCATCTACAACACCAGGGAGAGGAGGTTGGCCGACGGGATTTCCTGCGACTGTGGGGCCTATTTCCGTTCCTCCGTCTGCTCTCGCATCCGGGCAGAGTTCCTCTGGGCGGCGTCCACTGGCTCCCTTGACGCCTTCGAGGAGCAGTGGGCGTTGTCCGGGGTTCTCTGCTCGGTGTCCCCATCGGGTTCCCTTCGTTTAGCCCTATGACCTCACTCCTGATCCTGTTTTTTTCATTAGTTGTCCCCCGTAATTATTTGGTGTCCCAGACCTGTGGGTCCTCCCCTTAGGCTGGGGGGAGGCCCTTTAGAAGTGGGCGGGCTTCGCCCGCCCACCCCCGCTGGATGCCAATAGGACCGTAGTAACCAAATAGCAGTTGCTCCAGGTTAAACAAGGCACTTGGGGCCAATTAAGATCTTTCTAGAAGGCAGTGGAGATAGCTACATTGATTAGAACACCTGCAGCCAATCAATGCAGGCTAATCAGGACACCTGGGTTTAAAAAGGAGCTCACTCCAGTCAGGTGGGGGAGGAGCCAAAGGAGAGGAAGCATGTGTGAGGAGCTGGGAGCAAGAGGCGCAAGGAGCTGAGACTGAGAGGATGTGCTGCTGGAGGATTGAGGATAAAGAAGGTGTTTGGAGGAGACCATGGGGAAGTAGCCCAGGGAGTTGTAGCTGTCATGCAGCTGTTACAGGACGCACTATAGACAGCTGCAATCCACAGGGCCCTGGGCTGAAACTTGGAGTAGAAGGCAGGCCTGGGTTCCCCCCAAACCTTGCAACTCCTGATCAGACACAGGAGGAGTTGACCCAGACTGTGGGTTCCACCAGAGGGGAAGATCACTGAGGTGAGCAAATCTGCCAATAAGCTCAGGACCCACCTAGGGAAAGGAAGAACTTTGTCACATCACATACAACTTCAATGATATCAGTAAAGCTGAACCTGTGTGTACCAGATCTGAATGTGGTTTGTGGCATTTTCTCACTCTGGATTAGGAAGCTTTATAGGAATATTTAATGCTACTCCCACCAATAGCTAGATAAATATAATCTAAAAAAAAAACAGTGTAAATTCTAATTGCCTTTTGCTATTCACTGGGTACTATGTCTCAAATATTTTGCACATATTTTCAAATACGAATTGCAGCTGTTACTGCTGTGCACCTAGTGGGCAATACAAATGATAGAGTGAATTATCAATATTTCTAATATGACCTTAGAGGGCCGTGAGACACAGAAAATAGGAAAAAAAGAAAATTGTGGAGCTCTCAAATAACCTATAACTGAATGATAAAGCTTTAGGTTCTAAACACAAAGCGTAAAATATGCTGTATAAAACAACTAATAGTGCTATAGTACTATAAATATATATTAATATGAGATGACTCAAGCTTTCCTGTCATAGACTCATTGTGTCTCCTGTCAAAGTGAAATTATTCCCTGCAGTTGTATTATCAAGTGCTTTGTTCAGTGCTACTTCAAAATAACACAAGTAATAGGGCTTCCACCATTTCTCTTGGGAATTTTTTTCCATCAGAGACTTTTTTCCATTATTCAGACTAATTTTTCTCTTGCTCAGCCATTTATGGCTTTATTATTATTTGTTACTTTTACATCACCACTAATATGAATGGAATTTTATGATTTAGATGTTATCCCTGCCCCAAAGAGTTAACAGTCAATGTGTAAATGTATGAATGAAAGCACAAATAATTGGAGGGAGGTATGGGATGAAAGTACAAAAGTTACAATCAAGACAACTCCCTAATGTTCACCCAATCATCTACTATTGACCTACAAGTAAGGATGATCCAGTATAAAATTATATTTCATTCATACTGGTTCTCACATAGTTTACATTGCAGGGTCCTTACCAAAACAGGCTTATGCTGGAGATGTGAGTTTCCTGGAGAACCATTGGATCATATGTTTTGGATCTGGTCCAAGATACAGTCATTTTGGCTAACAGTAGACCGGAGGAGTAATATAATAATGATTATCTCCTTAAACATTAATTCCCAGAATTGTGTTTTGGGATAAACTTCATCATTTTAGAAACTCTCTCACTCACAGAGAGCTTGATTCTCAAGAGCAGTATCCAAGTGACTCTTTTATGGATGAGCAGATTGTGGCCAAGAATAGAAGCTTGGTGAGGGCTGTATGAAGGGAGGATTCAAAGTGTTCCAGTGGACCCATGATAGGGCCAATAATGGGCCCCATTTGTTTGTTTGTTTTTTTACATCTCTCTCTTTTCTTCCATTGGTGTCTTAGCTTTTTTTTCCTTTTCATGCCCTGTTTGGGCCTCCACTTAGTTCCTGAGATAATGTGTTTGGGGCCTAGCTTAATGCCATGGAGAGTGTTTGAGGCACTACTTCCTGCTCTGGATGGTGAGTTAGAAGATATGCTTAGTGCCCCTAATGGACAATTGACACAAATGTTGTATTCAGGTCTCATTTCATGCGTTATAGATTTAATTGATATCCATACCAAAACAATGAAGTGTACTAGGGAGTTTATTTTAGAGGAAGCTAAAAAAAAAGATGTTTAGGCATGGCTGGTTGCAGGGGACAAAGCTATGACAATGGAGTTAGTGTGGCTGTGGCGTACACATCAAATTCTGCAGGTCTTTCATCCCATGTGCTGCACAATCACTGAATTCTCTTGGAGAAGCTGCTGCAATGGTTGAGCCACAAGTTCTATTTTTTGGAACTGTTCAAAACTTTGTATACCCTGTTTCTGTTTCTACTGGTCATTGTCATGCTGTATACTCACTCTGTATACTCTGTATACTCACTCTGTATCTATCTAAAGTAGAATGCAGGTATCCCTCCTTTTCCTCTTTATTGTTATTATTGTATTCCAATAAAACTATTATTTTTGCAATATACTGTCTTCCAAATTAATTTCCAGTGTAACTCCACTGTAAACGTAGAGCTATACCAGGGACAAATAAAATTAATTCAATATATTTATTTTGTTTTCTATTAAAGCACTTTTCCTGACTTTAGGCAATTTTACAAATTGCAAATTACAACGGCTAACAATAAAAAAGCAAAAAAAGCACACTCGGTCCCTTGTTCCTCAGACCATACAATTATCAAATGCCCAAAGTAAATGTTGAGTTTTTCAGCATGCCTATGTTTAACAAATGAATGCTCTGACCGGACCAAGGAGCGTGTGTGTGTATATTCAACAGCCAAGGTAAATAGAATCTCAGGGTGTAAACATAAGAATGTCCATACTAGATCAGACATATGGTCCATTTGGCCCAGTACCATATCTTCCAACATTGGCCTGTGCCAAATGCTTCAGAGAGAATGAACAGAAAGGACAATTATTGAGTGATAATCCCTTGCCATCCAATCTAAGCTTCTAGCAGTTTAGGGACACCTAAAGCACTGGGTTGTGTTCCTGACCGTATTGGCTAATAGCCATTGATGGACATGTAAGCAGGGTCTAAATGAATGCTTCCATGACAGCTGGCTGGGAGGGGGAAGAGACCTTGGGTGTGTTTTATGTAACTACAGTTTGCTTTTGCTTTGCTTAGATTTGCAAGATATTCAGCTGATGGAGTGATGTTTTGCTCACTTTAATCAGTTTGGCTGGTCTTGGGTCACAAATTATGTTAGTACTGAATGCAGGGGTAGTGAAATATGGTTACCAATGTTTGTAATTATTGTGCGAGTACAGAAAAGGACTATGCTTCTCCTGTCCCAAAGGAAGGAGACCTTTCAGTTTAAAGAACCTTGGTAAAACAAGGACTCCAATTTCTTAGCCCTGTGAAAGTAAAGGGAGGGGGACAGCACAGATCTCCTTGGTCAGGAGGCTGCACACCCTCAACCAGGGTCCTCTGTAAGACTAGTTCAATCTGTTTCTCCCCACTGTTCAAATAATAGAGCTAAATAGGCTTTAAGAGCTGCTTTTGTTATGTTAAATGGTTCACTTAGAGCTGAAACCACTTGTGATGAGACTGTGTTTCTGCCCAGAGCTGAAATCACTTGTGGCAGGACTGTGTTTTGGCCCAGCCTGCACAGAGCTAAAATCACTAAGAGACTGCCCGGCGGGACCAGCTAGCAGGTTGCCAGCAGGAGCAGTGAGTAGGCGGCCAGCAATGAGCGGCCAGCAGGATGGTAGTAGAGAAGCATGATGAGTGGCCAGCAGGGTGGTGGCTGAGAAGAGTGATGAATGAGTAAGATGCCTCTTACCCTCTGCTTTACCCCTGCACCCAGGGTGGGAGGTGAACTCTGCAGATGCAACTCCAAACTCTGGATCTGTACTGACCAAGGGCAGCAACTGTGAGTGGGGTACAGAGAAGGGTCGAGCATATGAAGGGGACTTTTGGGTTCTTAAGTCCAGTAACCTAAGGGGAAAAGGACACTGCCCAACCTAGTCGGGGTGAGTCTTTAGCTCATGGTTTATGTTTATGAACCTTGTTTGTGGTGTTTTCCCAAATTAATGCCAAGTTATTTCCCGCCTTTTATTAAAAGTTTATTTTCTACACTCAGACTCTGTGCTTGCAAGTGGGGAAGTATTGCCTCTCACAGGCATGCAGGGGTGATGTGTAAATTTCTCAGGTTACTGGGTCGGTGGTCCAACTGTTTCTGTGTTGGATGGATGGAAAAGAACCCCTAGATATCTAACCTTGCTCTAGCTGCTGCTGGCTCCACCTGGCAGAACGGTTACAGACATATCCACCATGAAATTATCTAATTCTTTTTTTAACCCAGTAGTACTCCATAATATACTCTGCTAACAAGTTCCAAAGGTTGACTGTGTATTGTGTGAAGAAGTAGTTCCATCTGTTTATTTAAAACCTGCTGCCTATCAATTTCATTTGGTGACCACTGTTTCTTGTGTTATGTGAAGGGGTAAATAACACTTCCTTATTCTCCTCTACACATCATTTCTGATTTTTTAGACCGTTATCATATCTCCCTTTAGCTGACTCTTATCTAAGATGAACACTCTTAGTCTTTTTAATCTTTCTTTATATTGAAGCTGTAATATATCCTTAATCATATTTGTTTTCTTTCTCTGTAATTTTTCCAGTTTTAATGCACGTTTTTTGAGATGGGGTAACCAGAATTTCACAAAATATTCCAGGTATGGCGGTATCATGGATTTCTATAGTGGCATAATGATATTTTTATCCCTTTTCTAATGGTTCCTAACATTCTCTTAGCTTTTTTGACTGACACTGCATGTTGAGCAGACGTTTTCAGAGAACTATCCATGATGGCTCCAAGATCTTTTTGTTAGATAACAGCTAATTTAGATCCCATTATTTTATATGTATAGTTGGGATTATTTTTGCTAATGTGCATTACTTTGAATTTATCAACATTGACTTTCATCTGTCATTTTCTTGTCCAGTTATCCAGTTTTGTGAGATCCCTTTGTTGCTCTTCTCCTTCAACTTTTGACTTAACTATATTGAATAATTCTATATCACCTGAAAACTTTTCCACCTACTTTTTACCCATTTTTCCAGGTCATTTATACTTATGTTAAACAGCAGTGGTCCCAGTACAGATTCCCTCACTATTTACCTCTCTCCACTGTGAAAACTAGCCATTTATTGCTACATTTTGGTACCTATGTTTTAAGCAGTTACTGATCCATGAGGGGACCTTCACTCTTATACCATGACTCCTTATTTTGCTTATGTGACTTTGATTAGGGATCTTTTTGGCATGCCTATTAATACCCTCAAAGAATTCTTATAGATTGGTCAGACATGATTTCCCATTACAAAAGCTGTGTTAACTCTTCCCCAACATATCTTCCTGTACGCATATGATAATTCCTTTCTTTACTATAGTGTCATTCAATTTGCCTGGTATTAAAATTAGGTTTACTGGCCTGTAATTGTCAGGATCACCTCAGGAGCCATTTTAAAAAATTGGTGTTACATTAGCTATCCTCTGTTCATCTGGTGCAGCGGCTTATTTAAGTTATGGTTACATACTATAATTAGTAGTTCTGCAATTTCATATGAGTCCCTTCAGAACTCTTGGATGAATACTGTCTGGTTCTCATGAAATATTACTATTTAATGTATCAATTTGTTCCAAAACCATTTCTTTTAACTCCTCAGTCTGGGACAGTTCCTCAGATATGTCACCTAAAAAGAATGGCTGAAGTGTGAGGAATCTCCTTTACATCTTCTGCAGGAAAAACTGATGAAAAGAATTCATATAGCTTTTCCACAACAGTTTTGTCTTCCTTAAGAGCTCCTGTAGCACCTTCATCATCTAGTGGCCCTAATGATTGTTTGGCTGGCTTCCTACTTAGATTATACTTGCTATTAGTTTTTTGTGTCTTTTACTAGTTGATTTTCAAATTGTTTTTTTGGCATGACTAACTATACTTTTACAATTGACTTGCCAGAGTGTTTCTTTTTATTTGTGTAGGATTTGACTTCCAATTTTTAAAATATTTCTTTGTCTCTAACTATCTCTTTTGTTGTTGTTTAGCATTGGTAGCATCTTTTTCATTCTCGATTTTTTTTTTCAGTTTGGGGTATACATTTAGTTTGAGCCTCTATTATGTTTTTTTAAAAAAAATTCTATGTAGCTTATAGGCCCTTTTCTGTCATCTGCCATCACTGAGAACAGCCTAGCTCCATCCTCTTTGGAATCTCCCTTCAGATAGTTGAAGGCTGCTGTAAAATCCTCCTTCACTCTTATCTTCTGCAGACTAAACAAGCCCATTTCCCTCAGTCTCTCCTTGTAAGTCATGTGCCCCAGCCTCAAAGGCTACTTGGAAGCCGGTATCAATTGGAGTGCCCCAGGGGTTGGTTCTGGGGCTGGTTTTGTTCAACATTTTTGTCATAAACAGATAGTTAAGGGTTAATGCCTCTTTTACCTGTAAAGGGTTAAGAAGTTCACCTAGCCTAGCTGACACCTGACCAGAGGAACCAATGGAGGAACAAGATGTTTCAAAAGGAAGGAGGGAAGTTTTCCTTTGTTTTAGAGTTTCAGTTTCAGCTGGAGTGAAAAAGATCAAGGAACCAGCCTCTTATCAGAGTAGTAAGTTTTAGAAAGGGATAAATAGGTTTATGTTTGTTTTCTTTGTAACTTGTCTTGGTACCATTAAGGGAATTATCAAATTTGGGTATTCTTGTGTGTAATAAGGTTTTTGCCCAGGGGAACATCCTCTGTGTTTGGAATCTATTGTATGTGAGACTAGCTGGTATGCTAATCTCTCCCAGAGGGTTTACTTTTACCTTTCTTTTCTTTAATTAAAAGTCTTCTTTTTAAATACCTGATTGATTTTTTCTTTGTTTTTAGATCCAAGGGGGTTGGATCTGGATCCACCAGGAGTTGGTGGGAGAAAGGAAAGGGGATGGTTAATTTCTCCTTGTTTTAAGATCCAAGGGGTTTGGATCTGTGTTCACCAGAAAATTGGTGAAGTCTCTCAAGGCCACCCAGGGAAGAAAAGTAGTGCTTGGGGGGGTGGTGGCAGCAATACCAGATCTGAGCTGGTAATTAAGCTTAGAAGTGTCCATGCAGGTCCCCCACATCTGTACCCTAAAGTTCAGAGTGGGGAAGGAACCTTGACAATCTTCATTAGTGATCTGGATGATGGGATGGATTGCACCCTCAAGTTCGCAGAAGATAGTAAGATGGGGAAAAGGTAGATACTCTGTAGGGAGAGAGAAATAAGTTGTAGGGTAGGGATAGGGTCCAGAGTGACGTAGACAAATTGGAGGATTGGGCCAGAGAAATCTGATGGAGGTTCAACCAGAAGAAGTGCAGAGTCCTACACTTAGGTTGGAAGAATCCAATACACTGCTACAGGCTTGGGACCGACTGGCTAAGAGACAGTTCTGCAGAAAAGGACCTGGGGATTACAGTGGACGAAAAGCTGGATATGAGTTAACAGTGTAGTTCCCCTTTTTAAAATAAAATGCTACTTTCAGTTTCTTTGGTATTTCTGCCCCCTACAAGGATGTTACATTTAATTACATTATGGACTGTATTCCTGAGTGGTTCAGCTATATGTTGACCATATCCAGTGAAGCACTTAGGAGTAAATCAAGAGTTGCCTCTCCCATTGTGGGTTCCAGAACTAGGTGCTCCAAGAAGCAGTAATTAAAGGTGTACAGATATTTTATCTCTGCATCCCATTTTGAGGTGAGATGTACCCATGCAATATGGGAATATTGACATCCGCCATTATTATTGGGTTTTCTGTTTTTGTAGCTTCTCTAATCTTCCTGACCATTTCACAATCACCATCAACATCCCAGTTGGATGGTCAGTACTATATTAAATAAAACCTGGGGACTGTAGGCTCAAGTGAGTTTCCTGATTGCAGAAGATACAGTATCATATAGGGATAAAAGCAATCTCTCAGGTAACTAGGCCCTAAAGCATTTATAGTCCAGTATGTCAAAGTTTCTAAGGAATAAAGATTTTACATTTTTATATTTATAAAACATAATGCAAAAATAATCAAAAGGGAATGGAGGGGGGACTCTTTCAAGAAATTTCTGAAAAGATCAATGTATCTTTATTGATAATTAAAAACTGGAGATAAATGTACCATAGTGTTAGTGGAATGTGAACACACACAGGTAAACCTATTGAAATCAAGCAGGAAGACAGAAATATTTCTGTATTCTAAATAACCACTGTCTTTATGGTCAACAGCTAGGATTTGCTCAGATTTTCCCAGAATTTAAAAGAGTAGCCATCATTTCCATCATGCTGACAAGAGCAAAAAATTGAGCTAGACATCCCGACATGTCACATGCAAATTCTTCACTATAGTGTTTCCTTTAAAAGGCATCTGGACTTTGTCCTTGCTAGGTAAGGTGGGTGACACTTGCACATATATTCTTTTTTGAAGAGGAAATGTTATCATCAGCAACACAGTATTTATTTTCCATCTGATAAAATATATGAATCTTCCTAAATGCAAACCAAATCCCACAGTTAATCTTGGGTTTAGTTTTCATTGTATTTTTTGTAATTATCCGGAATGTCTTCATTCTACCTTCCTATCCTGTCCAGAAAAAGTAGAGAGATGAGTACTATGCTATAAATCAGACTGTTTCTATTGCAGTCTCACTTTGCATAAACTATAAAATACTGGAAATCTCAGAGGAGAGCCTGATTTTGTGGGTTTCCCACCTTGATTTTCAGTTCAAAAGACTTTTAAAATAGGTTGAGATGAGCTAAAGTAGTTTTATGATGAATAAAGCAAACAATCCAATAATCTTTTACCCATCATGAATTAAAAATAGTAATTGTTACTATGAATGTGCAAAATAATATATACTGAATCAGATGGAATTCAGGAACCAGCACAATTCTTTGGATAATATTTACATGTCCAATTGTGAAAATAATCTGATTTGAATTTTAGACTGAGCTGTGCTCTCCTATTTCCCTGATCCTCTCTCATTTAGCAGCCCCCAATATCTTTGTTTCTTTAAGGTTGTCCAAAGTATTGTATTTGCTATAGTCTTTGGACTAGATACAATGATAAGTGAAAAGAATTGTGGTAAACCTTTGATATCTGGGAATCTAAAAATGGTGATGAATCTACTAGGATTAGAACTGATTGATTGAATTATTTTGTTGGAATGTTTTTTGTTCACTGAAAGAAGCCTGTTTTCACAATTTTTTCCCCAAAACCAAAAACAAACAAACAAAAAATCTTTGTAGATAAATGATAGCTCCCTGGGGGGTTGCCTGAAAGGCTTTTGCCAATTTCACTTTCTGCACCCCCATTCTTTGTCTCTTCTGCCTCTGATCTTGTCAATTTAAGTAAAGTGAATTTGAATTGGATCAATTTCACTTAAAGGTTCATTTCTGAGGATTGGATTAAAAATAAAAATAACCTGACAAATTGGATAGTTGATCTGAATTCAACAAGATGAAATTAAATAAAAATAAGTGCAAAGTACTTCACTTAGGAAGGAAAAATCAAAATCACAAATAAGGAATTACAGGGTAGGTAGTAGTACCGCTAAAATGGATCTGGAGGTTAGAGTAGATCACAAATTGAATGAGAGTTAAAAATGTGATACAGGTGCGAAAGGCTAATATCCTTCTGGGGTATATTAACAGGAATGTTGTGTCTAAGACAAAGGATGTCTCTTTTCCATACTACTCAGCACTGATGAGGCCTCAGCTGGAGAACTGTGTTCAGTTATGTGCACCACACTTTATGAAAGATGTGGACCACTTGGGGAGAGTCCAGAGGAGAGAAACAAAAATGATAAAAGGTTTAGAAAACCTGACCTATGAGGAAACGTTAAAAAATGGCATGTTTAGTTTTGAGAAAAGAAAACTAAGAGGAGATCTGATCAGTCTTCAAATATATGAAGGACTGTTAAGAGGACTGTGATCAATTATTCTCTATGCCCACTGAAGATAGGACAAGAAGTAATGGGCTTAATCTGCAGCAAGGGAGATATAGGTTGGGTTTTCCCTTGCTAATATCTTTTTATATAAGCACTAAAATAGGCTTCCCAGAGAGGTTGTGGGATCCTCATCACCAGAGTTTTTAAGAACAGGTTGGATAGACACCTGTTTAAGGCAGGGATTGGCAACCTTTAGCACATGGCTTGCCAGGGTAAGCACCCTGGCGGGCTGGGCAGGTTTGTTTACCTACCGCATCTACAGGTTTAGCCAATTGCGGCTCCCACTGGCCACAGTTCACCACTCCAGGCCAATGGGAGTGGCGGAAAGCTGCAGCTAGCACATTCCTTGGCCTGCACCACTTCCCAGGGCCCCCAGTGGACTGGAGCGGCAAACCCCGGCCAGTGGGAGCCACGATTGACTGAACCTGCAAATGTGGTAGGTAAATAAACCGGCCTGGCCCACCAGGGTGCTTACCCTGGCGAGCCACGTGCCAGAGGTTACCGATCCCTGGTCTAGGTGTACTTGATCCTGCCTCAGCATAGGTGGCTGGACTAGATGATTTCTTAAGGTCCCTTATAGACCTATATTTTTATGATTCAATGATTCAAAAAACCTTGACTTTTCACACTGGTTTGGATTTTTTTTTCCCAAAAGTGCAACATTTTTCATGGAAAGTGATTTCCATTTCTGGCCAACTCTAGTTAGGATGTTAAGGCTATGATATTTTCTACAAAAATTCAGTATGATATGCCTTCACCAACTTCTCCAAACATTTCCTCCTCTGAACCACATGTCCTCTCTTTTGATTAGATTGAGCATCAGCCAGTTTGCTTTCACGTAGATACCCAGAATTAAAATAGAATACAAAAAAAAAATAAATCTGAAAGCTCATGATATAATAAGATCAAACCAATGACAAAAATTGTTTCGTTATTCTATTAAAATGATCTGAATGTGGATAAAGGAGAAACAGATAAAAATTATTTAGGCTTTCTAAAGGTTCTTGACAAGATCTTTTACAAAAGCTGCTAAAAAATAAGTAATTCTGGGTGAGATGCCAGGTATTGCAGTGGATTAAAAATTGCCAAGAAAAGAGTAGGATTAATAGTTGGGTATCTCAAAAGCCAATATTGTTCAATATATTTATTAAAGGGGGACAGGGTGAGGATGAGGATGAGAAGTGAAGTAGCCAAATTTGAAGATGACACAAAGTCATTTATAGCTGTCAGGACCAGAGAGAACTGTGAGAAATGTCAGAAAGAACAAACAACGCTCAGTGAAGAAGAACACAATGACAAATACAGTTCATTATTGATAAATGCAGAGTAGTGCACACTGACTGAAAAAAGACCTTCTTGTACACTTTATAAGGTTCTAAAACAACTGTATCAGCTCAGGAATGGGACCCGGGCCATCAGTGTGATCATCTTAATGAAGACTTTTGCTCAACATGCATCTGTGATCAAAAAGAATTAGATGTTAAGATAAGAAAGGAATGGGATGGAAGGTACTACAGAAATATTATATGGTGAGGCTTCACCCCACCTCAAAAAAGATATTGCAGAATTACAGGGATTCAGGGGATTCTGGAAAGATAATGAAAATGATCAAGGATTGAAAAACTCTTAGCGGAAGAAAAAAGAGAAAAAAAAAGATTCAGACTTCAGTTTGGAAAGGAGACAAGTAAGAAAAGATATTGTAAAAGTCTAGAAAATAATGAATGGTTTAGAGAAGTTAGATCAGGATCATCTGGTCTCCTTGTCTCACCACACAAGGACACAGAGGCATTCAGTTAAATATAAAGGCCTAACATTCAAAACCAATAAAAGGAAAGTCTCTTTTACACAGTGCATAACTTGATTTTGGAACTCATTGCCACAAGAAACTGATGAGGCCAAGAATTTAGCAAGAGTGAAAGAAGCATTAGAGATTAATTTGGAAGAAGTGGGTATTCACTCACGAAAGCTCATGCTCCAATACGTCTCTTAGTCTATAAGGTGCCACAGGACTCTGCTGCTTAAGCATATCTAGAGTTACAATAGCTAGTGTTAACAATAGAATATGTATGGGATATTGAACCTAATGTTTCAGAATTGCAACTAATTCTTAATTATTAGAGATTATGATGAGGCTTAATGTAAAGGGACCCTTTTTGCTTAAGCAGACCACCATTCATGGTGCTTCAGCACTGATTTCAAGACTCAGCCTCAATGTACCTGTGTTTGGAAGCACGGAATTACTGTATTTATTAGAGTTTAGTGCTTTTTAGTTAACCTTAATCCTTTTCTTCCCCAGAGAAGATGGATCAGTGTGAGTTGCAACAACAGCATCTGTTAAACTGCTCACATTCCACATATGCGCGGATGAAGAAGCCAGTTAGCGTTCTTAATTCCAAGTGACAGAATCTTTCCACTACAAGATGTTTTATATGCTTATGTGGTCAAAGTACATGGGGACAAGCAGTCATAGTGGATATTTAATCAACTAAGCAGAAATATTTTGTAGATAAAAAATCAAGCAAAAGAAAAGGAGAGAGAAGAAAGAAGTGGAGGCAAAGAATAAAGAAGCAAGTGTTTTGGCAAGATAAAACAATTGAATTGGCATTGAAATCAGCAAATCAATGTTGTTGTTTTAAAGAACATTGATTCAGCCTGGGAAGTTATGGCAAAGTTCCAAGCCTCTGAAAAAAGGCAACAGAGGCACTGCTGTTCTTGTCTGGCTGGAGCCGAGAGGGAAATAATTCTTTTTGTTGTGGGAGCTCGTAAGGTTTGACAACATAGCAATATTAATAAAAACGGAGTGGTCTGACATAAGAAAATAAGCCCATAACCTTGCAGTTAATTCAGAGCATTTTATCAATTACCAGCCTATAATGAATTGATGCCTAAATTACTGGTATTTCAAAACTGAGCAGCGTTAACTCTTAAACAGCAATCTGATTCTCTTTCAACAAAGTTCCCTAGCAGAACAGATTGGGCTAAGATTTCCATGGTTCCTAAATTTTAAGCCATTTGTGTTTACTGATTACTTAAATATTTGCAGAATGTTCTGCCAACCTATTCCCTTCAGATAAACACAGACTGTTTTCAAAGCTTTGCATGCTATGTGAATATGTAAGAACTAAGAAATAAGCATGCCTATGTGAACAGCTGTTCGAGGCATATGGCATTTTCAAAGCTGGTGCAAATATTTACACACTTGTAGATGCAAGCTATTCTGCAGCTCTTTCTGCACTTCATAGAACAAAATTTTGTTACAATTTATATGAGAGAATCACACAGGAAGCTTCCAACATTCTCAAGTGACCATCAGGAAATGAAAGCATTAATTTTTAGTTTGTTTTTTAAATAGTATGTGTGTTTATAAATAAAAGCAGAGAAGCTTCTATTCTCTCTCTTTAGCTAGTGAAATACCTGGAGGACTTTGAATTAGAAAGTGGTTGCTTAGATGGATCACAATGCAATATCCATCAGGGAGTGGGGCAATGCAAATTAATACATTAATAGGCCATTTTGGATACTGTAAAGAGATTTGAAAGTCAGGCTTGCAGGAGCTAGCTTTTATTTGTAGTACTAGCTGTTACATCAACCATAAACTTTTAGCAACAGGCTTATTTCGATCAACTTTGCCATATAAAGTATATTCCAAAGAGAATGTGACACTATATTTAGTTTCCTTCTGGTAATCCAGCTGAACAGGGAGCCATGCATGAAGTTTAATAAGCCTTATTAATTGTCTGTCAGTTCTAGGTGATATAGATCCTACCCATTTTAGATATTTGGCTCAACTTCACAATGGCCTCGTTGAGAAAACTGAAAAGCATTTTGTTCATTAAAGTTCAACTGAGAGGATTTACACTAAGCAAAAGAAAAAAAAATAATGACCTGAACCTGCACCCATTCCTTGAACCAAACCAAATCATTTATTAAGAGCAGTTATATTCTAAAAGGTGGTTTTTTAAAAATGACATTGCATTGTTCATTGTGTATTATCTCTCAATTGTTCTATATTGAATTCTCAACTTACAAGTAAAAAGAATATTTTTCCAACTGCCAGAGCAATAAAGTCAACTTTAGATCAGAAAGCCAAGCTGGTTTCTGTGTCATCTTTGTCACTACAAAAAAATTGTGACTTAGGCATGCTTCTCAATTGCTTTAAACCTTCTGTAGTCATTTAGACCTCATAGGTATGGCTACATTTGGAATTTCAAAGCGCTGCCCCGGCAGCGCTGCAGGAGCGCTGCCGCAGCAGCGCTTTGAAGTGTGAGTGTAGTCGGAGCGGCAGCGCTGGGAGAGAGCTCTCCCAGCGCTGCATGTAAACCACATTCCTTACGGGTGTAGCGTGCAGCGCTGATTACACTGACGCTTTACAGCGCCGTATCTTGCAGTGCTCAGGAGGGTGTTTTTTTCACACCCCTGAGCGCGAAAGTTGCAGCGCTGTAAAGTGTGAGTGTAGCCATGGCCATAGACTTTAAGGTAAGAAGGGACCATTATGATCATCTAGTCTGACTTCCTGCACAATGCAGGCCACAGAATCTCACCCATTCACTTCCATAACAAACCCCTAACCTATGTCTGAGTTATTGAAGTCCTCAAATTGTAGTTTGAAGACCTCAAGCTGCAGAGAATCCTCCAGCAAGTGACCTGTTTTCCATGTTGCAGAGGAAGGCGAAAAACCTCCAGGGCCTCTGCCAATCTGCCCTTGAGGAAAATTCCTTCCCAACTCCAAATATGGCTATCAGTTAAACCCTGAGCATGTGGGCAAGACTCACTAGCCAGCACCCAGGAAAGAATTCTCTGTAGTAACTCAGATCCCACTCCATTTAACATCCCATCACAGACCACTGGGCATACTTACCTGCTGATAATCAAAGGTCAATGGCCAAATTAATTTCCAGAATTAGGCTATCCCATCATACCATCCCCTCCATAAACTTCAAGTTTAGGCCTGGTCTACACTACGCATTTAAACCGATTTTAGCAGCGTTAAACCGATTTAACGCTGCACCCGTCCACATAACGAGGCCCTTTATATCGATATAAAGGGCTCTTTAAACTGGTTCCTGTACTCCTCCCCGACGAGAGGAGTAGCGCTGAAATTGGTATTACCATATCAGATTAGGGTTAGTGCGGCCGCAAATCGACAGTATTGGCCTCCTGGTGGTATCCCACAGTGCACCATTGTGACCGCTCTGGACAGCAATCTGAACTTGGATGTACTGGCTAGGTAGACAGGAAAACCCTGCAAACTTTTGAATTTCATTTCCTGTTTGCCCAGCATGGAGCTCTGATCAGCACAGGTGGCGATGCAGTCCCAAATCCAAAAAGAGCTCCAGCATGGACTGTACGGGAGATACTGGATCTGATCGCTGTATGGGGAAACAAATCTGTTCTATCAGAGCTCCGTTACAGAAGACGAAATGCCAAAGCATTTGAAAAAAATCACCAGGCTGTGATACAGAGTCTGCAGCACAGTGCTGCATGAAAAACATAACGGAAAGCCAAAGAATCAAATGGACGCTCATAGAGAGAGAGAGGGGGTACTGAGGACTCCAGCTATCCCACAGTCCCCAGCAGTCTCCGAAAAGTATTTGCATTCTTGGCTGAGCTCCCAATGCCTGTAGGTTCAAACACATTGTCTGGCGGGGTTCAGGGAATAGCTCGTCAATTTACTCCCCCTCCCCCCCATGAAGAAAAGGGAAAAAAATCGTTTGTTGACTTTTTTCAATGTCACCGTATGTCTACTGCATGCTGCTGGTAGACACAGTGCTGGGGCAATAAACAGCAGCATCCTCTCTGTCCTTGTCATCAGCCCATGAGTGCTCCTGGTTGGCCTCAGGTGAAGTCGGCCGGGGGCGCCTGGGTAAAAATAGGAATGACTCCTGGTCATTCCCAGTAGATGGTACAGAATGGCTGGTAACCGTCTTCATCATAGCACCTGGGGGCTGAGCTCCATCAGCCCCCTCCCTTTCATGTGTAAAGAAAAGATTCTGTACTGCCTGGACTATCATAGCAGCGGCATGCTGGGCTCCTCTCCCACCTCCCACTTTTTAATGTCCTGCCTGGATTATCATAGCAGCTGGAGGCTGCCTCCCCCTCATTTTATCTCACTAAGAAGTCAGTGTTTCTTATTCCTGCGTTCTTTATTACTTCTTTACACAAATGGGGGGACACTGCAATGGCAGCCCAGGAGGGTTGGGGGAGCAGGGAAGCAACAGGTGTGCTTGTTGCAGGGGCAGCCCCTAGAATGGCATGTAGCTCATCATTTCTGCGGGATCTGACATGGAGCAGCTATGCTCTCTGGTTCTCTGGCACACTGGTTCTCAAGTACACTTGCCCCATATTCTGGGCAGGACTGACTCTATTTTTAGATACCATAAAGGAGGGATTGACTCAGGGAGTCATTCCCATTTTTTTCTTTGCGTCCCTGACTGACCTCAGCCAGGAACACCCATGACGGCAGCAGACGGTACAGAACGACTGATAACCGTCATCTCATCACCAATTTACAATAGCACAGTAGACAGTACAGAATGACTGATAACCATCTCTGCTATCTTGCAAAGACAAATGAATGCTTCTGTGTAGTGCTGCAGTACCGCGTCTGTTAGCAACATCCAGTAGACATACGGTGACGGTAAAAAAAAGCTGAACGGGCTCCAAGGTTGCCGTGCTATGGCATCTGCCAGGGCAATCCAGGGAAAAAGGGCACAAAATGATTGTCTGCCGTTGCTTTCCCAGAGGAAGGAATGACAGATGACATTTACCCAGAACCACCCGCGACAATGATTTTTGCCCCATCAGCCACTGGGCTCTCAACTCAGAATTCTAAGAGGCAGGGTAGACTGCGGGAACTATGGGATAGCTACAGGATGGCTATCCACAGTGCAATGCTCCAGAAATCGACGCTAGCCTCGGACCATGGACGCACACCATCAAATTAATGTACTTAGTGTGGCTGTGTGCACTCCACATTATACAATCTGTTTTACAAAACCGGTTTGTGTAAAATTGGAATAATCCCGTAGTGTAGACATACCCTTAGTCTTAAAGCCAGATAGGTCCTTTGCCCCCACTACTCCCCTTGAAAGGCTGTTCCAGAACTTCACTCCTCTAATGGTTAGAAACCTTCATCTAATTTCAAGTCTAAAATTTCTGGTGTCCAGTTTATATCCATTTGTTCTTGTGTCCACATTGGTAATAAACTTAAATAATTCCTCTCTATCCCTGGTATTTTACCCCTCTGATATATTTATAAAGAGCAATCATATCCCCCCTCAACCTTCTTTTGATTAGGCTAAACAAGGCAAGCTCTTTGACTCTCCTTTCATAAGACAGGTTTTCCATTCCTCTGATCATCCTAGTAGCCCGTCTCTGAACCTGTTCCAGTTTGAATTCATCCTTCTTGAACATGGGAGACCAGAACTGCACGCAATATTCCAGATGAGGTCTCACCAGTGCCTTGTATAACGGTACTAACACCTCCTTATCTTTTCTGGAAATACCACGCCTGATGCATCCTAAAACTCCATTAGCTTTTTCAACAGCCATATCACATTTGTGGCTCATAGTCATTTTGTGATTAACCAATACTTTGAGATCCTTCTCCTCCTCCGTTAATTCCAGCTGATGTGTCCCCAATTTATAACTAAAATTCTTGTTATTACTCCCTAAATGCATGACCTTGCACTTTTCATTTTTAAATTTCATCCTATTACTATTATTCCAGTTTACAAGGTCATCCAGATCTTCCTGTAGGATATCCCGGTCCTTCTCTGTGTTAGCAATACCTCCCAGCTTTGTGTCATCTGCAAACTTTATAAGCATATTCCCATTTTTTATGCCAAGGTCAGTAATAAAAAGATTAATAAGATTGGTCCCAAAACTGATCCCTGAGGAATTCCACTAGAAACCTCCTTCCAGCCTGACAGTTCACAAATTCATAGATTCATAGTTTAAGCCCATTGCTTCTTGTTCTATCATTAGAGGCTAAGGTGAACAAGTTTTCTCCCTATTCCTTATGACAGCCTTTTAGATACCTGAAAACTGCTATCCTCTCAGTCTTCTCTTTTCCAAACTAAATCAACCCAATTCTTGCAGCCTTCCTTCATAGGTCATGTTCTCAAGACCTTTAATCATTCTTGTTGCTCTTTTCTGGACCCTCTCCAATTTCTCCACATCTTTCTTGAAATGCAGTGCCCAGAACTGGACACAATACTCCAGTTGAGGCCTAACCAGCACAGAGTAGAGCGGAAGAATGACTTCTCGTGTCTTGTTTACAACACACTTGTAATGCATCCCAGAATCACGTTTGCTTTTTTTGCAACAGTATCACACTGTTGACTCATATTTAGCTTGTGGTCCACTATGACCCCTAGATCTCTTTCTGCCATACTCCTTCCTAGACAGTCTCTTCCCATTCTGTATGTGTGAAACTGATTGTTCCTTCCTAAGTGGAGCACTTTGCATTTGTCTTTATTGAACTTCATCCGGTTTACCTAAGACCATTTCTCCAATTTGTCCAGATCATTTTGAATTTTGACGCTGTCCTCCAAAGCAGTTGCAATCCCTCCCAGTTTGGTATCGTCTGCAAACTTAATAAGTGTACTTTCTATGCCAACATCTAAATCGTTGATGAAGATATTGAACAGAGCCGGTCCCAAAACAGACCCCTGTTGAACCTCACTTGTTATACCTTTCCAGCAGGATTGGGAGCCATTAATAACTATTCTCTGAGTACAGTTATCCAGCCAGTTGTGCACCCACCTTATAGTAGTCCCATCTAAATTGTATTTGCCTAGTTTATCGATAAGGATATCATGCGAGACCGTATCAAATGCCTTACTAAAGTCTAGGTATATCACATCCACTGCTTCTCCCTTATCCACAAGACTCGTTATCCTATCAAAGAAAGCTATCAGATTGATTTGACATGATTTGTTCTTTACAAATCCATGCTGGCTATCCCCTATCACCTTATCACCTTCCAAGTGTTTGCAGATGATTTCTTTAATTACTTGCTCTGTTATCTTCCCTGGCACAGAAGTTAAACTAACTGGTCTGTAGTTTCCTGGGTTGTTTTTATTTCCCTTTTTATAGATGGGCACTATATTTGCCCTTTTCCAATCTTCTGGAATCTCTCCAGTCTCCCATGACTTTCCAAAGATAATAGCTAGAGGCTGAGATACCTCCTCTGTTAACTCCTTGAGTATTCTAGGATGCATTTCATCAGGCCCTGGTGACTTGCAGGCATCTAACTTTAAGTGATTTTTAACTTGCTCTTTTTTAATTTTATCTTCTAAACCTACCCCCTTCCCATAAGCATTCACTATGTTAGACATTCCTTCAGACTTCTCAGTGAAGACCGAAACAAAGAAGTCATTAAGCATCTCTGCCATTTCCAAGTTTCCTGTCACTGTTTCTCCCACCTCACTGAGCAATGGGCCTACTCTGTCCTTGGTCTTCCTCTTGCTTCTAGTGTATTGATAAAAAGTCTTCTTGTTTCCCTTTATTCCCATAGCTAGTTTGAGCTCATTTTGTGCCTTTGCCTTTCTAATCTTGCCCCTGCATTCCTGTGTTGTTTGCCTGTATTCATCCTTTGTAATCTGACCTAGTTTCCATTTTTTATATGACTCCTTTTTATTTTGTGGTCATGCAAGATCTCGTGGTTAAGCCAACGTGGTCTTTTGCCAAATTTTCTATCTTTCCTACCCATCGGAATAGCTTGCTTTTGGGCCCTTAATAATGTCCCTTTGAAAAACTGCCAACTCTCCTCAGTTGTTTTTCCCCTCAGTCTTGATTCCCATGGGACCTTACCTATCAGCTCTCTGAGCTTACCAAAATCCGCCTTCCTGAAATCCATTGTCTCTGTTTTGCTGTACTCCCTTCTACCCTTCCTTAGAATTGCAAACGCTATGATTTCATGATCACTTTCACCCAAGCTTCCTTCTACTTTAAATTCTCAACAAGTTCTTCCGTATTTGTTAAAATCAAGTCTAGAACAGCTCCCCCCCTAGCAGCTTTTTCAACTTTCTGAAATAAAAAGTTGTCTGCAATGCAGTCCAGGAACTTATTGGATAGTCTGTGCCCCGCGGTGTTATTTTCCCAACATATATCTGGATAGCTGAAGTCCCCCATCACCACCAAATCTTGGGCTTTGGATGATTTTGTTAGTTGTTTAAAAAAAAGCCTCATCCACCTCTTCCACCTGGTTAGGTGGCCTGTAGCAGACTCCTAGCACGACATCACCCTTGTTTTTTACTCCTTTTATTCTAACCCAGAGACTCTCAACACTTCCGTCTCCTATGTCTATCTCCACCTCAGTCCAAGTGTGTACATTTTTAATATATAAGGCAACACCTCCTCCCTTTTTCCCCTGTCTATCCTTCCTGAGCAAACTATACCCATCCACACCAACATTCCAATCATGTGTATTATCCCACCAAAGTTTCAGTGATGCCAACAATGTCATAGTTGTATTTATTTATTAGCACTTCCAGTTCTTCCTGCTTATTATCCACACATCTCACATTTGTATATAGGCATCTAAGATACTGGTTTGATCTTGCCTCCCAGTTTTGCCCTGACCCTCCTTTCTCTTTGCCATTATAGCCCACACTCCCTCTTGTTTCCGACCCATCTCCCAGGTCTTCATGTTCCCCACTCACCTTTCAGTACGACCCATTGTAGTCTCCCCTTTAACCAGTTCCTTATCCACCTTTCAATTTTCATATTGATCCCCATCTTTTCCAATTTAACTAATAATTCCCCATGTGGAACCATGTCAAATGCCTTACTGAAATTGAGGTAAATTAGATCCACAGCGTTTCCTTTGTCTAAAAATCTATTACCTTCTCCAAGGAGATCAGGTTGGTTTGGCATGATCTACCTTTTGTAAAACCAGTTTAAAATCTTTAATAGAATCTTAGAAATGAACGACTGAAAGGGACCTCGAAAGTGACTCAAGGTCAGCCTCCTGCATTAAAGCAGGACTAACTAAACTTAGATCGTCCCTGACAGGTGTTTGTCTAACTTGATCTTAAAAGCCCCCATTGATGGTTATTCCACAAATTCCCTTGAAAGACTATTCCACTGCTATCCTTATAGTTAGAAAGTTTCTCCTAATATCTAACCTTAATCTCCCTTGCTGCAGACTATGCCCATTACTTCTTTTCCTACCTTCAGTGGATACAGAGAACAATCTGAAGTCTTAGCCTACCTGATGTCTGTTTTCTGGTCTCTCCTCAGTCTTCTTTTCTCAAGACTAAACATGCCCAATTTTTAATCTTTCCTCATTGGTCAGGTTTTCTAAACCTTTTATTCTCCTCTGGACTCTCTCCAGGTTGTCCACAGCTTGCCTGAAGTGTGGTACTCAGAACTGGACACAGTAATCCAGGTGAGACCTCACCAGTGCCAAGTAGAGTGAGAGAGTTCTCTCTTATATATCTCCTACCAATACACCCCAGAATATTAGGCATTTTCACAACTGCATCACATTGTTGGATCATGTACAATTTGTAATCCATTATGACCCCTAAATACTTTTATACAGTACTAGTTATACTCCATGTTCTAATTTTATATTTGATTTCTCCTTCCTAAGTACAGTTATTTGCACCTGTATTTATTTAATTTCATCTTGTTTATTTCAGACCAAATCTCCAGTTTGTCAAGATAGTCTTGAATTCTAATCCTGTCTCCAAAGCACTTTCAACCCCTCCGACCTTGGTGTTAACCACCTATTTTGTAAGTATACTCTCCATTCCACTGTATCATTCTGAACTGACGGTGTTTTATACCTAGTCTGCTTTCTTACCGCAGAGGTAAGTGATTTCAAGAGATGCAAGCAGTGAGAAACCAGAATCTTAGTCATGTAGGGAAGGTTGGTTTTATGAATGTTGCACAGGTCTCGGAAACAGTAGATCTGCAGAGGAGTGCCTCAAAAGGTTGACATAAAGATATCCCTTTGATAATCCCTCTGAATTCTCATCTGAAAATTATCCTGATGAAATCTCCAAGACCTTTGTGGTTCACCTATTACTACTTTTTAATATGGCAGCAATTGAGTTCAAGATCTCTAATTTCACTTTCTTTTGCAACATTTGATGGGCTGTCTTTCATGTACTATGAAGCAGATACTGCATTCCTCACATTGCTTTTGCTGTCAATTGTAGCAGAGAAAACAGAATCTTGAAGCTATGAACTCAGAACCTGATATATAAATGAAGGTGAAACTTATTTTAACAATATTGTTTAAAATGCAGATATATGAATGCTTTTGACATCTATGAAGAGAGCTTCACATCATGTTTTAATTCTAAATTCTAAATGTAATTCAACTTTGATGGCATCAGATCCTTGGCCTATGCCTATTGGTAATCTTTCCATTTGTTTCCCTTGTCATGACTTTTACATCATTTTAGAGATTCAGTAGCATTATTAGGATTTTCCTTTTGCATTTTTTTCATTAATTTCCTGTTGTGGAAACTTTTCCTTCTATACTACATTTAAAAAGCAGATTGCAGTGAAATGTCAAATTATTCCTTTCAAGCTAGTTAGGCTTAATTTCTGTGAAAAGAACCTGATATAAAATCTCTGATTTCATGGGATTGGTTACTGCAACTGTGTTATTAATATGGGGTAAAGTCCCCCTTCTCTAATGCAGTTTATTTGTGGGATTCCATAGATACGCCTTAGCCCAAATCCAACACCAGTGGTTTCGTCCAAGTTTGCTTAGCACATACACCTGCTTATGTTCTAATTCTGGAATACACTCAGGGTATGTCTACACTACAAGATTATTCCGATTTTACATAAACTGGTTTTATAAAACAGATTGTATAAAGTCGATTTCACGTGGCCACACTAAGCACATTAATTCGGCGGTGTGCGTCCATGGTCCGAGGCTAGCTTCGATTTCCAGAGCGTTGCACTGTGGGAAGCTATTCTGTAGCTATCCCATAGTTCCCGCAGTCTCCCCTGCCCCTTAGAATTCTGGGTTGAGAGCCCAGTGGCTGATGGGGCAAAAATCACTGTCGCGGGTGGTTCTGGGTAAATGTCGTCAGTCATTCCTTTCTCCGGGAAAGCAATGGCAGGCAATCATTTCACGCCCTTTTTCCCTGGATTGCCCTGGCAGACGCCATAGCATGGCAACCATGGAGCCCGTTCAGCATTTTTTTTTTACAGTCACTGTATGTGTACTGGATGCCGCGGACAGAGGCAATACTCCAGCGCTACACAGCAGCATTCATTTGCTTTTGCATGATAGCAGAGACGATTACTAGTCATTCTGTATCATCTGCTGCCAGTGTAAATTGGCAATGAGATGATGGTTATTTGTCCTTCTGTACTGTCTGCTGCTGTCATGGGTGCCCTTGGCTGAGATCAGCTGGGGGCGCAAAGGCAAAACTGGGAATGACTCCCTGAGTCAATCCCTCCTTTATGGTTTCTAAAAATAGAGTCAGTCCTGCTTAGAATATGGGGCAAGTGTACTAGAGAAGCAGTGTATCAGAGAGCACAGCTGCTCCATGTCAGATCCCTCAGAAATGATGAGCTACATGCCATTCATGGGGGGTGCCTCTGCAACAACTCCACCCGTTGCTTCCCTCCCCCCCAACCTTCCTGGGCTACTGTGGCAGTGTCCCCCCCATTTGTGTCATGAAGTTATAAAGAATGCAGGAATAATGACTTGTTAGTGAGATAAAATGAGGGGGAGGCAGCCTCCTGGTGCTATGACAGGCCAGGCAGGACATTAAGCGGTGCGAGGGAGAGAAGCCCAGCATGCCACTGCTATGATAGTCCAGGCAGGACAGAATCTTTTCTTTACACAGGAAAGGGAGGGGGCTGATGGAGCTCAGCCCCCAGTTGCTATGATGAAGACGGTTACCAGCTGTTCTGTACCATCTACTGGGAATGACCGGGAGTCATTCCTTTTTTCACCCAGGCGCCCCCAGCCAGCCTCACCTGAAGCCAGCCAGGAGCACTCACGGGTTGATAACAAGGACAGTTACCAGTCCTACTGCACCGTCTGCCACCGGGCAGGGGAGAGGAGTGGATACTGCTCTTCACTGCTGCAGCATCGCGTCTACCAGCAGCATTCAGTAGACATAGGGTGACATTGAAAGAAGTCAAGAAACGATTTCTTTCCCTTTTCTTTCACGTGGCGGGGGGTGGGGGAGTAAATTGACGAGCTATTCCCTGAACCATGCCAGACAATGTGTTTGAACCTACAGGCTTTGGGAGCTCAGCCAAGAATGCAAATACTTTTCGGAGACTGCTGGGGACTGTGGGATAGCTGGAGTCCTCAGTACCCTCTCCCTCCCTCCATAAGCATCCATTTGAGTCTCTGGCTTCCCATTACGCTTGTCACGCAGCACTATGTAGCCTGTAGATTTTTTTTTCAAACGCTTTGGCATTTCGTCTTCTGTAATGGAGCTCTGATAGAACAGATTTGTTTCCCCATACAATGCTCAGATCCAGTATCTCCTGTACGGTCCATGCTGGAGCTCTTTTTGGATTTGGGACTGCATTGCCACCCGTGCTGATCAGAGCTCCACGCTGGGCAAACAGAAAATGAAATTCAAAATTTCGCGGGGCTTTTCCTGTTTACCTGGCCACTGCATCCGAGTTCAGATTGCTGTCCAGAGCGGTCACAATGGTGCACTGTGGGATACCGCCCGGAGGCCAATACCGTCAATTTGCAGCCACACTAACCCTAAGCCGATATGGTAATACCAATTTTAGCGCTACTCCTCTTTTCGGGGAGGAGTACAGAATCCGATTTAAAGAGCCCTTTATATCGATATAAAGGGCCTCGTAGTATGGACGGGTACAGCGTTAAATCGGTTTAATGCTACTAAAATCGGTTTAAACACGTAGTGTAGACCAAGCCTCACAGTGGACCAGGAAACCAGAGATATCAAATGAAGTCTCTGAACCTAATACATGGATGACTAACCCTTTCCTCAAGTGATAGTGGTTATTTGCTCAGATCTCACCCTTCTACAACCTTCACACCAAAGGAACATTTACCCAAAGACATGGTGCCCTTGATGTACATTTAAACAAACACCAAATCTAAAAATGTGCCAGAACAGCATCACTTCTTCCTCCTATGCTACCACAAGTCACTGAGGAAGAAAGTCACTTGCTGTTAATGTTTTTAAATTTATTTAGGTTTTGTTATTTGTGTATTTGTTTTTTTTCTTTTACTAATAATTGTCTCCTCTCTCTCTTCTGTTTCCACCCTTAAAGGCTTCAGAAGTAAGTCAGGGTAAGGATGAGGAGAGCCTCTCTGGACCCACCTAGTTTCTCTCATCCCCTTAACTACTGATATGACAGAGTTACCTAATTCTAATACTTTTGTCCTTCTATATACATATATAGATAGATATAGATATAGATTGGACAAAGAAAAAAGGGAAAGAGTGACCTATATTCTTTCTGGCACTCATGCAGGTGTGCAGTGGGAGGGAAATGCACAGAGCACTTTCTCTCACCACTGTGAGGGCTGCATGTGGGCCAGGCAGGAATGTAAACGTATGAATGAGCAGCTTGGGAGGAGCAGGAAAGGGGTGGAAGTATTGGCATTGTCCTGCTCTCAGCATCTGAGACAGCAGAACTAGTCCACGGAGTGACCAAGGATGTACCTATGATTCAATGAGGATTCCTATCTCAGCTATGGGCTATGCCTAAATACACCTCTACCTTGATATAATGCGAACCGATATAACACGAATTTGGATATAACGTGGTAAAGCAGTGCTCCGTGTGTGTGTGTGTGCGTGTGCGTGCGCACTCCGATGGGTCAAAGCAAGTTCACTATAACGCGGTTTCAACTATAACATGGTAAGATTTTTTGGCTCCCGAGGACACCGTTATATCGGGGTAGAGGTGTAGCAGAATCTAGCCAGTGCTTGTATTTCATAAATCCTTGTCCACAGAATCAGAGGTAGAGTGCAGAACACACACAAATTATTGTAAACCATATGATTGTGGCTTTCATATTGTTAAAGTCACAGTGAAAGTAAAGACAAAACTTAAAGACATTTAGAGCCATATCTTTGCTTATTGAGTTCAATATAAGCTGTTCAAATATTTCAATTGGAGCAGGCCCTTCAGTTTCCAATAAGTACCAAAACATATGAAACATCTTCACTGGAAAGGTTTACATCATGTCAGATGTGTAGTTACCTGTTTTAAGATTTATTCTTGAGACTTTTATAGGCAGATCGTAATTTCCTAAACTCCTGCATCATACAATACCTTATTTCCAAATTAGAGTGTCAAGAAATCCAGTTCACCATCCATTTTTAGTTCCAAAGATGCACAAAAATGGCTCATTCAATGCATTCTATTCCACTGAAACTTGAGACGGAATATAAATTTTGTATGCTTTATCATCCTCCAGAGTGCTTTTAAGATGTTTGCTCTGAGATAAATAATATCTCTATTGCATTTTCCAGCCTGCTTAAAATTTCAAAATATGGAATCTCTATGTTCCCTTGATTACCTTTGGAAGCTCAGGAACTGTTAGTCAGAATGGCTGTCTGGTCCAAGTGGGAGAATTGAAGTGTTTATATTTTGCTATTTGAAGCTGGCCAGGAGCATTTCTTAATACATGTTAACCGGGATAGGCGGAACAGATAGTCATTTCAGTGACGGACATTTGCTTTTCAGAACTTTCCCCCGTACACGTATGGGAACCTCTTCCTTTTACTAGTAGAGTCTACTAGTTTTCTACTCTGATAACATCCCAAATGTGTTTATGAAATGGCGAGATGCAATGAGGACTGCCCCTACAGAGAGCTGCTGGATTGCTTTAAGCCAATGTATTAGAAATTGTAGCCATTAAGAGGCAGGTGTGGAATTGCAATACTTCTTAGGGTATATACGCTGTTGAAAGAGATATATAGACCGAGATACAACTTTATTCTTGGAAAGAGGCATAAGGCATTTTAAAAAAACTAATTTAAATGAAAGGGAAAAAAGAAGGAGCTTTTATCAAGTAAGTAGCTCCACTTGCAGGAACCAACCATGCATTTTTATGGCATCTCAGACAAAAGAGCTTTCTAGCTTTTCTTGTGGCTACTTCAAACTACTTGAATTGATTTTGAAAAAAGTTTTTAAAATCTTTCCATTAATTATGCAATATTATAAAACACATGGCATTTTATTTTCTGGGAACTGAAAAGTGTTTGGCTTCTGCAATAAAGGTGTTTCGGGGAAATATAGTTAGCATTTTCAAGCCATTCAAGGGCAGTGGAGGGCATATTTCATCTCTATATGAATGTCACTAAGCAAACTGGCAATATCTTCAGAGTAAATAGAATAGTTGTTTTCTGAATTGTTAGCAGTTCACTCTGGATTGTTCTTTATTTTGTGACATTATCACATACTCTTGAGTTCTGTTGATTATCTGGCTTGGTTTACATCTATATTTGCCATTATCTCAATTATATTATGGAATCAATAAAAATGATTAAAGCAATCTAAATAAAGAAAAGTTTAAAGGTTATTGCTTTTGTAAAACATCATCATAAACAAAATAACAACAAAAACAAATACCCAGTCCCCATATTATACATAAGGCTACAAGGGCAAGAGCCAGCCATAGGGCATTGTGGGGGAAGGCAAGGGGAATAGATTGGAACAAGAAGCCTGAGTGCATAAGACTGGCACTGGAAGATGGCAGGGGGATGGACAGTAGGAGCCGGGGAGGGAAGAAGGTGCAACAGAGCAAGTGGTCATGGGGAAGAAATGTAATGAGAGGAGAAGACTGTGACTGGCACAGCAAAGACATTGGCTATGGGCCTTAATGGGTTATGGGAAACAGATCTAACAAGAAGCTCAGGTGCAGGGGGAGAATTGACACTGAGTGGGGAAAGAGAATGGGACAAGGAATTGGGGGAGGTAAACTCAGTGAGACTAGATGTGAAATCTGGGGAAGGAGATTGGGACTGGAAGCCTGTTGGGTTGGAGAAGGTGGTTGGGGTGAGTGTCTGGAGGCTGAGTATGGATACAGAGACACATCATGGAGTCTGGGTGAGAACTGTGATGGGAGGGGCCAGGAGACAGAGGACAAAGAGCTGGGGTATACTGGGATGGGCTGGGCAACCAGTTCATGAGTGAGAGAGAGGATAAGATAGACAGAGTTAGTCTGGCACTGGGACAGAGAGTCTGGAAGACTAGGAGTAGGACTTACTGGACAGGGACACTGGGATCAGAAATCTGATAAGTGGAGACTATGACTGATTAGGTGAGGAAAACTGGGCTTGGATGAGGCACCAGTGATTGGGTAGAAACAGAACTTGGACAGGGACAGGTCATAGGCAACAGGGAAGAAGGGGTCCTGGGTTGGAGAGGAATGATCAGTAGAATCTATGTCTACTATAGCACTTTCTCCTCGAGAATCTGGAATGGAGCTCAAGATCCTTGAGTCTCATCATTCCTCTGCTGTCAGCAAATATAGGTGAAACCTGAAACTCATTGGCAAAGTGTCCTGTCCTCTGGTTCATGTAGGGCAGGGATTTGCAACCTTTGGCACACAGCCCATCAGGGAAATACTGTAGTGGTCTGGGATGGTTTGTTTACCTGCAGCAGCCACAGGTTCGGCTGATAGCAGCTCCCACTGACTGTGGTTCACCGATCCAGGCCAATGGGGACTGTGGGAAGCGGTGCAGGTCAAGGGATGACACTGCAGGTAATCAAACTGTCCCAGCCCACCAACTAATTTCCCTGACAGATTGTGTGCCAAAGGTAGCAGATCCCTGATGTAGGGGATGACAGTTTAATACTGTTATTAGTTAAAAAATTAGAACATGTGCCATGTATCTAAAGGTTCAAATCCTGCTGATGAACCATGCGAATATCAATGTGATGCTACATGATAGTTTGTTTTACCAGTTTACTTTTTAAAAAATCTAGGAAATGACATGCACAAATATGTTAGAGTAATGTAATTCAGGTTGCAAAGTCAAGCACTCAGAATTTAGGAAATGGCAGAATCAAAGTTGACTGAATTTGATCCCCCCCTTGTTCATATGCATTATGATACAGTCTTTAATTACATGATCACATACTACTTTTTTCCACAGGACCTCTGCCACATTTAGTGAACAGAGTGGGGTAGCTCTGGGTATGAATTAGTCTTATATAGTGCATTGTTGTTTGCAGGATTCCTGCCTCATTTATTGCAGAAGTTGAAAGGAGTGTAGGGAACAAGGCAGGAAAATGCAAGAAGAGTAAGGGTAGTCTCACAGCTTAATACAGCTCTGGAGAACTGGATTCTATTTCTAAGTCTCCCACGGTGTTACTTAAACCAGACTTTTGAGACGTGATCACCAATTGTATATTCTCCATGTTATGGGTCCATGATTTGAGAACCTTGGTTAGATTTACAGAAGTGCTGAGCACTTAGAGCTGTAATGGGAGTCAACGGGACCTGTTACTTGAACATATGAAGTGTTATAATGCTAAGTTCTCTGAAAAAAAATGGTCCTACATGTCTCAAATTGGGTACCCAAAATTAATGGCTACTTTTTACTTTAATCTCTGTGTGCCTTAGTTTGACATCTGTTGAAGGGGCTACTACCCCCTCACCTCATACAGGTGTTGTGATAATAAATTCATCAATATTTCTGAAGCGTTCCAATAGTATAGTGATGAGCATCACAGAATGGCTCAAGAGAAAATTAATAATTCTGTCTTCAGTGCAGGATTTGAACAATGTACAGTAAATAAGGCATGGGCCTACACATTGACGAACAAGAAGAAAACAAAATATTGAATCGCTGCTCATCAAGTGAGCACTGTCCATCCTATGCACCGGATGAGGTGAGGGTCATGTGGAAATAAATAGTATGTGATCATGCATCTAAAGACTATCATATACACATAATGGGGATAATAACATCATTGATCTAACTCACAGGGGTGCTGTGAAGAAGAATTCATTAGTATTTGTGATCCTGTTGAGATGGGTTAATGAGACAACATAAGATGTAATTAGAAATTAACCTACACTTGTGTGCCAAAGCCTGATAAGAAAATTGTGTTCATTGTTAACCATTACCCTTGTAGAGACATACAACACAGAGGGAAGATCAGAATGTTCATTTTAGGAGATTACTACATTTAGATATAATTTACCCAAAGACTCTTTAAAGCATATTTTGTTAAAATATTACTCATGAAATTTTCTAGCTTACTAGTCAATTTGCACAGGAATAATGTGATCCCATTTAATAATATTAAACCGAACCAACAAATTGAGTTGAAAACTTCTTTTCAGTTCAGAAGTAACCTTTTGTACACCAGTCAGTAATTGCTGGCTGCCAGTAGCCTAGAGATATTCTTTCAGAGTTTGTCTGTGCCAGTTATGTAATACATTACATGTCAAATAAGCATTTTAACTTCTTTAAATCTAGACATGTCTAACCTTGTTAGTAGAAAGTGGTATTAAAAAGTTGATAAATACTACAATATATGACACAAAGTACAACCTTAAAGGTATGTAGATGTCACTCTTTCTTACTCATTTATTACTATGACAGCCCTGCACCTTTAATCAGGGGGGTACTTGGCTGGGTGACCAAATGAAGGGAACAGTGCTTTATGGCTGGGTGGTAGAGATGAAAACTGCTGCAAAAGGGTCAGCATGGTTGCTGACTCATCTCCTAGGAGCAGGCCAGCTCTACCATTTTTGCTGCCACAAGCAAAATAAATAAATAAATAAAAAGTTGCTCAGACTGCTGTTGCCTGAACTGCTGAAGCGAAAAAAAAAATCCGCTGGACTGTGCCGCCACAAGAATGGATCAGATGCCTCCCCTTAGCATGTGATGCCCCAGTCACGTTCTTCCTCAGCTGGTGCCTGGAGCTGGCCCTACCTAGGAGCCAGGGTTTAAAAGGGGAAGCCTTGCCCCTGAAGCTCCCTTTTACAAGGAGCAGTCTGGAGCAGGACCCACTCTCCTTACCCTTTTAGGGGTAGAATACCAGGTTCGGTCAAGATATGCTGTGGGCATTACACTAGCTACCCCTTTTTTAAAGGGGCTGGAAAGGAATTTTTCCCTTACCACCATATTGGCTTGTGTGCAGTTGGGTTTTTTTCACTTTCACCACAGTGGGTTCAGGAAGGGTTCTCTTCATGCATAACATGAAGGCTGTATGTCTTAACTCATTATTTAAGTGCTGGACAGATGTCCAGTGCAGGTACTCCATAGGAAAGATATACAGTGACCAGATAAATGGTTTGGAAAAGGACTTAAAAAGAGGTATTCATTAAAGAAACAAATTAGGGCAGTTGGGGACTCCTATGATTGGTTAGGCAGGGAGCCAACCCCCCATTCTTATAGCCGACCTTAAACCTCCTATGGGAGAGGAGGGAAGGGGTGGATGGTAAGGTCTCTGCAATGGATTTGCTGGAGGAACCTGGATGGAAAAAGATGGGGAGCTGGTAAAAGCCCGTCGGGTAATTGCAGAATAAACCTGGGGGTTACATTGTTCACTTTCATCTGCCAGGTAGCCCCAGACATCTAACCATAAAGTTGCAGCCTGATTAAACCCATGCCAAATGTCTCTCATCCTTCTTTCAGAATAGCCAGACAATCATAGTAGTGTAAGATCAACAGTGAAAGCTTCTGTCTTGGGACTCAAAAGCATTAATCTCAAATGAAAGTTAAAATATACTGCTGTGATAGTGTTATAACGAAAAATGGGATTTTAACTGATACTGCAGATTTTTTTCTTTTTAAACTTTATTCTGTGCAGAACACAGTAGAAGCCATTAAAAAGTCAATATTTTTCCTCCATTACAATAGGATCACATACTACTATAAGCTTAGAGGAAAACTTTAGTAATTCTATAATCTACGTTTTGGTAATTTAGGAAGTACTGACTTGCAGTACTGACATGCAGTACAGTGTCTGTGTGAGGCAACTGCCTATTGAAATAACAAATATAATCACTCCAAAGCATGTGGAGAATGGTGAGGATTGCAAAACCATCTCCATTATTAACCCTTTTTTGGATGGATTCAATGAATTTCTGCATTGCTATTTTGAACAAGCATTTTCTTAGAATTGCTGTACAAGATAAAGTGCATTTGGAGTGGAGATCCCATTCCATTTATTTATCTTGGCATGTGTTGCAGTTTTCTTTCTAACAGACCTTTGGAGACAGAATATACAGACAGCAAAGAGTTCTGTGGCATCTTATAGACTAACACATGTATTGGAGCATGAGCTTTCATGGGTATTCACCGACATCCGATGAAGTGGGTATTCACCCACTAAAGCTCATGCTCCTATACATCTGTTAGTCTATAAGGTGCCACAGGACTCTTTGCTGCTTTTACAGATCCAGACTAACACAGCAACCCCTCTGATACCAGAATATAAAGAGTGCTTTGAAAACCATGGAGTAAATTTGACTTATGTCATTATCATTACAGACAGGCTCTGTGATCCAGGTCTGATCATGGAAGATACAGACATGGCCACCAGCACAGGTGCTGGGTGATCAGTGAGGGAAGCTATCCCTCTAGCTGTGCAAAATGATGTTCACTTTATAGATCTGAAAATGAAATAAAAATAATGTTGATTAATGTTTTGCTGAAATACTCTTTTGTCATATCTGACCATGAAGCCAGGGCCATTCATGGAGAACACAATTAAAAACTCAGCATTTGCCATGTTATATGAAACACAGTTATTCTAAAAGAGGGAAATTGTGCAAATATCTCAATAAAGCTTGATGTGGCTGTTGTTGGTAAATCCTGACTTTTAATGCTGACCGCTGCATAATAAAGTATCTGTTCAGTCTACTTTTAAAGCATTCAGATGTATTCTGCTTTGTTGACACTGATGCTCTTTGACTGGTGCTTTTAAATTCAAACTAATGCTTTTCTTAAAACTTTAGGATGAAAAGCAATATGTTGAACTGTTCATTATGGAACTTGTGAAGAACATCAGGCAACAAAGTTTGTTTTTTTGTTTATTTTAGTTTTCAAATTTCAAAGTCCAATCCGAGGCCACCTTCACCTTAAAAAAATTCCTCTTTTTAAAGCATCAGTCTTTAATTTCCATTGCCATGAGCAGAGAAGAGCACACTGATTGTCTTGAACAGATAAATGACAAAATGAACATATGAACCGGAATGCTTTCCGGTGACCCAAAAATATAAAAACCATTCTCTTGGAAGATAATAGTCTGACCAGAAAACAGCATAGTACACTTAAAATACTTTATAGAACATTGAAATAGAACATTGAAGGTGGGGGGAAGAGAGAGAGAGAGAGAGTCTTAGTCTATAGGTTTAAAGATAATGTTTCCTGGAGTTTATCCATTTAAATGTTTTCTGTATTGTTTCTTACTGTGGATGATTGAAGTGAAAATGTCTCACACTGATTCTGGCTAATGGACACAGGAAAGTAAGCAGTTAAGTCACATAGTTTGGATATTTTGAATGCTACTAATGCACCTTGGAAGGTAAAATGTTTAAAATGAACAGGTCAGATTCTTCTCATAGAAGTTTTAGACCAGTTTATCATCACTGAATTCTGATTTATACGTATGCAAGTTTCAGGAAAATTAGGACCAATATTCCTGGCCTCACTTAAAAAAAGGTATGGTTTCAATATATTTGCCATTCAAATTCTTTGGACTTCCCAGTTCCATTCTGATGGAGTGTAGTACTGTTCTCAGTGGCTAAATGAAGGTGATTAACTATTGCTCCTGTAGAATTCAGACTTGTACTTTTGGCAGCACCATCTAAATAGTAGGAAGCCAAGTGATTCTTGTGCCTCCTCATAGCCTGCTCTATTATAATATGAACTAGAATAAAATGACATCACTATTCTGGTGATTATTGCTGAGATAACAAAACTTAGGTACACAGAGACTTACTGAATATCCTTGCCATTTACAGTCACAACAAAAGTCTGCACACTTTTAAACCATTGTGGCTGAGAAGGACAAAATATAGTCTTAACTTTCCTGAACTTAGGGAGGTTCAGGTCAAAATCAGATCCAACTTTCACCGGCTGGCCCTTTTCTTTAAAGGTCTGAAATGGGGGAGGTTCAGATCTGAATTTTACAGTTTGAGCTTCTAGAACATAACTAATGTCACTTAAGGAGCACTCGCCATTTGTCGTGCTTCGTTTCGTATGCTTGGACTTTAGTCTGCAATTTAGTCTATAAACTTTCCCATTAAGGCACCCCTCAATGCCCAAGTCCCTTCTCTAGCTATAGAGATTTTAGTTACTGTGCCTAAATAGTCTTGGGAAGAGTTCTTTTTAGGCTTTACAGAAAGAAAGATGAGGAAAAATCCCTATCCTACCAGAATGAAAGTGTCTGCTCTTGTCAGTCAGACAGGAAGTGTTCCCTGGAGAGAAGCCAGTTCATGTGTCATGAGGACTCAGATACAAGTGAGCTGCTTCTTGCCTTAAGAAGGAAAATTAAAGTTAAAACTCAAGGGAGAATACGAGAGGTAAAAAGTGCATTTATTTTCTCTTCTGTTCTGCTGGAGGTGTTGCAGACAGAGCAGTGAGGGGGAAGCAGCCATTTTGGCCTCATGTAATCCATGCAGAGTCATCACACAGCCTGTATTGAGGGTCTAAAGACTATGAGAAGGCCAAGTACAGCCAAATGAGGGATTCTGTAGACTATACAACCAGCAGAGGGAGATCAAGCATAGACAGTGAAGAGTGAGGGAAAAAAAAGCTCAATCTGAAGAGAAAAGCTGCAAGATCAGAGAAAAAAGAAGAAAAAAATTCTTGTGGAAGACAGTAGTCTGGGAGGGTGCAAAATTCAACAAAGAGAAGTGAAATAGCAACTTTCATGGGCAATCTTGGTGAACTCAATGAAAACTGTGAATCATGGGTGGTGTATCTTGAACATTTTGAGCAATTTGTAGCCTTCAACTCCATTGCAGATGGACAAAGAGTTTCAACCTTGCTGACAGCGATGGGTCCAAAAACACATGGACTGTTGTGTGACCACCTGTCTCCAACTGTGGTCTGCCGCAATGCAGGTATACTTCTCTTCTATCCCATCAATGATTGCAGAATGATACTGGTTTCATCAGCAGCTTTGGGGAATTGGAGAGTTGGTAGCAGTTTGCTGCTGCTCTAAGGAAATGTAAGAGCATTATCAATTCAGACAAACATTAAGTGATGCCTCACATGACAAATATGTTTCTGGATTATGCAATGACCAAAGCTAAAATAAATTACTGATTGTATTAGTACTTACACTGAAGATGGATGTTGAGATAGCTATTGCCTTGGAAAATTCAGAGAAGGATTCTCTGGAATTTAGTATGAACAAAGAAATGCATCTCTTGAATTGGTAGGACTGAGGATCATGGGAACCTAAGGAATATCTGTGTGGCCATTATCCACAAACTATGCATGCTCACCGTGCCAAGTCTTTTTCAGAAAGTGCCAGTAGAACGGACGCATTGCCATGACCTGTCATATAGTTCAACGACAGAGTAACCATCCATTCAAGAAAACATGTGAAAACTGAACCTAAGAAAAGACAGAAGTTGGAAATCATAATGTGGAAAAAGACAAGAGCTCTAGTGACACTGACCAAGACTTAACACTGCATGTATTATCAGAAGCTGGAGTAAGAGATGGCACCTGGATCACACTCTTGGTCGAGGGATTTCCTACAAGAATGGAGCTTGAAAACGGAGCTTCTGTCTCACTGATTTCTGATTCTGCCAATTACCAGATGTTGTCAAAAGTTCCTCTGGAAGAACCTCCATAGTTTTGAAGAAAATTGATATGGACTAAAGAATGTGAGGGTGTATTTAAGGAAGCAAAGAAACTATTGACATCAACTGAACTTCTTACATACTTTGATGCCACTCTACAATTGCAGTTGGCTTATGATGCTTCAGTGCAGTTCTTTCCCATATTTTTCTTGATGGCATGGAGGAATCAATTGACTTTGCTTCAAAAACATGAACTAGTCCTGAGGAGAACTATGTCAAATAAAGCAAAAGAAGCACTTGGTATCATCTTCAGAGTTTGAAAGTTTTATATTTATCTGTATGGTAGATATTTCACCTTGCTGATGGATCACCAGACATTACTTTCAATTTTTGGACTTTAACATAGAATTCCATCATTAGCTGCTAGTCATATGCAACAATAGGCATTGCTACTTTCAGTTCATTCCTGTACTATTCAATTCCGTAAAGGGACACACCACGGCAGTGCTGATGGGTTGTCCAGTCTGCCATGGCCAAGCTCCTTTGGATGAAGTGCTCTATCTCAATTTGTAAAAGCAGCAAAGAATCCTGTGGCACCTTATAGACTAACAGACGTTTTGGAGCATGAGCTTTCGTGGGTGAATACCCACTTCCTCAGATGCATGTCAATTTGATGAATAAGTTACTCATTACTAGCACAGACAGACATCAACAAAGAAATATCTAAAGAGAATGTGCTTTCTCTTGTGTGGAGAATGGTATTACAAGTTACTAGAATACCCACTTTACACAGGTAATGTCATGTCAACCTGAGTAATCTGTGAATCAAGGTTGAAATTTGTGGGGAGTGTGAATGATCATTCCAAAATCACTTCAATCTCAGATTCTGGGAGTTTTTCACAGATGCTTTTTTGACATTAGTATTGATAAAAGCCATAGTTCTGAGTCATGTCAGATAACCAGGGACTGACAAAGACAATAAGAGAAAGATGGTGTTATGTATTATGAGTCAGCAAATACAGCTTGATTCTAGCCCACCTCATCTCCACACCTTGGTTGTAGGCCTCAGATTCCATGGACACATATTCACATGGACTTTGCCAGACTATTGGAAGGTTATATGTTTTCTGGTCATAGTCAATGCATATTTGAAATGGCCAGAAGTTTTCAGAATAACTTCTACTACAACTACCTAGACAACTAGATATCTTCATACCTTATTTAGCCAATTTGGTCTACCATTAGAGTGGCTGACTGATGATGGCCTCAGTTCTGTTCTGAAGAATTTCAGAGATTGCTGGTTTCATATGGAATTTGGCACATATGATCTGCTCTACACTATCCTGCTACAAAGGGACTGTCAGAATGCTTATATAGCTTCTTAAGCATGTCATAAGCATTAAGTTTATTTTCAGTCAGAAATTGGACAATTTCTTGCTTGTCTACATGAATACACCACATACTACTACCTGGTAGTCACCTGCAACACTTTTCTTGAATCTATCAGCATGTACTTGATGTTGCCTTGTATGTAGCAAATCTTGAGATGTGCAAATTGATCTACAACATGAGCCTTGTCATCATTATTTTCAAGTAGGAGACTTAGTCTCACAACTACAGATGTGGAGTGAAATGTGTACCTGGAGAATTGTAAAATGTACTGGATCTGTGTCATTCATGATAAAACTATCTGACGGTACTTTATGGAAATGACATATGGACCAGTTGCAGCTTCGACAAGTACCAGAGTCTGGAGATGTTCCAGTAGGATTTTCTGTTTCTCTGATCAAACCTCCTCCTGTTAAAATTCGTAATTTTGGTGACTTGTTGGAAGAAATTTTGTCACTAGATCCAGTTGATTCCTTAACAATAACTGTTCCTTTTGTAGGGGAAAATGCCACACCACCATTACCATGTTATCCCAAGAAAGTGCAAAAACCAGTGCTGAGCTGAACTTATAAATTGTTTAGCTAGTGAATTGCTATTCCGGAGCAGAATAATCCCTTGCAATTTGACCATCTGGAGTAATCTTCATGCAATTTTTAGTAAGGTTATATAATGTTTTATGTTAGCCATGTAAACAATAATGTATATGCATATGAAGTGTTTTAAAGTAGAGTGGAGGAATATGATATCCTGCCCCTTTAAATGGTTAGGCACTCTGTACTCAGTGCAGATCCTCAGTTCCATTTGTTCCTGTTTGTTGCCAGAACAATAAGGTCACCACAGCAGATAGCTGGTTTAAATCAGCTCCTCCTGTTTCTATCTCCTTCACTGCTGGGTCCAAATATAACTCTTAGATAAATAGCTTAGGCTAGCAAGTGTTTTCAGTCTTACATTGCCTGTGCATACTCTAGGGAAATACTGAAGTAAAGTTATTTATCTAAGGAAGCTGTTAAGTGTAAGGGTGAGCAGTATGTAGCTGATCCTGTTTTTGTGCTCCAGCAATTCCCATTGGAAGTAAATGGGAGTTTGGGGAGAATAGGATTGAAAGATCTGACTTCCTGTATTGGCATGCAGAATGGAATCCAGTTAACAGCGACATGTTGCCAAAATATGGAGGAGTTCTCCAAAGATATGCGATGCTCCTTGGGTATAGCTCTATACCCACCTCCACACAACCTGTTACAAAATCATTCTTCAAATACAAGGTTTCCTCCATCCTTGCAATCCTTCTCTTCCCAATTGTATACTCTTTCCCCCATAGGCCATACTCCTCCTCACCATCCCTCCTGTGATATTAGAGGCAGAGGTGTGAGACACAGGTGAAGATGTCCTCTGACAGTAGGTATCATGGCTGCCACAATAGCAGGTGCCACCTGTGTCCGTTGACAGTGGTCTGGGGAGAGCAGCCATCAGTTGAATTGCTTCATTAGAGCAGACTTATATTTTAACAAGCAGAGTCATTTTTATGTAGGCCAGGGAAACAATTTCCTCCTCTCCTACTCTTGATAGAAATGATTCCTTTCCATCATGCATCTTCAGATACATCTGAAGAAGTGGGTTTTTTACCGACAAAAGCTTATGCCCAAATGAATCTGTTAGTCTTTAAGGTGCCACCAGACTTCTCGCTGTTTTTGTGGGTACAGACTAACACAGCTACCCCTCTGATACATTCCATCATGATTGCACAACCTACCCTAAGAGACTTAAGGAGATTTAGCGAGACGATTCCTTGGGACAAGGAAAATTAACTGGCTCATTTTGCATGTGTGTGCTGTGGCACTGCTGTGAAAGTGGAGACCAGCCGTTTGTTCCATTCAGTCTTTGCAACTGATTTTCATCTGTTTACATTTCAGTGCTATCTCTGTGTGCAAAAGTTTAGAAACTTACTTTAAAAGAAAGAGAATACTGTGATTTTCAGACATGAGAAAAATGTTGTTGTTTTTTTAACAAGAGGGCCTTGCAACCCCCTGGAACTTTTCAACAGAAATTTATTATAAAGTTCTATATCAGAAAAGTTAGTGTTGCTATTTTTCCTCCATTTGCAGCACACTGATCCTCAGTATGATTAGAAGCACAAGTGCAATACAAACTAATGGAAGTCTTATAGCTAAAGCCCAACACAACACAAGAAAATACAAAACATAACCCTTTCTGTTTACTAGAGGCCCAGTCCTGCAACTTCGTTCGCCCCACATACTCATTGGTTGCAGTGGGTATTTGGAGGAAACAAGAAATGCAGATTCAGTTCTCCTCACACATCTTCCAGACCTCCTTCTTTTATTTAGAGCAACTCCAAGAAAGGAAAATTGTATTGTCTGTTTCTCTGCAGCCATTTCAATTTCATACTTCAGTTTGATTCTCCTCTTCTATATTCTTCTGGTGCAACTGAACTATATGCCAAGAATTTGATACACCAACAGTTATCACATTTGAAATCGAGCATGGAGTCTTAGTTATGTTAAAAAAAAAGATTCTGACAATGGCAATTGTTATATTTCTTGTGTTCACAGGCAGAATTTTCACTGTTGCTTATTCGTTAACATATGAACAGATGCTGTAATTCAACTATGAAAATGTGTTGACAGAAAAAAAAAGTCTCAGAATGGACATTTAGAAAAAAAAGGTTCAAAAGTGACAATTAAAACGTCCCTTGTAGGCAAAGGATCTTAGGTACCTTAGAATTATTAACCTGTACTAAGATAATTAAAATGCTTAGCCTACAAAGGGCATTTTTTGTGTCAATTTAAACCTTTATATTGATAAATCTCATTTAGAGGGGATTTAGACCCTCAAAATCCTCACTCAGCTACTGCCTAACTTTTAGGTGTCTTAACTCCCTAAGCACCTAACTTTTTGCTGGCAATGTCCCCATGGCACCTAAAATCTGCCACTGGACATACATAGAGCTATCTTCTTTAAGCAACCAGACACCTAGGTCAGGACTAATCCTCAAACTGTGCATTTCCCACCAATGTTACCTGTGGGATTCAATCCAGTAGGAGTGCTCAGAAGCCGCCTACCAGATAGTACTCCACACAAAACAACACTATAGGAGGAGTACCAGGTTGTACTCTACCCATCTTACAATTCTGAGCCCACTTGTTAGCGCACTCACCCAGCATGTGGGAGAGCAGGATTCCATTTCCTCTTCTACCTGATGCAGAGTAGGGATCTGAGCTTGGGTCTCCCCATTCCCACCAGAGTCTCCTAACCACTGGGCTCTCAGGTACTCCTGGTCAGGGATTTCTCAAGCTCTCCTGTTAGAGTTGTTTCACTCTGTATAAATAATTAATGCATCACTGGATCTAAGGGTGGGTCTACACTTCAATCACATGTGTGCTTCCCAGTGAGGGTAGACAGACATGCACTAGGTAGTCCATATTATCCCTGGCTACACTATTATTTTTACAGACTAGCTCAAGTAGAGCGAGTGCATGTCTGTCTACCCAAGCTAGGAAATATACTGTCAACTGCAGGGTAGACATACCTTATTTTCCCTTCATGGATCAAGCCACAAGAGTAATCATGAATCAAAGATGTTTTTAATAAAAAATCAAGAAATTAACTGCCTTTCATTCATTATATATTGGAAATACCACATAAATGACTAATAATTCAATATTACTTTGAGGTACCTGTGATGTCTTTAATATTATGAGGAACTACTAAGAGCACAGAATACATAAGCAAAGGAGATTTTCTCTGCACACTACAGTGTGTGTTATGTTCCTTAGAATGGACATTCATAGTGGAGAAGCTCTCAGGATTAGAGATAGATGAACCTTATCCTCTTAAGTTATTTACTATCTCTTTTCCTTTCTTTCCTAGCAGTGTAATAAATATATGGATGTTAAGATAGAAATTCAATAGCTTGGCTCTACAAACTTATTGTAATCAAAAGCCAAGAGTAAGTCAGGAATTGGATTGCAATATTACACCTCCGGATTGCTCTTCATTTTGTATCATACTATTTTTGGGAGACCTATGCTACCACAGTTCAGTTTTAAGAGACTTACATTTGTTATTCTGCATACTGATGAGTGTTAAAGAAAGTGATACATAAATATGATACATTTTTAGAGCAAGAAGGTGCAAAATTGTAGAGGGAAAAAAGCACCTCATTAAAAGTAAAAAGTCCCATTTTGCAGGTTTTTAAAAAAACCTAAATAAAGATTCTTACTTTGATAATTTTTGGAAAATAGAAGAGTTTCCATGAGAAAACCGTCCATTTGACATAGGTCACATTTTTGACTGATAAAAATAACAGTTATTTGAATGAAACTTTCTCTGACCATTATTTTCAGAATTGCATTGTATTACAGCAGCAGTCCACAAAGTACTGGCTGGTAATCCAGAGAGAGAAGGCTAATAACATGATGCTAACTCTCTGCTTTGCACCCGCTAAATTTCACAGAAAGACAGCTAGTATTACTTTCCTATGTAAGCAGTTGCTGAATTACCACAGAGATGTTATGAAATTGCATATGGGAAAGGAGTTTGTTTGTGAAATTTTTAATGGGCAGTGAGGTGGTTCATATGTCAACATCACTCAAGACATAGTTCACACTATTAGTGTATATATTTCAGAAATGCCCCAAATGTGATAGATGCTGGACACTGTTGTGACTATTGGACTTACAAAACGTGCTCCTAATGTGAGCTTAAAGGTAAAAAGTTTATGAAACTTTATAAGATGTTACAATAATTATGAGAAATAGGTCATGTTTTTTATTATGTTGAATGTTATAACAAGTACAGGAGAACCAGACAAAGAAGCTGAATCAGTCTAAACCAAAAGGGCCATGCTGATATAATTTAAGGACTGTTGAAATTATGTTTGGTAAAAAGAAAAGATATAGAACTGGAAGGTAATAGACTAAAATTGTGGTAATAGATATTAGGCCTAATTGGTGAACAAAATCATGAGGGGGATGAACAATGCTGCTCCCTTTTCCCCTTTTTGTGTTCATTAAAAGAGAGTTAAAAAACATGATCAGTTTATTTCAGCTCTCTTCTCATCCCATGTTCCACCTACTCTCATCTCATCTTCCCCCAACTCAGCCCTCAAACTGCCAGCAGTGCAGCTCATCTCAGCTCATCTCGGCTCATCTACTGGATTTTCATCCTGTTTAAGGAACTTTGTTTTCACCTGTGACTGTTGAAAGTCATTACATTATCATGATATCCAAAGCTCAGCCCACCAGTGGGGATATCTAATTACCAGCATCATAAAGGCATGTAAGATCCTATATTGTATTCCCTTCCCTTGTTATGTTATTTTCTGCCCCACTTTCTTTTTCTTCCAAGCCTATCTCATTCTCTTGTCTTTTCATCAAATCCTGAAATCAATCATATTGAATCCATATAAATCTGCTTCATCTGAAGAAAAAGGATCCAAGCAGATGATGGTTCTGATCAGATTGTAACCAAACAGGGTCCAAGCAGCAGGTGTCATGGCCATCATGGGAGCTAAAGCATCTACTTGTAACTAGCCTAGGGTTTCAAAAATATCAAGAACAGCCATATTTCATCCATCATTTCTATCCAGTCTATCCTCCACTTGTGTCTTTGTTAAGAACAAGAATAAATGCCTTTCACATCAGGACTGAGAGTAAAATGAACCTTCTTCTTTTCATTAAAGAAAGGTTTATCTGAAAATAAGAGACTAATATTTTGATTCCAAAAAGAAAAAGACTTTAATAAAGTCTAATGGTTTGTTTTGTGTAATCACTCAACCACAGTTTTGGTATAAATGCTTGTTTTAATTTCTTGTTCTTTCTTCTGTTTAACCAATAGACTTTCAATTTGAATGAATGTTTTTGGCTGTTTTCCAAGTAACCAGGTAAAACTGAGGATTCTGTTGTAAAATAACCCTGAACCCATCTATCACCGTTTAATGTTAGACTGTGAGAGAATTTATAAACAACTTTAACTCTTTGGGCCTTTGAAATGAATATCTATTCATTTCAAATCTGTTCAATATCTTCATCAATGACTTAGATGTTGGCACAGAAAGTACGCTTAATAAGTTTGCAGATGATACCAAACTGGGAGGGATTGCAACTGCTTTGGAGGACAGGGTCAAAATTCAAAATGATCTGGACAAATTGGAGAAATGGTCTGAGGTAAACCAGATGAAGTTCAATAAAGACAAATGCAAAGTGCTCCACTTAGGAAGGAAGAATCAGTTTCACACATACAGAATGGGAAGAGACTGTCTAGGAAGAAGTATGGCAGAAAGAGATCTAGGGGTCATAGCGGACCACAAGCTAAATATGAGTCAACAGTGTGATACTGTTGCAAAAAGCATAATTCTGGGATGCATTAACAGGTGTGTTGTAAACAAGACACGAGAAGTCATTCTTCCACTCTACTCTGTTCTGGTTAGGCCTCAACTGGAGTATTGTGTCCAGTTCTGGGCACCGCATTTCAAGAAAGATGTGGAGAAATTGGAGAGGGTCCAGAAAAGAGCAACAAGAATGATTAAAGGTCTTGAGAACATGACCTATGAAGGAAGGCTGAAAGAATTGGGTTTATTTAGTTTGAAAAAGAGAAGACTGAGAAGGGACATGATAGCACTTTTCAGGTATCTAAAAGGGTGTCATCAGGAGAAGGGAGAAAACTTGTTTACCTTAGCCTCTAAGGATAGAACAAGAAGCAATAGGCTTAAATTGCAGCAAGGGACGTTTAGGTTGGACATTAGGAAAAAGTTCCTAACTATCAGGGTAGTTAAACACTGGAATAAATTGCCTAGGGAGGTTGTGGAATCTCCATCTCTGGAGATATTTAAGACTAAGTTAGATAAATGTCTATCCGGGATGGTCTAGACAGTATTTGGTCCTGCCATGAGGGCAGGGGACTGGACTCGATGACCTCTCGAGGTCCCTTCCTGTCCTAGAGTCTATGAATCTATGAATATTTTGCTCTGTGACCTGAATTCAAACCAAAGTCACTGCAGTGAAATGTGTTAACATAACCCAATTATTGTCTAACTTTAAATAGTGTCACACCAACGTTAGGGGCTCAAAATTCAGAAACCTTGGCCTGCTTATCACTATGGCAAAACAAAAACTAAAAACAAACAAATAAACAAAAAGCTTTTGATTAAAGATAGAAAAAAAGAAAAGAAAACAGTTAAAGCATTTGAAATGTAAAGTATTAAATAAATATACAATTTTAGGTTAACTACATCACTTGTTCACTTTTTCTTTAGCTATGAACAGTTTTTAGAAGGAAAAAACTCCTGGTTTGACAGTTTCTTAGATGCTGTCAAAGATGGTAATAACTGGAGGGGATGGATTTGGGGGGGACGAGTTAGTTGCGATGGGCTGGAGATAGTAATACTGCTGTTGTTAAAGTCTAATTTTAGAACTCTCCCCGCCATTTGACAGTCGCTTACATGAGACAAGGTAGATGAGGTAATATCTTTATTGGAGCAACCAAAGTTTATCATTTATCAGATGTTTGGTTTGTTTCTTTTACATTGAGGTTTGTTTCTGTAATTAGTAAACGTTTAATGAAAAAGTATTTTAAAGAAAAAACAAAAGTGGCAAAATGAAGAGTTTTAAATGGTTGGAAATGAATTTGCTAAAGCAGACTTTTACTGAAACGTCATCTTGAGTAAACCTCTTTTTAATAAAATATCAGCTTAATTCAGGACTTCTACTTCATTAACTGTGAATTAAATTTAAAATCAACAGAACCATGGCCTGTTGCAAAACCAAACTTTTATGTAATTTTTTGTGATTGTTTTCAATTATTGTTTTCAATTATTTTTGGCATGTAAGAGATCACGATGCCAGAGTTGCAGCTCAGATCCCCATGATGGCCTAAGTTCTCACTATGGCCATGTTGTCTTTACAAATATTGGTGGAAAATCAGGTGGGCAAGGTCTGTCATAGACTAAAAAAAGCTGCAATTTTTAACCGCCTTTGGGTGTTGCAAATTACTCATGAATGCAAAAGTGGTTCCAAAAGAATATCATTTTGTTGTTTATTTTTAAAGTGGGCAACACGCTTGGAGAAAAATGCCATCAAGCTAAAGTTTTTCTCCAAGTAAGCAAACTTAACCATTAGTGCATAACAGTTTTGTGGCTGTGTGTGAATGTACAGCTTTAACTGTGTTATTGGCAAAGAAGGGGGGAAGTTTTATCCAACTTTACTCATCCTGGGCATATAGCCAAAGAAGTGATAAGAGCTAGTTTGTTGCTAAAATCTTACAAACATATAACAACAGCAGTTTCAATTTTTGTTTTAACTGCCAATGAAATGAGTTGTAAGTTCTTTAGCTTCATTAACATCCGAACATTTAACATCCCTCACCTGCGCCACTTCCCTCCACCCCTATTGGCCTGGGATGGCAAACCGCAGCCAGTGGGAGCCACGGTCTGCCGAATCTGCCAACGTGTCAGGTAAACAAACTGGCCTGGCCCACTAGGTACTTACTCTGGAGAGCCGCGTGCCAGAGGTTGCAGATCCCTGATGTTACAGTTCATAAGCTGTTATAATAACTTATGTTGGGGGGAAGGTATGAAAGGGAGACAGAATAACTGAATTAGTTTAAACAAAAAAGTCAAGTTGACAGCATCCAAGGATTGTGTTGAAATTATGCTTGTTTAAAACAAGATATGTGGAGCTGGAAGTTTATGAACCAAAATTGGTATGTCGGATATTAAAAGAAAAGATATTTTGTGGGGAAAATACAAAAACCGAAAACAAAGAACAGAAAGGAAGAATAGGCAGAAGCTACTGGAGCAAGCTTCACCATCATGGCTGCCATCCCCACCATTTTGTGGCACCCCAGACCTTTATCATCCTAATCCTGAGAGAAGCACTGACCAGAATGAGCCAGAGAAAAGGTTGCAGATGTCATCGCCTCCCCTGCTGGCTTCAGCTGAATCCCAAACACCACCTGGGATGACAGTTATTGCAATCTCTGATACCATCTAAGAGACTGTCAAACAAGGGGGCTTTTCCTTCTGAAATTGAACTTTAGCAACACCAGCAGCAATGACATCTCCAGACCATCTCAACTAACTTCTCTTCCTCCTGCCCCAAAGTTATTACCATTTTTGATACCATCTAATGTAGTGCCAAACAACAGGATTTTTTTCATTCTAAAACTATCCACAGCTAAAGGGACAGAGAACAAAGGATTATTTTTTAAATAGAAGAGAAAGGCTTAATTAATACTTTACATTTTAAATGCTTCAACCATTTCTCTTTCTTTTCTGTATCTTTAATACAGGGGTTGGAAACCTTTGGCACACACTCATCAGGGTAAGCACCCTAGTGGGCTGGGCCAGTTTGTTTACCTGCTGTGTCGGCAGGTTTGGCTGACTGCTGCTCCCACTGGCCACGGTTCACCATCCCAGGCCAATGGGGGTGGCGGGAAGCTGCGTCCACCTGTGGCGCTTCCTGCCACCCCCATTAGCCAGTGGGAGCCGCAATCAGCCGAACCTGCCGACGTGGCAGTTGAACAAAATGTCCCGGCCCTCCAGGGTGCTTACCGTGGCAAACCATGTGCCAGAGGTTGCTGACCCTTGCTCTATTCTTAAATACATGAAATTCATGGAAATATTCAGTCCATCAGTTGGACATAAAAACTGAATTAGAGAAGATCTGGTTAATTGATTATATGAATAGAGATATTTGAAAATGCCTTGATTGGTCTTATCAATATAGACTTTAGAGTTGATCCTGATTGGAACATGATATACCTTAAACTTTTACAAGAAATAAAAAAAAAAAAAAAAAAAAGGTTAGAAAACTGTGACCAGCTTGAACGTACTAAGAGAGAGGAGCTGGTAAGGTGAGACAGAAGGAAAATGTATGAACAGGAAGATTAAAGGATTCCATGACCTCTCTGGCAGTTAACAGCTCAGAAAAACAACTAGAAGAAAAAGGAGACAGAGAGAGGCTTTGGGCAAGACAGTTTCAAAGACATTTTTACCATCTGACAGCAAGATGCTTTTCAGGACCTAAAGGCTTAGAAGAGCAATATTTTTCTGGGCTTAGGTTGAAGCTTGCTGTGGTGGCACTGAAACAAGTTTTATTGGGAGGCTTATTTAGCTAAAGTTAACCCCATAATAGAATAGCTGGAGAAGAGAAAAGAAAGGGCTGGTGGGGGGGAGTGTTTGTTTTTAGCAACTCATTTGAGTAGGTTGGCTGTGATGATGCTGAAGAACTTAGTCCTAGAAAAATATCTATCCAAATGTAATGCAAGCTCTTGCTATGTTTGCTAGAGAATCTGCTACAATTTCCTAGAATCTGAATTTGCTAGAGCTCAGCTTAAGGCAAGAAAAAGGAAGAAAGACAGTCATGTCAGCTTTTGTTTAACAGATATGGTCAGAGCGTACATAGATCCACAGATAATACAATACACATCTTGTGAACCTCAGGAGAATTTTAATTGACACTTGAATATCCTCGTCGTGGTTTGTGCAACTGACAACCTTAGCCCAGTAATACCACAAAAGGATTTGCATATGGTGTGGGGGGTGAAGATGGGGAAAAACATACACGGTGACATCCTGTCCCCTTTTAAGTCAATGGAAAAACTCTTATTGACTTCAATAGTCAGGTTTCATCCAGAGTGTCTGAAGCAGTTCAAGGACAGGAGCATATTCAGGGTTGGATTTCCAATTAGGTACAGTAGGCATGTGCCTAGGGGCTTTAGCATTTTATAGGCACCTTATCTCTTTGAAACCACGTACAACACGAAGGTCAGCTGTAGGGGTGGGGGAACTGAAGATTCTGTGCCTAGTGGTACGTAAGGTGTAAATCTGTCCCAGAACAAACTAGCTGCTTTCTGGAGCTCTGTGAGTTGTTAGCTTTGCTGTTTAATATCCCTATTCAATTCAAAATATTGATTCATCCAGATCATAGATAAATTGTAAATAGAGTTTAATGGAGGGTGGAGGAGGGGAATATCTTGTGTTCACTTATTTTTCTTCAAGTAAGTAAATAACTCAAATTTAGAATCCAGAGATTCCTGACCATTCAGAAGTCATGCTAATTCTTTGGTTCCCTCAATACTGTTCCTGGTTTCTGGCTTGCTTCTAAATCTTTGAAGTATGTTGGAAAATATACGATAGAATCATAAAATTGTTTTCAGTCATGATATGCAATACATATAAGAGAAGAAGACTGCAGGCTAGTTGCTGCCAGATATTTCTTCCTAGATGCTTATTCTATCTACTGTACATAAGCAGGCAATGCTTACTTAACTGCCCCTCTCCTTTTTTTGTTTCTGTATTATGGTAAAGTCTAAAATTTCAGGGTCACACACTATTTATGATAGAGTAATATGCAATATACTACCATTTTAAGGTGGTCTAGGCAATTATTTACACTTTATGGTGGCCAAGTTATAGTTGCTTGTACACTTTAAATGGGACACTTCCTTACTTTTGAGTGCTTTCCCATAGAAACTTTATCCTGTCTTATAATTGTTGTTTTAAAACAGATTTTCCTAGGCTTTTAAAAAGAAATACAATGTAATATAAACATCAAGAATTATCACTCTTCAGGTCCTTGAAAGTCACCTGTATTGCAGACAGAGAGACAGACAGATAGGAGTCAAATTTAGGTCAGAAAGAACCACAAGATCTGGATAAATTAGAGAAATAGTCTGAGGTAAACAGGATGAAGTTTAACAAAGACAAATGTGAAATGTTCCACTTAGGAAGGAACAATCAGTTTCACACATACAGAATGGGAAGAGATTGTCTAGGAAGGAGTAGGGCAGAAAAGAATCTAGGGGTTATAGTGGACCACAAGCTAAATATGAGTCAACAGTGTGATGCTGTTGCAAAAAAAAGCAAACGTGATTTTGGGATGCATTAAAGCTGTGTTGTGAGCAAGACACGAAAAGTCATTCTGCTCTACTCTGCACTGGTCAGGCCTCAACTGGAGTATTGTGTCCAGTTCTGGGCACTGTATTTCAAGAAAGATGTGGAGAAATTGGAGAGGGTCCAGAGAAGAGCAACAAGAATGATTAAAGGTCTTGAGAACATGACCTATGAAGGAAGGCTGAAAGAATTGGGTTTATTTGGTTTGAAAAACAGAAGACTGAGAGGGGACATGATAGCACATTTCAGGTATCTAAAAGGGTGTCATAAGGAGTAGGGAGAACACTTGTTCATCTTAGCCTCTAAGGATAGAACAAGAAGCAATAGGCTTAAACTGCACCAAGGGAGATTTAGGTTGGACATTAGGAAAAAGTTCCTAACTGTCAGGGTAGTTAAACATTGGAATAAACTGCCTAGGGAGGTTGTGGAATCTCCATCTCTGGAGATATTTATGAATAGGTTAGATATATGTCTATCAGAGATGATCTAGACAGTATTTGGTCCTGCCATGAGGGCAGGGGACTGGACTCGATGACCTCTCGAGGTCCCTTCTAGTCCTAGAGTCTATGAATCTATGAATCATCTAGTCAGACTTCCTGTATATTACAGGCCACGCTGTCACCTCCATATCAAACTCAACAACCAGAATTAAATCAAAGTGCTACAGCACACAGGAGACTAAACTGTTGTGTGCCATGGGTGGAGAAGAAGAGGGACTGAAGCTTACCAATGCCCTGCGCCCCATTCTGCAGAGGAAGTTGAAAAAAATACAAGGTCTCAGGCCATCTGACCTGGGAAAAAAACTTTTTCTTGATCCAGAATATGGCAATCAGTTAGATCTTGAGCATGTGAGCAAGATCCACTAATCAATCAACTCAGAAGGAGAATTATCAGAATTGCCCCACCCTGTCCACTATTTTATCCCCAACCTTGGCTATCTCTGATGCATCAGAAGAAAGACATAAAAATATCCAAAATATGTCAGAAAAAAAATCCTTTGCTGACCCCCTACAGGTGACTGTCTAAAGCAGGGGTCAGCAATTTTTGGCACTTGGCCCATCAGAGTAATCCGCTGGCGGGCCATGAGACATTTTGTTTATGTTGACCATTCACAGGCACAGCACCCCGAAGCTCCCAGTGGCTGTGCTTTGCCCTTCCCAGCCAATGGGAGCTGCAGGAAGTGGAGGCCAGGATGTCCCTGTGGCCTGTGCTAGTTCCCTCAGCTCCCATTGGCTGGGAATGGCGATCCATGGCTATTGGGAGCTGCGGGGTGCCGTGCCTTAGAATGGTCAACATAAGCAAAATGTTCCATGGCCTGCAAGTGGATTACCCTGATGGGCCATGTGCCAACTCCCAGCCTTGAAGTTTGAGATTTTAGGGACACAAAACAGACACTGGAAGTAACCCGAAGGCTGCAGAACCTAGCCTCCTACCTCTGCAATGTGTTTACATTTCATTAACTGGAAATATTTATGCAGATACCAACACATCTTAGGAAGAGCTGAAACATCTTTTTTTTTTTCTGGCAAACCTTAGAAACTGCAGAGCTCTTAAGATGCATCAGAGTAGGTCTCGTTATATTTTCCTATTTCTCTCATATGAAACTTAAGGACACAGAAAACCTCCTTAATACATGTGCACCCTATGAGGTTTATCTGAAGATATCTTGCTTCTGTCCATGCATACTCTGAGAAAAGGTTTCACACTGAAGCTAATTAAACACACATACACATACACACATGGAACATTTGATTATTTATTCTCATTTATTTATATTTTAAATAATAAAGATGCCTCTCTAAGGCTAGATGCCTAACACAAATAATTACACAATAAATTACACTATTACACATTCTCAGCACCATTAAAATCATCAGCTTCATAGGGACACAACTGATTGGTCAACCACCTTCTCCCTCCTTCATTTTGGAAGCATAACCTCAGCCTTCTCCAGAAAACCTCTCCAACAGATGTACAGGTTCTTATCTGTGTATTTGAATATCTTAGAGAAACACCTTTTTAGCAGATGTATAGCACGTGCACAGCATATCCAAGATTTTAAGAAATGAGGAATTAAATAAAATAGTTTGTTTACTGTCCTCGTGTCCAAAATCAGATGAACTATTGTTGCTTGGACTTCTCCACCAAAATCACATTCATTTAGGTAATAAACCTGAAATTCATCAGACAGGTAGATGTTTGAAAAAGTCCTGGACAACTGAAAACTGGGTTACTATGAAAACTAACGTTCCTGCTATACTCCCTTGTTCATTTATATATTGTGTTGTCTTTTATCTTTCAAAAATATTGTAGAATACAAGGAAATATGACCTGAATGTGGCACTATAATTACTGGACTAATAGTTACAGTACAGTGAATGTGCTGCTGACAATGTTGATAGCCCCGGTATACTGGATGCATGGTCGGAGCATGGGCGGCAAGATTGCGGCAAAGCATAAAACAATTAATTTACTCTTTCATAAGGCTTGTAGTTAAATGTAGGAGTTTATTACTGTATAATTTCCTTGAATAATGTTTTAAGAAGAAAAGCACAATAATAATATTATAGTCTTACCCGGGAGCCTGCACTGGAACAAAGTGCTGTATATTTGTTCCTGAATTTCTTCTGTTGTATGATGAATATAGGCAATTACAGGAAAGAACAATATTAGTTTTACAGTTATTGTTATTAACTTAAAGTACTAAGAATAAAATCCCATATTTCACTAGATATTCCAATCACTGCCAAAATATCTGACAGAGGAACATTTTATAATCCCTGTATTTCACACTGACTGCACAACTAGAAATTGGCAGAGCTAAGTCATTTACATCTCCTTATTACCAGCTTGCAGAAGGCATTGAGAATATGGGGCTAGTGACGGATATTTTTGTGGCAGATGTAGTTTTATTCTATTTTACTGTGTTAAATTTACCACAGATTGGTTCTACTGCAGTTTATTAAAGTAACAAAAAAGATAAGCAGTAGAAGAACAAGACCTATAACATGCTTATTCTTGTGTTCTGAAGAAGAAATCACATTTATTTATGAACAGAGAACATTTAGACAGACATACAACTATAGATGTCCTGCTTTTATAATGTTAATTTTGCAACCACTAACTCTAACTCAAATAATATTACCATTATTTTGGCAAATTCTGTACCAATTTATATAAGTGGAATATTTCTATTATAACTTAGTTATGTACCTAATAAAATTAATATAAAATGTTTCTCTGGAAGGGCAAAAATCCAACAATGGGCTTATGTTTAATTTACATAATCTATAGGCTTTATGCAGGCTGTTTGTGCTGTGATAAATTTCACCAAAAAAGCAAATTTTGGTGAATGACAACCAATATTTTTTTCACGTGTCTGAAACAGCAGAGAGGTATACACCTACAAGTTAGTTTTAGTGTAGTTTATCTAATAATAATAATAATAAATAATGAACAACAACTTGATTCTCCTCATCAAAAGTCTTTAATATCTTCTCACAACAGTTCTGCGACGGAAGTAAAGAATTATCGTCCTCAGTTGGTACACTGTAAAACTGAAACCGAGACTTTGATGGGCTGATTTTCTGTTGTCTAAGCACCCACTACTCCAAGCACAGTCAGTGGAAACAGTGGATGCTCAGCACCTCGGGAAGTCAAGTTGAATGGACCAAATATACAGCACAGTCATTTCTAGAGCTGGAATGGTAATGCAGGTGTTCCAGTGCTGTTCTTAGAATACTGGCCCATGCCTGTCTATTTGCACAACTGTCATAACATTTTTTCCCAGATCTGGACCTTAGCATCCAAAATATGGGTGTTAGAATGAAAACCTCCAAGCTTAGTTACCAGCTTGGACCTGATAACGCTGCCACCAGCCAGGGATTTAAACAGTGCCTAGCTCACTGTGATCTCCCCAAAACCTTCCTTGGGGGACCCCAAGACTCAGATTCCTTGAGTCTCACAACAAAGGGGAATAAACCATTTCCCTTCCCCCTCCTCCCCTCCAGGTGTTCCTTCCCTGGGTTCCTGGAGAGATATACAGAAGCAAGCTCCGTGAATCTAAACAGAGGGACTCCACCCTCCCTGTTTCCAGTCCTGGAAACACAAGTACCGAGAGAGCTAATCTCTCTTCCCCCCTCACCCAGAGGGTATGCAAAGTCAGGCTTAGTAAATCTAACACAAAGAATTTTTTCCCCCTGACTTCTTCCTCCCACCAATTCCCTGGTGAGCTGCAGACTCAATTCCCTGGAGTCCCCACTAAAGAAAAACTCCAACAAGTCTTAAAAGAAAGCTTTATAAAAAGAAAGAAAAATACATTAAAAATAGTCTCTGTATAAGGTGAAAATATACAGGGTCAATTGCTTAAGAAAAAAAAGTGAATAAACAGCCTTATCCAAAAAGAATACAATTCAAAACACTTCAGCAACTACACACATGTAAATACAAAAAACAATAACCCTATTGTCTTACTATCTTTGTACTTACAACTTGGAAACAGAAGATTAGAAAGCTGGAGATAGAGAAATCACTCTCAGAGCCGAGAGGGCACAGACACAGGACAAAGAACAAAGAACTCAGACCCCAAAACTTCCCTCCACCCAGATTTGAAAAAGTCTTGTTTCCTGATTGGTCCTCTGGTCAGGTGTTTCAGGTTACTCCTTTCCAGGTGAAAGAGACATTAACCCTTAGCTATCTCTTTATGACAATAACACATTGAAGAAATGAGATGCCTAGCAATCACCTTTTATCTGGGGTACATCCCATAGTTAAAATAGCTGTGCTATTTTGGAATTCTCTGAAGTACTGCTTCTGAAAGGTCATGATCACAGGTTATCCCATTACCATAAAACTCATATTGATGGGGGTTTTTTTCTGCTGGAAACTATACAAAAGAACATAAGAAAGGCCGTACTGGGTCAGACCAAAGGTCCATCTAGCCCAGTATCCTGTCTACCGACAATGGCCAATGCCAGGTGCTTACAGAGGGAGTGAACCTAACAGGTAATGATCAAGTGATCTCTCTCCTGCCATCCATCTCCACCCTCTGATAAACAGAAGCTAGGGACACCATTTCTTATCCATCCTGGCTAATAGCCATTAATGGACTTAACCTCCATGAATTTATCCAATTTTCTTTTAAACCCTGTTATAGTCCTAGCCTTCACAACCTCCTCAGGCAAGGAGTTCCACAAGTTGACTGTACCCTGTGTGAAGAACTTCCTTTTATTTGTTTTAAACCTGATGCCCATTAATTTCATTTGGTGGCCCCTAGTTCTTGTATTATGGGAATAAGTAAATAACTTCTCCTTATCTACTTCCTCCACATCACTCATGATTTTATATACTTCTATCTTATCCCCACCCTTAGTCTCCTCTTTTTGAATCTGAAAAGTCCTAGCCTCTTTAATCTCTCCTCATATGAGACGCGTTCCAAACCCCTGATCATTTAGTTGCCCTTTTCTGAACCTTTTCTAGTGCCAGTATATAATTTTTGAGATGAGGAGACCACACCTGTATGCAGTATTCAAGATGTGGGAGTACTATTGATTTATATAAGGGCAATAACATATTTTCCTTCTTATTCTCTATCTCCTTTTTAATGATTCCTAACATCCTGTTTGCTTTTTTGACTGCCTCTGCATACTGCGTGGACATCTTCAGAGAACTATCCACAATGACTCCAAGATCCTTTTCCTAATTTGTTGTAGCTAAATTAGCCACCATCATATTGTATGAATGCATAGCAAAATCATTTAATTTCCAAGAGGGATAAGCAGCAAAGACACTGGGTTATCTACAGGTTGTTAAGCTTCCCTGTGTTCAGGGGTCACTGGCCATCTGAAAACACATTCCATTAATTTGCAACGCTAAAAAATCCAACAGACCATGTCAAGAGTTCCCTCCCCACCCTGAACTCTGGGGTACACATGTGGGGACCCACATGAAACCCCCCCAAGCTTATTTCTCCCAGCTTAGGTTTAAAACTTCCCCAAGGCATAAATTGCTTCTTTGCCCTTGATATCGCTGCCACCGCCAAGTGATTTAAACAAACGTTCGGAGAGGGCCTCTTGGAGTTCTACCTGCCCCCCAAAATCTCCCAAGCTCCTACACCCCCTTTCCTGGGGAGGCTTGAGAATAATATCCTAACCAATTGGTTACAAAGTGAGCACAGATGAAACCACCTGGGTTTTTAGGGCACTGAAAAACAATCAGATTCTTAAAAGAAGTTTATTTAAAAAAAAGATAAAAGAATCATCATTGTAAAAGCAGGATGGAAGATAACTTTACAGGGTAACAAAAACATTCAAAACACAGAGGATTTCCCTCTAGGAAAAACTTTACAGTTACAAAAACAGGGATAAACCTCCCTCTTAGCACTTCATGTACACTGATGTACCACTACTATACTATAAGCAACATGGGACGCAGGCCCTGAGCACTGAATCCATTTGTGGTCTGTTTGATGGTCTTAGAGGGTGTTGAGGTATGAATATTCTCATTGCAACACAAAACTGATAGTCCACTGGGAAAATTTTCAAAGACACCAATGGGAGTCAGGTGCCGAAGTCCCATTGACTTTCAGTGGCAATTGGCTGCCTAAATACCTGTTTCACCTTTGAAAATGTCCCCCAGGGACTATCAGGCTTTTCCTCTCTCTCCACCCCCAAATAACAGGTGTATATGAATTGCACAAGCAGTATTGGATACAGGCAGAAAGACGTTGTGCCTTTTTAATATTTATATTACCATAGCAGCTCGGAGTTCTGGTCAAGCTAAAGGGCTTTTTATGTGTTTAGATCTGATTTTTTGCTTCTTTTATGTCCCTGAAAAAAGCAGAAGCTATCACTACTATGTAATATAATTCAAGGTCCTTCATTCTTAGAACTATTTTCTGCTGTAGGGGAAGCAGAAACCCTAACCTCAATTGCTAGTTATTTAATAAAAGGAAAAATTACTTTCCTTCTAAGATTATTTATTTGTAATATTTGCCCTATGCATATCATGAAATTGATGTGGAATCTTAAATGGCTAATTAAGTTATTTTTCCTTAAATACATATTTTAATTTCACCTTTATGAATTGATTCCTTGTTTGTTTGTTTTTAAAAAAATAACTAGTCAATTTTAAGAAGTGCTCCAAAAGAAATGCATTTGTGATTGTTGTCTCCAAAACACAGGACTATATAGTTCCCACACTTCCACAGAATGAAGGGAAACACATGGTCATAGGTCAGGTGCATTAGGTCCTAGAAGGTAAAAGTGGCAATGCGTGCGTATCCCATACTATCACCCACATACTGTGCATAATCATACCAACTGTCAATGAAGGGGATGTGGCCAGCCAGAAATGGGAGGAGTAAGAGAAAACAACAACAACATACTCAGCATGTTTTCCTGAAACAACAGTGTAAACATGCTGAAAATCACCGTGGACATACTGAATGAGGCAGCATTAATGCTCCATATGCACCATGGAGGGGGCACTTGAGCTCATCTGCTACAAGAGGAACAAGTAACAGTGCAGCAGCTAAGCCAAGCTGTTGATGTGGAAAAGGCCGGCGTGGTGTGGAAGCACTACAGCTGTGCTCCTATAGCCTGGAGTCCACAATGTCTGTAGCAGTTACCTGTAGACCCCGAGCACTGGCCTATTTTGCAACCTTTACTCATACTGATGAATTCTCACTCACAAATTAAACTAAACAATTCATAGAAAGTAGGATTTGTTTTCACCTTCCCATGAAAAGTTTTTATTAGCTTTGGCACATTAACAATATGTCAGTTTTAAGTGATTATCCTGTCATGATCAGTTTTTATGCAATACTCCCATTGATTGCATTGGGCTGTCTAAACACCGAACAATTTCAGGAATACTATCAGATGACCATATTACACAATTAAGTATAATTGGGTTGTGACATCATTAAGACATTTTCTCCCCACCGTCTTGGTAAATATGTACGTCAAAACCTGGAGATCAGACATATTAAAGTAGCTAGAAAAGTAGTTACTAACTTAATTTATTTTAAAATCTACACATGGAAAAATGGATTCATAAGACATCTCATTCTGTTGTGCAAAGTGGCATTTATACACAACTTAAAGGAGTCTTCAAATATCATTGCTACCTTTATTATTTATCAGGCAATGGCTTCTCTTTGCCTGTCTTTTCAAAGTTCACACAGAAAACAAACCTGAGAGACAAGCATTATATCATCTCTGGTATGTTGCGAGTCTAGGTAAAATAATAATAAAAAAAAAATGTCATGAAACTTTGCTAACACTACCCTTGCTGGAACTTGCTCTTGTCTTGTCATCCCATTTTTTAAGACATGCACATCGTTACTCCAGCATGCCTCAGCCACAAATACATTTCTTGTATTTTTACTTGGTGTAATCAGTTAAACTTGTCAGTTTACCCATTCCAGTTTCTTATCTGTATCTTATGATAAATTGCACTATAAATCCATGTCACAAGGCATTTAGTGAACTTAGATAACATTAGGTCCTATTTTGGTTTACTTGTTTTCTTGTGCAGCTAATATATTATCATTAAAAGTTTCAGAATAAGAGTTTGGAAAGAGAGTATAAAACCATGGAGTTTGTGATTTTCATCTGGATTTTTTTTAATTTATATTTTTACACTCGATTCCAAAAGAAGAGTGTTCAGAATCATTAGCAGCAAAATATGTGTTTACAGCTAGTCTAAATCAATTGCTAATTAACTCCACGAGGCAGAAATGGATTTGTGTTTAGCACTGGGTTTCCTCTGATCCTTAATTTTCCTTAATTTTTGACATTCACAGGTGTGAGGTGCCAACAATTATAACATACACCCTAGTTAGCATCTGCTATTTAGGAGCCTGATCCAAAGCACATTGAAATCAATGGGACTCATTCCATAGCCTTTAATGGGCTCTGGATCGTGACCTAACACATCCTCATAGTTAATGGGAAGGTCTTAACATCTATTACAGTTAGAATGAAATATTGAGGATGGTGTACCATGTGGGGATACGTGTATATTCTGTGTTATTTTTTTCCCATTCTAATTAAAAAAAAACCCATACAGACAAACAAATACAACAACCCATTGCTTTCTTAATGTAGTGCAATCATCTTAAAATAGGTCATTATTGGGGCAGCATACTGATTCCTATTAAGATTTTGTTGTTGATTACTGTGCATGAGCCATTTCTTACGCAAAACTCCAATTAATTTCAGCGGGAGTTCTGTATGGAAATATGGTCCAAGGTCAACAGTAAAATGGTCAAGTTCACTCACATTATCATGCAGTCCTTTGCTCGTACTTTCTTCACAATGAACGGGAACATGAGCATATCTCTTTAGGTCTCTCTCTCCCCCCGCCCCCAACACCTGTATAATAGGAATCCAGTCTTCAGCAAACATTCTTTTCATTCATCTCAGTCAACTCTAAGATTTATAAAAAATCTCTAGTAAGAGAAATTATTCAGGAAACTGGGTACACTCATATGCACTATTTTATAGCTAAAAGAGCTATACTGCGCAATCATCATATCTAATGGTCATAAACAAGCTTGAGAGATTTATACTATTTGACTAGAAAATAATATAAAAGAAATGCCACTGCAGCAGATTGATTTTGGTTCATTGGGTGATGGGGAGTCTAAAATTTTACAGCATGATAGTTAAAATATTTACATTTCGTTTTAAAAAAACAGAAAAACATAAGGTAAAAGCTAATTACTCCTATCAGGATGTTTCTTATTGCATAGAAAAATTTCAATACATACATTTTTATGAAGATATCTTTTTTTAAACACGAGTGCAGAAAACAGATTTGACAGAAATATATATAAGGCTTGCTGGAGTAAGTGAGGTATTAGCCTTCAGTCCTGTGTAGTCTAATTTAAGCTTTGACTCCTAAACCCTTTATGGGAAATGCTGCTGTAGAAGAGACACCCCTCCACATAATTATTGAATATTATTTTCCTGTGATATCAAAATGTGGATTTTATATACTACAAATTAGCCCACATCTATTTTATTTAATCCTGAAGATTATTTTTGTCCTCTAGATGGCAGAATTGTACCACCCATAAATATAGTACCATTCTTTATATTTCTATTTTCATAAGCATTATATTCATGTATGCTCATATACACACACAACTGATTTTCGTGGAAGGGGTTTGTGATGTTTTCCATTTCATTTTTCCACATCATGAGATAATTGTGTAACTCACAAAGATAATGGTTGTATATGTGTGTGTGTACGTATATGTGTTCATACCTATGGTTGCATATGTTTATGTTTCTATATTTTGTATATTTCCATAAACTAATTTTACTGTCCAACTGGTAATAATGTGAATAATTACCTTGGGAATATTGTTGGAATCTTTTGGTAGAGAATAATTTACTCTATAAATCGAAGAATACTATTATGTTTTACTGAGATGAATGGGGGTGCACAATTTCAGACACGGACATCATGACAGTGAGCGAAGCATATTTCTTAAACAGTAGAATTGAGGAACCTTTAGATTATAGACATTAAGCCCCAAATCATAAAACAGTTCAAATGTCTTTTAATTAATTGGAAGTATTTGATTTAAATTTATGAAAAAGCAAAAGCATGTAGATTTGAGAGAAAAAAAAATCTAGACTCTCACACTTGTAACATGAGAGCTGAAAGGTACAACATGCTTTTGTCTCTGCTGTGAGCTGGACAAAACAGTCACGAAAAATTCTACACATTTGAACTTTTTAATAGGACATGTCATGTCATGCAATGACATCACTGACACATCAAATCAGACCACCTGTCATTTAGCAGTATGGCAGAATAATCTGGTGTCCAAACCAGCAAAAAACAGAAACAGAATGGAACAAAATTGAATGAACCTGTTTGGTAGATAGGATGAACCATAGCATTAAATAGATTTTCTAGTATTTTAGAGGGAGCTATGGTCATTAGCCTACTTTTAAGTAAATAAATCATTTGCTCTGGCAACATTTAAAAAAATGAAAGAACTTTAACTTCTCCTTGTGGCTTCTCTTCATGTATTATCTATTTTATTTATTTGATGTCATAAATTAGGCAAGGCCTGATCCTGTTCCTTTTGTAAAGCCCCAGTGACTCTAAAGAGTGTAGTACTGAGCCCTGTCTGTGGGTAATGAGCCCTATGCATGCACAAATAGGTATTTCTCCAGTATATTTCATTACCTTCTTTCTGAGGCCAATAAATACACCACATTTTTTAGAGGCTAACTGATAACTTCTTTTCTGAAGAAGCTGTTTTTGAAAGATGTTTGTAGGAACTATTCTATAGCTGGCCAGTAGTTTCAGGTTATGCTATTTGCTGACAAACCACTTTGGAGGCATTACTTCTAGCTACTACGCAATAGAGATGACGATGACATGAGAGTGGTGAAGCTATACTATGTGGGCAAACTGTCCTGATCTTCAGTCTTTGACTATCATATTTACTAATTTCTATTCCTTAGTTTTATACTGAAAAAAGAATTATTACTATCAAAATATATATTGGTCAATGTAAACAAATTAGTAGTGCAGAAGGCTACATTATCCAGTCATTTCATTGTTCTAGTCCCACCTTATATTTTTATCCCAAGTCTAGGGTGACCAGATAGCAAGTATGAAAAATCAGGAAACTTTCTTTTCTTTTCTTTTTCTTTTTCTTTTTCTTTTTTTTTTTTTTTTTTGGCGGGGCGGGATGGAAACAGAAGAAGTTATAAATGTGTATGTAAGACAAAGCCTCTAATATCAGGATGGTCTCGACAATACCAGGACACCTTTTCACCCTACCCTCGTCCCATTATTCCAAGACAACAAAATAGTTTTGTGGTAAAAACACTGAATGGTAATTAGTGGGTTGGGATACCATTGGTGGTAGTTCTTCTATTGATTTCCTCTATTACCTTGAGGATTACTGTATTATACTAAGTTTGAATTTGGCCCAAAGTGTTCCTAAATACAATTATTGCTCACTCATTAGGTAAAGGATTGGTACAAAATCAAGTGCAATTAACATGCAAGAGGTGTTCAAATGAAGGAGCCTAGATTGGAACACCTACATAGGTACGTTTATTTTTCAGAGGTTGTGAGCACTTGCAACTCCCATTAGACCAGGACTGCACAACTCGTAAAGCGGCAAGGGCCACATTACTCCAAAGAAAACAGCTGAGGGCAGAAACCTCCCGGCCCCGCAGAAACACCCCGCCACAGGGCTGCCTAGCCCTGAGGAAACAAATCCTCCTTCCCCAGTGCTGCCCCACCAAAACAGCTGTGGGCCAAAAAGGAAGGTTGGGGGTGGGGAAGTGATACTTGATTTTAAATCAACCAGGGGCTCCCAGATGAAGAGGTGGCTGGGAGCCCTCAGGGGCAAATTAAAGGGCCTGGGGCTCTGGCTGCTGGGGGAACCCAGCATGGCCGGTTCTAGGTTTTTTGCTGCCCCAAGTAAAAAAAAATTTGGCTGCCCCCTGTCCCAGCCCTGGGCTCTCCCTGTACCCCCCTGCTGACCCAGTCCTGGACTCTCCCCCCACCCACCCACACCCCCTGCCGCCTCAGCGCTGGGCTTCCCCCTTTCCTCCCCACCAGTGCCCTCTCCCCACTCCGCTGCTGCCCCAGCCCTGGGCTCCCCACCACCAGTGTCCACCCCACACCTCCTGCCACCCCAGCCCTGGGTCACTGGTAACTCGCTCCCAGGGCGGGTCATTCAGCAGGAATTTTGGATGTGCACAAAACACAGACAGGATTGGTTCCCATATGGTTACAGAGCTGCAGTAAAGTGGAACAATTTTCAGCTTGTGTGATTGGAGGATATCTGGATGCATATTATAAGACCATCCTCCATAAATGAGGAAAAGTTGAGGTGCCTTTATTATTCTTTTGTTCCACTCTTTGTTTCTATGGGGAATTTGCCAATGCAATATCACTGTCTTCCTTTTAAACAAACAAACAAAAAAAGGCAATGGCTGTTGAACATAGCAATTCCAGTCCTAATAAGCATTTCTTGCTCAATTTTATCCTACTTTTTCTACAGCAAGTTACAGTGGATCAGTATATTTGATTTGAGAGAAATGAAGTAACAGCTGCCCAAACTGAGCTTGAGCACTCCTGAATTTTGAGGTGTTCAATCTGGAAGGCAGGTGCTGGGGGGGGGGGGCGGCTGTGGGCTGCGCAGAGGAGCATGGCAGCAACGTGTCTGGAGCTGCACAGAGCCAGACACGCTGGTCTGAGTGACATGGTAAGGGAGCTGGGGGTTGGAGAAGGGGTAGGAGGTTCCGGGGGGCAGTCAAGAGACAGGGAGCAGGGAGGGTTGGATGGGGCAGAGGTTCAGGGGGGTAGTCAGGGGACAGGCAGCAGTTGGATAGGCATGGGAGTCCCAGGGGTTTATTGGGGACAGGTACGGGGTGGGGTCCTGGGAGGAAGTTGGGGAGTCTCAGGAGGGGGCAATTGGGGACAAGGAAAAGGGAGGCTTAGATAGGTGCTGGGGTCCCAAGGGGCAGTTAGGGGCAGGGGTCTCAGAAGGGGGCAATCGAGAGACAAGGAGCAGTAGCATTTAGATTGGGGGGTGGGGTCCTGGGGGCCAGTTAGGGGCAGGGGTCCCAGGAGAGGGGTATCAGGGGACAAGGACTAGCGGTGCTTAGATAGGGGGCGGGGGTCCTGGGGGGCAATTGAGGCAAGGGTCCGGGAGGGGGCAATCAGCAACCGTGGGCCGGGATTCAAAGGGCTCTGGGCTGCCCACAGCCATGGGGAGCCCTGAGACCTTTAAATCCCAGCCAGCCCCACCGCCAGAACCGCAGCCGAGATTCAAAGGGCTTTCGGGTGCCCGAAGCCGTGGGGAGCCCTAAGCCCTTTAAATCCCAGCCGCAGCTGGGAATCTCTGCGGGCAGCCCAGAGCCCTCTGACTCCAGGCCGCGGCTGGGATTTAAAGGGCTCAGGGCTCCCTGCGGCTGCCAGCAGCCCAGGGCTCTTTGGGCTGGTCTACACTAGGGGTGGGGATCAATCTAAGATATGCAACTTCAGCTATGTGAATAGCATAGCTGAAGTCGAAGTATCTTAGATCGAGTTACCTACTGTCCTCATGGCGCAGGATCGATGTCCGCAGCTCCCCCTGTCAATTCCGCTACCGCCGTTCACATTGGAGGAGTTCCGGAGTCAATAGGAGCGCGTTCGGGGATCGATATATCGCATCTAGATGAGACGCGATATATCGATCCCCGAAAAATCGATTGCTACCCGCCGATACAGCCGACAGTGAAGACGTACTCTTTGATTCCCAGCCCAGCTGGGATTTAAAGGGCTCTGGGCTCCCAGCTCTGGGCTGCCTGCAGAGCACCGTGTGAGGGGGAATTTAGAATCCCCCGGTGGCCACACAGTGAGGCTCTGCGGGCGGTATGTTGTGCAGGCCTGCATTAGACTATTCTGTTTGAATTTCTTAGTGTTTTGTATTTGGTGTGGGTGTAAATGACACTGTAAGGAAGGGGAGAATCAGACTGACCAGTTATGGTTTCAGGGAATAGAATAGAGGTAGAAGGTATTTCAATGGAGGTCAGCTTTGGAAGACTAACTGAAAACAGTGATTCCTAACAAGAGATTTGAATATAAAAAGTAAGGTTGTACAGCGCACAGGATAAGATAGTGATGTGGGGTGCCTATGAGCATGCTAAATCAGCCCCATCTTCTTTTATAATATGAAGTACTTTCAGAGAAGTACTGCAGGGTTGTTTTTTTTTTTTAAATTCCAATCATTGATGAAGACCATTTGCTCTCATCACTCTATACTTTGCTTTTGCTGACATTTCTGCCACAGTACATACATAAAGCAACCTCAGACTAATATAGACTAATTAAAGGTCTCATTTACATTTTTATTTTTTATTAGAGAAACAGAATCCTGGTTCAGAACATCCCCAAACTTCAAAATGCATGATCAGATCCAGATTTAAATTTTGTGGGTACCTCACATATCTACAATCGGCAGAACTGAAACCTAGATTCAAAATCTGGAGGTTGGAGGGGAAGGAGGCAAAGACAATAAGAGATTCTGAGATCCATGTTTTGCCAGATCTGAATTGTTCAGCTTGAGGCCAAGTCACTTTTCAAATCTCACTGCGCATCCTATGTCTTCTCTTCTAAAGTTGCTTGCAATCTGTAAAAAGGCACTTCCATTTAGGGATGGTGCAAGTAAAAAAACTGAAACACTTGCTTATTTGGGGTACCAGACAGCCGGAGTGGATTCCAGGTATTTTTCTACCTACACTGTTACCTGTGTGTAGAAAAAAAATCGATATTTCTTGTCATCAGTCTTACAAGCTTATTGTTCTTGTAAGAAGATGATAGCATCTCAACCATGATATTACTTCATAGACCATCTTTAGAAGAAATTTTCCTTGGGAAACTATCAGAATGAGTTTTTTATTCTCAGTCTGGTTATCAGTGGCCTCTTGTCTGCATCCAAAATCCCTACATTATTTGCCATTATTAGCAATTTCTCTCCAGAAGAGACTCAGTCATAAAGTAACTGGAATTTCGTAATCTGCGTTAGCAGCATTCCTCAATACTGACTTCTAGCTATTGTCTTTGTTGCTCACACTTTTATAAACACTAAAATTCATCAAGTTTATAAAAACAAAAGAGAATTGATACACAGAATAACAAAAAATTGGGCAAGTGACCTATCGCCACACTAAAGTAAACTAAGTCTTCTGGTAGTGTACAATAAGATCTACTTGTACTTGTTTTTTGTGTCTTTTTTAATTTCATTGGCAATGATCTATTTTAATCTCTTTTGAAATCTCTTGTCTTTCCATACAGAGGCAAGGAGCAAGATTAGAAAAGGGCGTAGGCACCTAAATATCACTTCAGGTGCCTAAATCCCAGGAGGCCCCCATTGGGATACAAGACTCCCCCTCAAGTATCAGAGGGTAGCCGTGTTAGTCTGGATCTGTAAAAGCAGCAAAGAATCCTGTGGCACCTTATAGACTAACAGACGTTTTGGAGCATGAGCTTTCGTGGATGAATACCCACTTCCTCAGATGCATGTAATGGAAATATCCAGGGGCAGGTATATATATGTATGCTAGCAAGCAAGCTAGAGATAACGAGGTCAGTTCAATCAGGGAGGATGAGGCCCTGTTCTAGCAGTTGAGGTGTGAAAACCAAGAGAGGAGAAACTGGTTCTGTAATTGGCAAGCCATTCACAGTCTTTGTTCAATCCTGAGCTGATGGTGTCAAATTTGCAGATGAACTGAAGCTCAGCAGTTTCTCTTTGAAGTCTGGTCCTGAAGTTTTTTTGCTGCATGATGGCCACCTTAAGGTCTGCTATAGTGTGGCCAGGGAGGTTGAAGTGCTCTCCTACAGGTTTTTGTATATTGCCATTCCTAATGTCTGATTTGTGTCCATTTATCCTTTTCCGTAGAGACTGTCCAGTTTGGCCGATGTACATAGCAGAGGGGCATTGCTGGCATATGATGGCGTATATTACATTGGTGGATGTGCAGGTGAATGAACCAGTGATGGTGTGGCTGATCTGGTTAGGTCCTGTGATGGTGTCGCTGGTGTAGATATGTGGGCAGAGTTGGCATCGAGGTTTGTTGCATGGATTGGTTCCTGAGCTAGAGTTATTATGGTGTGGTGTGCAGTTGCTGGTGAGAATATGTTTCAGGTTGGCAGGTTGTCTGTGGGCAAGGATTGGCCTGCCACCCAAGGCCTGTGAAAGTGTGGGATCATTGTCCAGGATGGGTTGTAGATCCTTGATGATGCGTTGGAGGGGTTTTAGCTGGGGGCTGTATGTGATGGCCAGTGGAGTCCTGTTGGTTTCTCTCTTGGGTTTGTCTTGCAGTAGGAGGCTTCTGGGTACACGTCGGGCTCTGTTGATCTGTTTCCTTATTTCCTCGTGCGGGTATTGTAGTTTTGAGAATGCTTGGTGGAGATTTTGTAGGTGTTGGTCTCTGTCTGAGGGGTCAGAGCAGATGCGGTTGTACCTCAGTGCTTGGCTGTAGACAATGGATCGTGTGATGTGCCCGGGATGGAAGCTGGAGGCATGAAGGTAGGCATAGCGGTCGGTGGGTTTTCGATATAGGGTGGTGTTAATGTGACCATCACTTATTTGCACCGTGGTGTCAAGAAAGTGGACCTCCCGTGTAGATTGGTCCAGGCTGAGGTTGATGGTGGGGTGGAAGCTGTTGAAATCATGGTGGAATTTTTCCAGAGTCTCCTTCCCATGGGTCCAGATGATGAAGATGTCATCAATGTAGCGTAGATAGAGAAGGGGTGTGAGTGGACGAGAGCTGAGGAAGCGTTGTTCCAGGTCGGCCATGAAGATATTGGCATATTGTGGGGCCATGCGGGTGCCCATAGCAGTGCCACTGATCTGGAGATATATATTGCCATCAAATTTGAAATAGTTGTGTGTAAGTATAAAGGCACAGAGCTCAGCAGCCAGTTGTGCTGTGGCATCATCAGGGATAGTGTTCCTGACAGCTTGTATTCCATCTGTGTGTGGGATGTTTGTGTAGAGAGCCTCTACATCCATGGTGGCTAGGATGGTGTTTTCTGGGAGGTCACCAATGCATTGTAGTTTCCTCAGGAAATCAGTGGTGTCGCGGAGATAGCTGGGAGTGCTAGTGGCATAGGGTCTGAGTAGAGAGTCCATATATCCAGACAGTCCTTCAGTGAGAGTGCCAATGCCCGAGATGATGGGGCGTCCAGGATTTCCGGGTTTGTGGATCTTGGGTAGTAGATAGAATAACCCTGGTCGGGGCTCTAGCTGATGCCAAACCCAGAAGGTGCCTAAACTTTCACTGTAGAAGTTCCCTTGATGCCTCTGTTTCAGCCTCTGAGCAAACACATGGCCGCCCCACACCAAGACATCTGGATGGGAAAGTCCCAGAGTAATTCACAAACTGGAGAAAGACAAGCGTTCCTCGCCTAACAAACCTGCAGGACCTGATTGCCTATTGTAATGGGTCCCTATACAGGCAAACTACACAAAATGGCCTGGCGGGCAAAGGAAAGTAGTAGGAGGAGGAAGTTTAGCACTGAGAATCTCAAGCAGATGAAGGCATGTCCAGGCCTCAGATGCCTGTCTGAGAGGGATGGGGCTTAGCACATGCCCTTTACCTTGTCATTCCCCACTGGCCAGTTTAGTTTAGGTGGGGAGCCACTTAGCACAGTAGCTTTTGTGAATCCCATTCTGAGGTCTCTGCCTTTTCCCATTCATTGCCTAGGGAGCCTAGGTGGTGAAGTCAGTGATTTTTTTAGGCACCTAAAAGTTAGTTTCTTTGTGAATCTAGCCCCAAGTGCTCATCTCTTACCAGTATACTGCAGCTCATTAAGCTTCCAGTCATCTCACCTAGTGCACTCCAGGTAGGTTTATGATCTTTCTGCAGCAGGCAGTGTGTATTACAGATTTTTGGCTGTAGTTCTGCTTTAAGGGTTTAGGCAGATGGGACAACTTGATCTCTGGTTTCATTTCTATCTTCAGTGGAGTCATACCAGAGATGAATTTGAGCTGAAGCCTTTCCTTGTCATCAATGTCATAGAGACAATCATGGCTCATTAAAGATAAAAGATTGGTACAAATCAAATGAAATCTATATTAACTTGTGAAGGAATTATGCAATAAAGTGACTATTGCTTGGCTGAGCTGCTAAAAATAAATCTCCATAACTAGAAAGTAAGGATAGCCATTGAATAAGCTGGTCCTATAAAGGATGGATTTAAAATTGGGAAAATTTAGCAGTGACTGGCAGGAGTAATAGCACTGATTGCAGCTAAGCAAACCATGGGCAAGCCCTGTTGAATCTTAGGGCCTGATAATGCATGACTGATGTCATTAAGAGTTTGTTACTTAATATACTTAATTTTAATTTGAGACTTTGGGCTTTATCCAAGGACAACTGCAGTTGTCATAAGGACTTCTGTACATTTCAGTGGGCCTTGAATCAGGCTTCTAGCCTTTAGGGTGCAGAGCAGGAATTGGCAACCTTTGGCACACGGCCCATCAGAGAAAACCGCTGGCAGGTCGGGACGGTTTGTTTACCTGCAGTGTCCACCAGGGCCACCCAGAGGATTCAAGGGGCCTGGGGCAAAGCAATTTGGGGGGCCCCTTCCATAAAAAAAAGTTGCAATACTATAGAATACTATATTCTCGTGGAGGCCCCTGCAGGGCCCAGGGCCTGAGACAAATTGCCCCACTTGCCCCCCCCCCCCCCGGGCAGTCCTGGTTTCCGCAGGCTTAGCTGATTGCAGCTCCCACTGGTCATGGTTCACCGTTCCAGGCCAATGGGGGGTGCATAAGCGGTGCGGACCAAGGGATGTGCTGGCCATCACTTCCCACTGCTCCCATTGGCTGGAACAGTGAGCCACGGCCAGTGGGAACTGCCATCGGCTGGACCTGCGGACGCTGCAGGTAAACAAACTATCCCAGTCCACCAGTGGATTTCCCTGATGGACAGCATGCCAAAGGTTGCTGATCCCTGGTGTAGAGGAAATGATTTGCAACCTGTTTCTTTTTATCCTGGGCCCCAAAACAACATACAATATCTTGCTACCACCCATCCAAATCCCACAATCCTTTGTGACCACATGAAATTATGGGATTGTAATTTCAATGAGAAACCCTGTCTAGTGTGGGGAGCTGGGAAGGCATTGGGTGTGAGCTGATGGTAGGTGTGGGTGCTAGGTTCTGGGAAATTACATGTATTTGTGTGGGAAGAGGAAGAATATGCTTGAACGTGATCGGCTCATTTATTTACCCAAACACATCTCACTTGAATAAATATTTTAGTGGTCAGAGATTTACTACTATGAATAACTAAATTGTACCTGTTTTTTAGTTTGACAGATTGTTGTTTAAAATTATCACTACACTACAACTTTCACAATACAGTTATAATGGCTACTGTATTTGCTTTGCATTTTTTACTGACTCCATGCATATTAGCAAACACTGTATGAAGAATAATTTGCAACTAGAGACAAAACATTTATCATTCATTGGGTTCTTTAATATATGATATTGCTGAAGATTCACTATACTTTATTATGCCATAGGCTAACAGTTGGTAGTATATGTGATTTTTGCCTTTAGAATCCTTAATCTCTTGTTTATCCAGCTTTTAGGGGGTTCCATTTACTTTTGCTTAGACAAAACATGTAAAGCGAAATGTATTGTCGTATTTTATATGCTGTATATAATTTGACTGTCCTGAACTTTAACAACTATAAAGGCAGCATCGGAATAGCAAATTCTTTATTTGGGATGGTAGAAAACAACAGACTCGATCATGTAAGGTTATTTGTAAATTAGAGACATGTTTGAACTGCTTGATTTATGAGATGTGCTACATTGAACAGACTGTGATCCATCATGAACTACAGATTTATCACATGGCAGTTATTTCATTAAGGTAAAAGAAATTTTGTGAATCACTAAAATCCAGTTAAAACAGGGTTTATTCAGTCTCTTTTTATTCATTGGATATACAACATTTGAAAGAAAAAATCTTGAATAATAATTTTAAATCTTTCTTATTCATTCATCGTTTATTTACTGTTTCATGAATTTCAATCCTACTTAATTATAAGGACACTGTACATGCTTTTTGATGAATATTCTGTCTCCCTGTCAATAGAAGAAGGTTGATGTTTCAAAAGAAGAGAACATTTGTAGTCCACTAATTCATAAACTTCTAGTTAATATAGGCCTGGAAGAGACATCAAGTGGTCATCTAGTCCATCTCCTTGTGCTAAGGCAAGATTAAGAATACTTAGACCATCCCTGACATGTGTTTGTTGAAACTGTCCTTAAAAACCTCCAACAACAGGAATTTCACAACTTCCTTAGGTAACCTGGTCCAGGTGCTTAGCTATCTTTATAATTGGAAAGTTTTTCCTAGTATCTAACCTGAATCTCAAAATCCAAATCTTGATTTTTTTTTCATATATCAAATAAACTAGACAGATCAGCACCAACATTTTTGTTTTATCTGGAGCTACATAGAGCTATATTATGAATGGAACTGTCTAAGAATTGGGATTTCCAGTTAACAAGACATTTCAATATTTTGAAATTTGTTTTTATTCGAAATTGGAACCAAATCATTTTTTTAAAAACTCCCGCAAACTATAAATCCTGAAAATAATTAATTGTGGAAACACTGACACATGGCAGGGCTGTTCTTGGAGTTGTGCACCTGAAAGCTATGGTGTTCCTGGCTTTGGGGTAGTCTGCATAGTGGTGCTTTCCCAGGGCTATATGGATTCTGGAAACCCAGGCTCCTCAGCAGCCTACAAGGTGAGTTAGCAGGGAACCAAGAAGGTTTCTGTCAGAACCTTGCCGTGATTTTATGAAAGGTCATTGAACCTAAACAGTTTTCATGAGACATTTCAGACATTCAGTATTTTCCAACAAAATTCTGTTTCATCAGAACATTTCCCATCAGATCTCATTATAAGCTTTTGTTCATTTACTCTGAGCAGCAACTTGCTCAAGCAGTTTTATTGATTTCAGTGGGACTTCTTTAGGAAAAACAAACAAACATGTCTATAGCTTTCACGAACTAGCCAATGCCATCCCTCTTCAGAATCCAAAGATATTTCCGTTCAGCTCGTTTGAATAAATGGCTTTTTCTTACATGTGATAGGAGTAACCATGACGGGAACATGCCATATCTTCTTTCAAATGCAGAATACTAATGAAGTGTAGGCTATTTGTAAATCAATTCATATGTTTACCTGAAATACTATGAAGATACCCAACTGCGCTCATTTTCCATATTACCATGATGAAATGCCAGTGCTGGAAGCACTACATGCAGAAGCCAAGTCTTCCTGGAATGATATCACACATTTCATGTGTCATAAGGAAATCCCCACTGGTATCATCTTCCACAAACTACATGCCCCAAAGAAATGAAAGGCAGAATGGGACTGCCATTTGAGGCTGAGAAAACTACTTTGGGTATCAGAGTGTCTACCATACTTGTGGGTGGGGGAGAAGTACCATCCTATAAGAGGTGTCAGTACTTTTTTGAGTACCCAACATATGTACTGAAAGGGTATACCCCTCTCTAAAATGCCTCAAATTTTAACTCCCATTATGAAAAAATTGCTTAATTTCAAGAGCATTCATAGGAAGGACTGATAAGATTTTAAACTATTTTCTCAAAAAAATATAAAATCTATTAGAACTGAAGTACACGTCAACTTATTTTTCTTAAGCCTAAATATGTTAATAGTTGTTTGAAATTAGTTTTAGTTGATTGCTGTTTAAATTTTAATGTAGTCATAAAGGTTTGATATTGTTTTTTTCAAAATCTAGGCATAATTTTTAAGAAATTAGCATATCCCTAGATACCAGTAAAAAAGAAAGGAAAAAAAGAATATAAAGAATAAAGGGACAATCTAACAACAAAGCCTCCAGGAACAGTTTTCTAATGTTTTATCTTAGTTTTGTGCATTATAAATTGGCAGCTCTAAGGACTATATTAGTCATAAAAGCTGAGGTAGATCATAAGTCTTGGCTCCAACATGGGCCAATCTATTTGGCACGTAAGTTGCAAGTCTTACAGAAGACTTAGGTACAGACAGAATTGAAAAAAATATGAGTTTAATCATGAAACTATTGGCGGAACTTCGAGTTTTGCATTAATGGAAGCAAGATGATTGACAGAACTCATGCAAATACCTTCCCTACTCATTTCATCTGGGTAATATGCACCATTCCTCTGCATTTTTAATCTCCTTTCCAGATCCATATCTCATGAGTCATGATAGAAGAAAGATGGTAAAGAGGCTAGGATGCTTTCTAGGACTCAGGTGATCTGGTTTCAATTCCCTGCTTTTCTACAAACTTGCTGTGTAACCATGGACAAAAATCACATAGTCTCTCTGTGCCTCAGTTCTCCATCCATGAAATAGGGATAATAGTGATTACATAGGATATAGAAGTATTGTGAGCATAAATACATTAAAGGTCTGATTTCAACAAAGGAGATTTATACAAAATATCCTAATAATATACCACTTCTACATCTAAGGAAAACAGAACATGCACCTATGGATGATGGTATGAAATTTTCAGCCTGGAAAGAAATGATATATTATCCTAACCATACCCAATAGAGTCTTCAGAGATCAGAAAATGTAGATCCACTAATTAGTGGTGAAGGAGACCTGATAATGAATGACACTGAGAGGTGTGTAATGCCTATTTTGCATCAGTCTTCACTAAAAAGGTCAATTGTGGACAGATATTTAACACAATTAATACTAACTACAAAGGAGAAGGAAAACAAACCTAAGCAGGGAAAGAACAAGTTAAAGGATATGTAAATTAGTTAAATATATTCAAGTCAGTAGGGCCTGAACAAATTTCACCGTAGAGTATTTAAGGAACTAATGGAAGTAACCTCTGAACCATTAGCAATGATCTTTGAGATGACGGATGGGCAAGATCCAAGAGGACTGGAAAAGGGCAAACACAATACCTGTTTTTAGGAAGGGGAGCAAAGAGAACCCAAGGAATTACAAGCCAGTCAGTCTAACTTTGATACCTGGAAAGATACTGGAAGAAATTATTAAACAACAAATTTGTAAGCACTTGAGGATAATAGTGTGATAAGTAATAGCCAACATGGATTTCTCAAAAGCTAATTATGCCAAATCAACATAATTTTCTTGTTTGACAGGGTTACTGGCCTAGCAGGGAAGTTTTAGAAAAGATTTATCTTGATTTTAGTAAGGCTTTTGACATACTCCCAAACAAGTAAACTAGGAAAATGTGGTCTACATAAAATTATTATAAAGTGAGTAAACAAGTGGTTGAAAGATAGTATTCAAAGAGTAATTATCAGTGGTTCATTGTCAAACTGGGAAGATGTATCTAGAGGGTTCTACAGGGAAGTCCGTTCTGGGTCAGATACTAGTCAATATTTTCACTAATAACTTGTATAATGGAGCAGAGAGTATGCTTATAAAATTTGGATATGACACCATGCTAGGAGGGGTTTCAAGCACTTTGGATGACAGGATTAGAATACAAATTTAAATTGATACATCAGAAAATTGGTCTTAAATCAACAAGATGAAATTCAACAAAGAGAAGTGCAAAGTCCTTAGGAAGGAAAAAATCAAAAGCTTTGCTACACAGCGGGGAATAACTAACAAAGCAGTAGCACTGCTGAAAAGGATCTGAAGTGGATCTAAAACTGACTATGATTCAACAGTGTGATGCAGTTGTGAAAAAGGTATATATCATTCTGGGGTATATTAATAGGAATATTGAATGTAAGACATGGGAGGCAATTGTCCCACTCTAATCAGAACTGATGAGGCCTCTGCTGGAGTACTGTGTCCAAATTTGGGTACTACACTTTAGGAAAGATATGGACAAAATGGAGACTCAAAGGAGAGCAACAAAAATGTTAAAATGTTTAGAAAATCTGACCTATGAGGAAAGGTTAAAAAATACTGGGCATGTTTAGTGTTGAGAAAAGTTTGGAGGCTCTTGTAAAAAAAAAGACATTTATAAATTGTTCTCCAAAGATAATAATCAGCTTAATCTTCAACAAGGGTGATATAGGTTAGATATTGGGGGGAAAATTCCTAACCATAAGCATAGTTAAGTACTGGAATAGATTACCAGGGAAGGAAGGTATACTTGGAGGTTTTTAAGAACAGGTTAGACAAGATATACCCAGTCTTGCCACAGCACAGGGAGCTGGACTAGATGGCCTTTTGAGATTCCTTCCAGCCTTACATTTCTATGATTCTGTGCATGCATCCGACGAAGTGGGTATTCACCCATGAAAGCTCATACTCCAATAAGTCAGTTAGTCTATAAGGTGCCACAGGACTCTTTGCTGCTTTTACAGATCCAGACTAACATGGCTACCCCTTTGATACTATGATTACTGCTTAATGTAACAACGCCATTGATTAAGCTACTGGGGTAGATGAAGAACAATCACTCAGACCCCACAGTGAGGAGATCAGTGTAAATGCCTAGATAGATAGAATTGTTCATGTAAGCATGCTGGTCTCCTCATCTCTCGATTCAAGGAGCCCTAATGTCACCATAATGTCACTGAGGGGAAGAAGCTTATTTATATGAAATAAAGTGTTAAATGAAATACTATAAGATGTCCTTAAAAATTTCTTTAACCTTTTAGGTGAGTTTTATTAATCATATTACACAGCTAGAAGATTCAACTGAGCTCAAGGCCCCAAATTACTAGCCACTGTACAAATCTCTCTGCCTTGGAGAGTTTACAGTCTAAATAGACAAGACAGACAAAGGGTGAGATCAATAAGGTACTATTATCCAAGTTTAGAAATGGGGAATATAGGCATAGAGGGATTAAGTGATTTCCCCAAATCACACAGCTACACAGAGGCAGGAGTCAAAAGAGAGTTTCAGAGACCAGTCCCTGATTTAATCGTAAGGCCTTCCTAGCCAACTATATAACATACCTGCTCAGATGGTATTACTTATTAAGTGGTAAAAAAGGTAAAAGGAAATGTTTCAAGGGTACTCACTGCTGATCAAATTTTAGCAAGTAAAGCTTGTGTTTTCAGTTAGATTAGCTGAGGGAGACAGTAACCTTGAAAAATGTTTTGAATACGGTAATACTTAGCTCAACCTATCTACTCATCCTAGGTCAACTGAGGTACATTTTGTTGACCTTTCCAAACAAAATATTTTTTTTCCCTGTGGAGACTGAAAGGCTTTCTGTTGAGTTTTTATCTGCATTTATTTCCCACAAAACTACTGAGATGCTTACAACTCACTTGTCACAGTGCAGAATGATTATAATCAACTGATAATTGAGGCTTTGTGCTATTTAGCCTTTGCAATTCAATTCACTTAGCTAGAACGGTATTGTTACAAACATATTTATAAATCAGTGTTATGTGCTAATTACCAATATCAGAAAGTAATAGCTAAAATATCATCCTGAATAAACAGTACAGAACACGCACAGAATACTTAAATAACTTTGTTTCCCAAGCCTTCAGTGTTGAGAAAATATTTAACAAAGAATCCTGTGGCACCTTATAGACTAACAGACGTTTTGGAGCATGAGCTTTCGTGGATGAATACCCACTTCCTCAGATGCATGTCATCTGAGGAAGTGGGTATTCATCCACGAAAGCTCATGCTCCAAAAACGTCTGTTAGTCTATAAGGTGCCACAGGATTCTTTGCTGCTTTTACAGATCCAGACTAACACGGCTACCCTCTGATACTTGAGAAAATATTTGTAAACTGCTCAATCCAGCAAGGTAAAAAAATCTTCCATTCCACTAGCTGTGGTTGTTTTGTTTTGTTTTTAAATTTTGTATGTTGCCCATATAGCAAAGCATTTTTTCTAAGCAAAAGCAATTCCGAAATACAGTGTCAAGAAAATTCTGAGATTATTTACTACGTGTTTGCCACAGAAAGTAATCATTGGCACTTAATTTTGACTGCAATCACATCATAATGACATTTCTTATACTTCCTAATCTTTTAGTTGATGCCTCTCTAACCTTTTAGTGAATTTAAAAATAATAATCATAAATAAATAGAGAGAGAGGGAGAGAATGACTCAGTCTGGATCCATAGATAATTGGCAAATAGCAAGAGGGAGAGTCAATTAGCTCAGATTATTAACACAGACATGCTACATCTGGTAGTGGCTGAGTCTCTTTGTCCAGAAATATTTATCAAATAGATAATGAAAATCATATGTTGGCAGATATGCATCTTTCCCCATATGATTGCTTTCTCTTATGTATAATATTAAGTCATTTAGCTTTAATTTTTTATTTAAAAAAAGTTCTTATTCACTTGAATGCTAGGATCTACAGCACATGGAAAACTTCCTGGAATAAAAGACATCTGTATGTGTTTATTTAGTTTTCCCTCTTGTATTTGGCTAAGTTGTGCTACAATCATACTAGAAACTAGGAGCAATCTGTATTCTTGCCATTCACTTACAGCCCTGAAGGAAAACCTGCTGGGACTGGCTGCAGATGGTTTCATCTCAGAAGAAGAATATGCCTCCTATCAGTTGCTTGTTCTGTATGCATGATGAAGCAACAGTCAATGGTTGCCATGTGCCTCATTAGCTGTGGCAAAAGAAAGAAGTATGATTCTCCCAAAATACCTACCCTTTTTCTGAACTGAGACCAATGCTATGAAAAGGAAACATTTGGAAACTGAAAGTTGATTGATATGTTTATTTGACATAGTGCAGCACAGTAAACAGGCCAATTTAAACAAACAAAACACACAAACAAACAAACAGGAAATGACTGACAAATGGCTATTAGGAAATTGAACTACACAATGACAAATTATTAGCTTTTTTATGTGTACGTTTTCCTTTTTAACTTAAATGGGGAATAAGTAATTGTTCCAATCAGCCAGGTACCAGGACAATGCTTTGTAATGGGTATAAAAAATATTATGAGATTAAAAAAAACAGAGCTGATAAATATTGAGATTCTATAATGCTTTAATATGAACAAATGTGCATGTAAGTTAGTGTTTCTTTAAATATTGTACTGAAATGTTACATGCATATTGTGCCTCAGGAGATGTTGCCTCAGCACTTTTGTTGTTACTGGAACTGGTGGTGGAGTCTACAGGAGAGAGCCCTGAATGAGAAATTAGAAGACCTGGGTGCTGTTCCCAGCATTGCCACTGACCTACTATATGATCTGGGTCATGTCTCTGTGCCTCCATTTGCCCTTCCACCCTTTCTCAGTTTTGTGCAGTATGACACAATGGAGTTCTGAACTTGGTTATGGTCTTCAGACTTTACTGAAATACACATAATAATAATCAAGCATTATTTTAAGGGATTTACATCTTAACTTAATGAACCCCAATGAAGTCAAGACAAGCTGTCCATGCTATTCTTGGTACAGATAACCCTACATGAGCAAGGATGATGCATTGGTTAAATAAAATAGTCACATTTGACTTTGACAAGATGTTTTCTTGATCAAAAATTTGGCTAATATTAAAACTGAACAGATAATACATCTCTACCTCGATATAACGCTGCACTCAGGAGCCAAAAAATCTTACCGCATTACAGGTGAAACCATGTTATATCAAACTTGCTTTGATCCACTGGAGTGCGCAGCCCCACCCACCTGGAGCACTACTTTACCGCGTTATATCCGAACGTGTGTTATATCAGGTCATGTTAAATCAAAGTAGAGGTGTATTATTTAGATTGAATATGAAGGAATCTAGTGAATATTTCTTCATTACTGTTTTAAAAAAAACATTTTGGCTCATCTTACTTTTATAAGAGTGTCAAGAAGCAAAAATCCCTTAATATTATTTTCCTGGATTCATAAACATTTTTCCCCACACTTGTAAAACACAAAATCTAAAATACTGTGTCAACCTATACTGTGGTTCAATATAATACACAATATTAAAATGTAATAAATGCTGTAAATGCCTTTAGACCTGCTATAATGTATTGCAAACATACTTTGTATTTAGAATTGCATACATTATATATACTCACTTCTAGCCTTGAAATGTTCTGAGATGCCCTTAAAAAGTTCTGACACGCTTAGAACAACTATTTTGACTCAATTTATTGGCTCCATCTGTAAAGTTGTACTCATGACATCCATGGCACCTGCCTTTACAGGTAGAGGGTTACAAAATGTAGCCTCTATACCAGGGTTTTTCCAACACGGGTTGCTGTTTGTGTAGGGAAAGCCCCTGGCGGACCGGGTGGTGTGTTTACCTGCCCCATACACAGGTCCGGCCGATCGCAGCTCCCAGTGGCCGCAGTTTGCTGGCCCAGGCCAATGGGGACTGCAGGAAGCAGAGGTGCCGCTTCCAGACCTGCGGACGGGGCAGGTAAACACACCAGTCCGACCCACCAGGGGCTTTCCCTACACAAGCGACGACCCCTGTTTGAGAAACCCTGCCCTATACATTATTTTTAAAACCCTCTAAAATATTCAAAAACAGTTATTGTGTTTTTTTGGGAATATATGTGGCCTATACAAAGAACATGATGATATGAGGTAGTATAAATGTCTTAATGGGTTCTGTGTAGAATGAGCTGCATACTTCTTCCTGGCTTCATCATTTGGGAGTAAATCCATTTTACAAACTGATGCAAATCCCACACAATATCATCTTGTATTTTCTGACTTTCTGTATATATATTTCTGTATAACCTACGCATACACACACACTTATACTTGTCTGGCAGGCAAGAGTGGGGATGGGGCTTTCGCTCATAGAGATGGACACAGTGGCCAAGATTCTCAAAAATAGGTACCTAAGTTACTGTCCTGAGTCTATATTTAAACATGTAAATGAGTGGTCTGATTTTCAAAAGTGCTGAGCACACAGCAGCTGTTATTAAAGTTAAGAGGAGCTATAGCCTCACTTCAGAAAGACAGGCCACTCCTTTAGGTGCTGACATTTAGACTTAGGAGCCTAATTTAGGCACCTTGGCCTATGTATTTAAGCAAAACCTTAAAACTTAATGTCATTTAAATGCACATTAGAGTCTTTTGTTTCACTTAGCAAAAGTATTATGCCATCAGAGTAAATACATGTTTTTTGGCATTTTTAGAAACAGTAAATTAATATTATTTTAGGTATGATAGAATGGACTTTGCAAAGCTGTCGCCATCTGCTATATGTACTATATTAATGTTAGAGATGCTACATTTTAGTCTACTAGCTAAAAGGTTAACTACTTGGTATGTGATGCACATGTATTAAGCTAGAGGTAATTGGCCAGATTGTGCCATCTTTTTTCATGTTGAGTGATATCTTGTTCTGGAGTAGTCACAACAGTCGAGATCCAGAAAAAGGCATTTAGGCACCTAAGTCCCAGATTTAGATTCCCAGATTTAGCAGTGGTGGTGAGAGACATTGAACCAAACTGTAAACCCTGTATATAATGGAAAGCCACTTCAAGCAGCACCCCCCGCACACTTAGTTCCAGCACCTGTAAGATTTAGTTCCACTGTTGTTCACAAAACCCCTATTCAGCTGTTACCTAACCATGGAGGCATTTAAATTCCTGCTGTAAAAGTTCCCCAATGCCTAAGTTTTTTAATTTGGGAAGCCACTGAATTTGGGAAGCCTCAGGCAAGTTCCTATGCCTCAAAGCGATCTTCAAACCAGGTGGAGATAGATGTTGGCCTACCTGTCTCATCCATGAGGCCCAATCTGGTAGGCGTGCTCAGAGCAAGCCAAACTCCACACAATATGGCCAGGGAATGAGATATTCTCAGTGCTGCAAAGCCTAGATCCCTTTGTGGATCTGTGCCAGCAAGACAGCATGTGAATGAAATTACCACTCAGTGTGAGGAATCTTGCCCTGTGAAAGCTGTATGTTCAACAGGCTAGAAGCAACTGGGAATAATATATAACCATGCATTGTTGCCACTACTTTCGAGCCTGCAACCTTGGTTTAATTACTTGATCCATACATGGTGTGGCCAACTGTGAAACAAAATAGTTTTAAAGCCACTAAAATTCCTTAAATGTGGTTAGACTTTTTTGCTGTTATTTTAATTCATCTGTTACTTCTTAGTCATTTTGTGAAGAAAGGCAAATAGTTGTTTAGTTACGTGATTGATATTCTAACCAATCATTCTAATTTCAAAGAAGAGCAAATGATTTCTAAAAAAAAAAAAAAAGTTCACTGTGTTAGAAACAAGAATAACAATTAATGAAAAAGAAAACTTTGGTATATATGAGAAAGACCAGAAGCCTTCTAACTTTTTGAAAGGTCATGAGTTTATTAGTTATTAATTATAATTATTATTATTAAGATTTTGGGTAATTCAGCAGTAATTAAACACTACTAATGCACTTCACATATTTGGAACTTTAAGATATCTATCTATCTATCTATCTATCTATCTATCTATCTATCTATCATCTCAATACATAAACTACCAGCCCCAACCCCACCTCACCCAACTCTCCATCGGTTTCCAACACATTTGAAAAGCAAAAGAAAATCTGTGCCTCTTCCTCTCTTCCATTCCCTAGATAAACAGCCCTTTTTCAGCCTTCTCCTCATCCCCTAATGTATAACTTCTGCTTCTCCATTCATGAATTTTGGAAGAAGACTATAAACATTGTCAATTCCAAATAAGAAAGAAAGAAGAAAGAAAGATGATTTTCAAAGTTTTTTATGCAGCCATGAGAGCAGGAAGCTTAAAAAAGAAAAAGAAAATGAAAACAGATTTTGATGTTATCACAGGATACTAGGAGCTGAAACTTTAAATAAAACTAATAAAAAAACAAGTATCACAAGATTCATGATACAATTGCGAGAACTGATAATACTGCAAGTCTATAGTGCATTTCTTATTATCTATTTAATGAAAATAAAGATAATCACTGGAGAGAAACTGCACTTTTTAAATTTGACAAGCGACTTCAAGTTGGAGCTCTAGCCTTAAACTGAAATATCTCTGCTTCTCTCTCCCGCAAAAACTTCACTATTTAAATGCACTTTTGAACGATTTAGCCTGTATCCACAAGATTTCCTCTGAGGGAAAGGAAGCAGAACAAGGCCCCATTAGGGGATTTTACAGACATAACAGGTCCTGATACACCTACATTACTCATTCATATGCTATTTGCCCTATGAAAATCTATCTTGTAAACGTTATAAGAAAGACTTCAGAGGTTTAACCCCCTAATGAGCGTGCATTACAGGGCCTTCTCTGTGAGTATCCATGGAGGATATGAATTGTTACAGCTGCTAAAGCCAACTCTTTGTTTCAAGCAATACATGTTTGTGATTTTAGCACTGGAGGTCCCTGGTTCAACCCCTGGTGTGCTGGAGTCACAGAGGCACATTTGAAACTATACATTTGAAAGGGTACAACAGTAAGATAAGTGACATTGCTTGAGAACAAAATGGGAATTTAATAAGTCACACAAACAAATTCAGCTTCTAGAAGTGTGGAAATAAAAGCCAAAAAAATCAGCCTTTCAGCCCTGGGGTTAGAACCCTGAAAAAAGCCCCTATGGCTGCATTATTAATGTTTCATATTTATTTTCCTTTCTCAGTTCTATTGTGATTTATTTAACTTTCATGTTTTGAAACAATATAATGAGCCCTTTCTTGCACAGTGGGCTGAGGTACATGTTTGTTATGATTTTAGGGGGATATGAGCTCAAGATGCAACTTTTATTCCTTTGCCTTTATTCCCTAAGCAATGGTGATTTTTTCCGTATCACCCTCTGTATTTTATTGCTTCCTGAGCCATTAAGAGGCCACAAAAAGGCATGATGTATCAAATTCTTAGTTTGTGATTTATGCTCTAAGTGGAAGGAAGTACAACTTGAAACTAATCCTGTTGACATTAGGGCACATTTATATTTTATATTTAGTGCATTTTCCTCAATTTCAGAAAATAGCCCTACACAAACACACACACACACATATTCCCCAACTGACCTACATTACACCTGTTATCATGTAGAGGAATAAAGCAATATCCATGAAGTTGAAGGTTTATAACTGTCATTTGCTGAAAAGGCTGCTGAATATCATGATTTAAAAGGCCACCTATTTCAAAACAGAATTCTCCCTTGAAAAAAATGGATGAAACCATATGGCCTCAGATGCAGATACAAGTTCCTAATCAAATGAATAACGCTGAAAGGTATGAAGAAGACTAGGTTTCATTATTTTTTTCATTTTACAGAGGATGATCCCCAAAGTACTCACTTATGAGGATATGGATTGCTATGGACAGTCACTTTGTTGTTCTTCAGTGGGTCTACTCACCATACTAATCTTTATGATTCATATTATAGGTAGTGCAATGTTTCATGTACTATGTCCTAGGTAATAACATGAGAAGACTATATGTTTCTAAAATTAAACTGTCTCTTATTAAGAGATGCTGCAACTGCAGCTAGCATTACAGCCATATGTAAGCAGACCAGATTCCTGTTGTCTTCTCCAAACCCTTCCTTCCTGGAACCTGTTCTCCTCCCTCCAAGTTCCATGCAAGTTGTTACAGCACAGGAAGAGATGCCTGAAGTTAAGGATTCCTGTTAGTGCAATTATAAAACCATGTTTTCAGTTGCTTATAACTTTGCCAACCTGTAACAAATTGGGCTGAAATTTTCTGTGTCAGTTATCTCCCTCAGTTAATTTTTTTTTGAAAGTTTCCGCAAAAATGATTGATTTTCAAGAATAAGATTAGGGGAAATTAAATCATTTTACTATGGTAATAAATTGGGAGTAAGCATTTTTTTAGAAACCCTAGTGTCTCAATACTTTGCAGCAGAGAATTGAAAATTGGCAGGGGAGGAGCACACAGGGTGTCACCCTGGTCAGAGATGAGCTTTTCATTGTTCTTTCCTTCATAATGAAACCTGATTAATTCTCAGAGCAATGTCTATTCTGTGCATTGAATGAGTCCCATGAAAAAAAAGTATATGTGATCATGTAATTAAAGATTAAAGATTTTCATAATGCACAAACTACCTTAATTTTAGCATTTCCTAAGTTTTCAAAGCTTTTCTTTACTTGGTTTGTTATTTGCTGCAATTTTAATATAGTATTTGATTTTCATGTGCTATTTTTCATTTTTGGATTGTAAATATCAGGTATTTTTATTGCTGTATTTGATTTAAATTGGGTCTAATTTTTTAACATAGTTTATAACATCTGAAGAACAACAAAAACATTGGATTAATCTTTAAGGGTATTATGCTTTTTTTTTTTTTTTTTTTAAAGATCTGTGCATATGTTCACAGCACAATATCTTCAAACAACTACCTGTTCCACAAATGTCTGGATCACTTCGAAATCTAGATAGTCTTTAGAACAGTCACTGAGAAACTCTCACTATGAACCTATGTTTGCTGATATCTAATAAATTCAATGGTTGAAAAATTGTGGGCTTTTTTTTTTTCCTTCATGAGTGGAAGGAAAATGCATGTGTTTATGATTTGATCTTGAATATTGTTTCTCTTGGTCTCTGTATATGCAGTGTCTTACTATTTCTAATGTTTTTTGCATAGAAATAATAGATTATTAGGGTTGGAAGGGACCTCAAGACATCATCTACTCCAACTGCCTGCTCAAAGCAGGATCAATCCCCAAATGGCTTTCTCAAGGATTGAGCTCACAACCCTGGGTTTAGCAAGCCAATGCTCAAATTACTGAGTTATCCCTTCCCCCCATTTGTTATATTTGGTGCTGATTGTGTGTGAAGGAAGCAATGAGAGTGCAGTAACTAAGTGTCTGTCTGAATCCTTTTAAGAACAAACATAATCATTTCCCTTCCTCACGGTGACCTTGTTCATTTCCTCCTCATTAACACTGTCACTGGAAGAAGACTTCAGCCCAGAGTTAGAGACAGCAATCTCTCCAAAGCAATGCTCTTACTGTTTCTCAGCAAATTGTCCATATTCATAGATAAAAGCAAGAGGTAGTTCCAAACATTTAGGCCAAAGGTTCCAAAAGTCACTAATTAGAGGGACCTCATTTTTGGAAGCCTATTGTGAGAAACTTAGGGTCCTGAGTCCAGAGATGCTGAGCATCATCATTGTTCCTGTCTTCAGCTGTAATTGGAGGCTTCCAGCACTGCTGAATGTTTTAGGGCTCACTTTATTCTATATTAGCTGCCCAGTTTGAGTTGTTTTCCCATGTATAGTTTATCATGAAGGCATCACACTTCACGCTACATGGCAGCAAATTTTGAACATTTTTTCCAGGACTTGTTCCTTCTAGAAATCAAGTATGCAACCAAAAAAGCTTTACAGTGAAATAATAAAGTTACAAGAGATCCCAGGTGTCAACTGTTTTGAAATCTTAGCCAATTCAATGTAGAAACCATACTTAAAAATGATAAAAAATAAAACAGCTTTATGACTGGACAAGGTAATAGATCACAACCCTCCTTTTGAAGGGGCAGTATTAGCTTGTTAGCCTGTCACTGGCTCACTAGTGACCAAGAAGGTTTTGTTCCTGTATGTAAAAAGAGTTGATGGTCTCATTCCAAGTCTTAGGAGGAGGCTTCCAAATCCTGAAAATTACCATACTTGTTGGAAATCTCTTAAGACGACAATTATTTAACTGAGTATTTCAGCTTACAATAATGTTATGGGATGTTTGCAGAGCACTGCCCTCCGTGGTGGTCACATTTTGTTGTTTCCAATGAACAAAGCACCATGCAAGGCTCCATCCTATGCACCTTCTGCATATAAATTCCACAGGTGAGGGATTCATGGGATCTTCCTTCCATATGATTGGCTGATTTAAACTGGTTATTTCAAGGAGATTAGCCAACAGAAGGAGATCGGAATCACCACAGGGAGAGGTAGAACTTTGAGGGGGAAAGACATTCACATCATATCCTTCTGTGTTTGGGAAACAGCTTTCTCTCCACTCCTCAGTTTGGCCAACATCATCTCTGGTCATTGTTGTAGACACTATACTAGAGTTGACCGGAGGATGACAATTATATTTCATGGCAACTTTCAACATTTCAAAATTTGGTTTGGTTCCACATTGGAAGAAAACAAATTTTTTGAACATTTTGGCAAAAAGGAAATGTGTGTAAGAAGTCCTTTTTGGATTGAAATGTCAGCATGCATTTCGCTATCCTGCTGTTTAAGGCACTGGCCTGAATGTGAGAAATACAGGTCTAGATTGCAGCACTGTTTGAACCAGGGAAAGTCTTTTCACCCTGTCATAAACAGATGGTTAAAGTTTAATGTCTCTTTTACCTGTAAAGGGTTAAGAAGCTCAGTGAACCTGGCTGACACCTGACCAGAGGACCAATGCGGGGACAAGATACTTTCAAATCTTGGTGGAGGGAAGTCTTTGTTTGTGTTGTTTGTTTTGTTCGTTATTCGCTCTTGCGACTGAGAAGGACAAGACGTACACCCAGACTTCTCCAAATCTTTCTGAATCAGTCTCTCATGTTTCAAAATAGTAAGTAATAGCCAGGAAAGGCGGATTAGTCTTATGTTTGTTATCTCAACTGGTAAATGTGTCTTTTTGCTGGAAGGATTTTTATCTCTGTTTGCTATAACTTTGAATCTCAGGCTGGAGGGGAGTCCCTCTAGTCTATATGAATCTGAGTACCCTGTAAAGCATTTTCCATCCTGATTTTACAGAGATAAATTTTACCTTTTCTTCCTTTAATTAAAAGCTTTCTTTTTAAGAACCTGATTGATTTTTCCTTGTTTTAGAATCCAAGGGATTAAGTCTAAAACTCACCAGGGATTGGTGGGGGGAAGGGAAGGGCGAGGGTTAATTCCTCTTTGTTTTAAGATCCAAGGAGTTTGGATCTGTGTAGCCTCTCAGGGCAACCCAGGGAGGGGAGAGTCTGGATGGGGGAAAGGGGGATGGTTAATTTCTCCTTGTTTTAAGATCCAAGGGGTTTGGGTCTTGGGTTCCCCAGGGAAGGTTTTGGGGGAACAGAAGTGTGCCAGACACAGACTTCTGGCTGGTGGCAGCATACCAAATTTAAGCTGGTAATTAAGTTTAAAAGTGATCACTCAGGTCCCCACTTTTTGGAAGCTAAAATTCAAAGTGGGGAAAGAAAACCTTGACACACCCACATCTTTTTTGAATCAGGTAGAGGAAGGGCTTGAGCCTGTATTTCCCAACCTCAAGGCCAGTGCCCTAATCAGCACTAAACAGAGCTGTTTGCTAGCTTTCCTCCCTTACTAATGAAAACTTCAGCACAACTGATACATCACCATTCAACATTTCAGCTTTGAGAGAACAACTTATTTTGATGAAAAATTACATTTTGAAAATGTTCCAACCAGTTCTACATTAAGAAGAGTTTAAAGCATCAGTAGCAGAGTGTGATTGGCAATACGAGTGCCAATTATGATGTGCCATGGGAGAATTTCCTCTTGCGCATGTGTTGGACCTACTGCCTTCAGAGAGAAAAGTCCTTAGTATAAATTCCAATGGGGGTAGATTCCTCATAGACTGAAAAGGCACTAATCAGGTTAAAGGGACTGGTTTAATACTGCGAAACAAATCAATAATGTGCAGCCACAAGACTCTAACAAAATATATTCATGAGGACTTTTTTTTTTATGATTTCTAGATACCACTTTCCCCTTGCAGCTGCATCAGATATAATTGGAACTGGGGCTTATTTAGCACCATTCAAGTTCTTTTAATGGAGCTGATTAAAATTTCAATCTGAGACTTCTTCACTGCAGCAGGGGCCTTGGATGGGAGACTCTAAGAGCCTTTCAGCACCACAGCTGAGACACTCCTTTTAGGTCATATATATAATATTTTAATATAATATTTGAAAGAGTCTACAGTGAAGGTATCCTCCTGAATAGTTTATTCCCTGCTCCTGTGAGAATATTTTATTCATCAGGCATTTGGAGACATTGAGGCAGCCAAGAATTATTTATTCAACAGCTTTGTTCATTTATCAGCTATTGATGGATTTTTTTTGAGTAATTCTTAAGGTTTGTAGACTCTTCTGAGCAGAAAATATACAATTTTCAGCAGTCTCATTTCTCCCAAATAGTCCCAGTGTGCAAGTGGTCCAGCACTGTCTTGCAGTGGCTTCTGCCCAGCACGACTTAAATAGCATGGGATCCTCATAATAAAAACCTCTAAGCTTTGGGGTGCCATAAACGGCTCTTTCCTGCTCCAGAAAGATGGCATACTCCCATTTCCACTCTGTACAGGATTGTGGAGCAATGCTAGCAAATTATGCCCCCCTCCCCCAGTGCACTCAGTGCAAGGGAGCAGCACTGGAAGGAGACTGGAGACATAATCCTTCATATAGTCTCCTTGAAACAATGAAGCTCATAGTCCTCTAATCAGCACTGATGCTTACAAGCCACAGTAATAACCTACAGTTTTAAGGGACCAATTCTGTGAGTTGCTGAGTGACCTCAAGTCTGACTGAACTCAGTTCTGTGAGTTGCTGAGTGGAGGAGGCTCAGCACATGGGCCTTGAAGTAAACTCCTCTGTATATACTTTCTAATGTGATTAGAAGGCTTGTAAATAAAATGCAATGAACTGAATACAATCTAATAATAACAATGCAGAGCAATCACAAAAGTTCCATAATAACAGCACTGAGTTTCTGGGAGAAACACATTTCATTTAAATTATCCACACAGACTTCACTAAAGCAGCAACAAGAGCATCACAAATATCATAAACAGCAGGCTGGGGTGCAGAAGTACTTTTCCAGTTTTATAAGCCTGTTTCCATGCCTTCCTCCAAGATAGCTGGAAAATACTTCTGGAGCAGTGTAGCAATGATTTGGCATCATACCCTTTGCACTAAAACAATTAATTAAGTTATTATTTAAACATATCCAAATTCTGCACTCAGTTACTCTTGTGTTTGTAATAGAGAGCAAGATTTGTCACACTATAGTCTGGGTTCTTTCTTTCTTTCTTTCTTTCTTTCTTTCTTTCTTTCTTTCTTTCTTTCTTTCAAAATATTCTGAGATTAAACCACGTCTAGGATAGTGCTACCAACAAGATTTATTTTTCTTAAAATTAAAATAACTCCTTTGTTAAACAAGTGAACATAATAATGGCCCTACAGGGTCAGACCAAAGGTCCATCTAGCCCAGTATCTTGTCTTGCAATAGTGGCCAGTGCCATGTGCCCCACAAGGAATGAACAGAACGGGTAATCATCAAGAGATCCATCCCCTGTTGCTCGTTCCCAGCAAACAGAGGCTAGGAACACCATTCCTGCCCATCCTGGACTATCCTCCATAATTGTTTCTAGTTCTTTTTTTGAACCCTGTTATGGTCTTGGCCTTCACATCATCTTCTGGCAAGGAGTCCCATCGGTTGACTGAGTTGTGTGAAGAAATACTTCCTTTTATTTGTTTTAAACCTGCTGTCTATTAATTTTCATTCTAATTCTTGTGTTATGAGAAGTAGTAAACAACACTTCCTTATCTACTTTCTCTACACCAGTCATGATTTTATAGACCTCAATCATATCTCCCCTTAGCTGTCTCTTTTCCAAGCTGAAAAGTTCCAGTTTTATTAATCTCTCCTCATACAGAAGCCATTCCATAACCTTAATCATTTTTTTGCCCTTTTCTGAACCTTTTCCAGTTCAAATATATCTTTTTTGAGATAGGACAACCATATCTGCAAACAGTATTCAAGATATGGGCGTACCAGAGGTTTATATAGAGGCAACATGATATTTTCGGTCCTATTATATATCCCTTTCTTAATTATTCTTAGCATTCTGTTCGCTTTTTTGACTGCCACTGCACATTGAGTGGATGTTTCAGAGAACTATCCACAATGAGGCTAAGATCTCTTTCTTGAGTGGAAACAGCTAATTCAGACCCCATCATTTTATATGTATAGTTGGGATTATGCTTTCCAATGTGCATTACTTTGTATTTTTCATCATTAAATTTCATCTGCCATTTTGTTGCCAGGTCACCCAGTTTTGAGAGAGCCTTTGTAGCTCTTCCCAGTCTGCCTGGTCTTAACTATCTTTAGTAATTTTGTATTATCTGCAAATTTTGCCACCTCAGTGTTTACTCATTTTTCCAGATCATTTATGAATATGTTGAAAAAGACTGGTCCCAGAACAGACCCCTGGGGGACACCACTATTTACCTCTCTCCATTCTGAGAACTGACCATTTATACCTACCGTTTGTTTCCTATTTTATAACCAGTTACCAGTCCATAAAAACACCTTCCCTCTTATCCCATGGCAGCTTACTTTGCATAAGAACCTTTGGTGAGTGACCTTGTCAAAGGCTTTCTGATAATCAGACATGTGTTTGACAAAGTGGGTATTCACCCACAAAAGCTTATGCTCCAATAAATCTGTTAGTCTATAAGGTGCCACAGAACTCTTTGTTGCTTTTTGAAATTCTAAGTACACTATATCCACTGGATCCCTTTGTTTATTGACTCCCTCAAAGAATTATAGTAGATTGGTGAGGCATGATTTCCCTTTACTAAAACCATGTTGACTCTTACTCAACAAATTATGCTTATCTATATGTCTGACAATATTGTTCTTTATTATATTTTCAACCAGTTTTCTCGATACTGAAATCAGGTTTACGGGCCTGTAATTGCTGGGATCCTCTCTGGAGCCCTTTTTAAAAATGGGCATTACATTAGCTATCCTCCAGTCATCTGGTACAGAAGCTGATTTAAATGATAGGTTACAAACTACGGTTAGTAGTTCTGCAATTTCACATTTGAGTTCTTTCGGAACTCTTGGGTGAATACTATCTGGTCCTGGAGACTTATTGCTGCTTAATTTATCAATTTGTTCCAAAACCTTCTCTAATGATACCTCAATCTGGGACAGTTCCTCAGATCTAGGCATCTATTGCAATCCTTTCATTTATCATTCTACTTCTCTTCACTTCCTGAGGTCCAGAATTCTGTCAAAGGAGTGGGATTACATAATCCTGCTTCTTTGTCACCTTTTCTGGATTCCTGTGATGCCTGTTTTAAAAAAGTATTATTTTAGCCATCATGGCTACATAGAAAAGCCTGAAAATGTGACCTGAATGCATCCTAAACATCCAGAAATTACAAGGCAAATAAAAAACAAAGACCCAAACTATTTTATTTTATAATCTTACGATTTTTCAGCCAAACCCTTGATTTGTTGTGACCTGAATCATGATTTTTCAATACTTGAGGTTTGCAATATTCCTTCCTAGCCCTGTCCACATCCACAGTCCAAATCATTCTTCTTGTTTACCAAGTTTACTGAGGGATTGCACCACTCATGGTATGTCTATGCTTCAATTAAACACCCACAGCTGGGCCATGTCAGCTGACTCAGGCTTATGGGACTGGCTGCAAGATTGTAAAATTTCAGTGTAAATGGTCAGGTTTCAGCTCTAGCTCTGGGACTCCAAGAACTCGGCTCCAACTTGAGCATCTACATCTCAGTTTCACAGCCCCACAGCCTGAGGCCCCTCCGCCCGAGTTGGCTGACACAGGCTAGCTATAGGTGTTTAATTACAGATAGACATTCTCTCTGAATTCTAGGCTACAGCTGACCAGAGGATGACAGCTCTATTGTGTGGCAGCTTTTGAGGTTTCTACATTTATTTTCATTTCACATTGGAATAAAAACAAAATTTGTCAATGTTTTTTGTGAAAATGGAATTGTGTCAAAATGTGCACTGAAAGCTAAGCTTTAGATTTGTGAAGAGGAGAGAAGGCACTGGCCTAATGTGAGGGAATCATGGGTACAAGTCTTTGTGCTGCCTGATTCAGAGTGAACTGAGGTGACAAAAACTCTCTTCTGAATCAGGCAGCACAGGGACTTGAATATAAGTCTCCCAAATCCTAAGGCAATGCCCTAAGCATCATGCTAGAGAAGATAAACCTTGCTGTCACTAAGCTTCATTGAAATAGATACAAAATGTTTCAGCTGTGTCAACATTCTCCTAGTAGCTCTACTCCAATACTTAGAGAACTGATATCCAGTGATATCCACATCAGCAAATCTTTGGGACTTGTGGAGCATTATTACGCTGGTAAAGAACCCGCATAATACTTATTGCAGGACTGAGTCCTTGACTTCTATCTGTGCCCTTCCTCAGAGGTTACTTTCCAGAGCTGCCAATCACTCCAATATTTGTGCTGCCCCCACCTGACTGGAACTTTCTGCCATGCAGCCAATGATTTCTCTCCATATCTTCCTGATAGACACTAAACCCCACTCATTTTCCCTTTCTTCTTTCCTTCCTGCAGTTTTCATTTCTCTTTCCCTGAAACTAAGCTGTTTAAACTTTGGTTGCCTTTTCTTCTACTCCATCACAAGTAGTCTCATTACTTGAGCTATTTGAGGAACTCATGAATAAAGGTTGTAAGACAGGGTCCACAAATTGTAACAACACTGAGTTCTGTATTCTTGTGTAACACTTCTGCTAAGAGGAGTCAGCAGTAACAAGGACCATGTTTAGGGGTTTCTCTTAATGACACAAAATAGAACAAGCTCAAGATCCCACCCAGTAACCCGAGAAAACTAAACACCACTCTTAGGCACCTCTAAGGGTATGTCAACACTGCAATTATAAACCTGTGGCTGCCCCATGCCAGTTGACTCAGGCACACTCAGGGCTCAACCTAAGGGTCTATTCAATTGCTGTGAAGACATTCAGGGTCACACTAGAACTCAAGTCCTAGGACCCTGCGAGAGGCAATACTTCCCCTCTTGCATACACTGATACAAAATAAAAGTTTTATTAAAAAGAAAAAGGGGACACAACATTAATTTGTTAAAACACCCCAACCATGATTCAAAGCATGTGATCAGAGGCAAACACCCACCACCCAGTGCATTTGGCAGTGTACTTTGCCTCAGTTTCTCACCTTGTGGTGTGAAAGTCCAATAAACAAATATCCCTTAACACACGGCTCCCCTTTCCCTCTGTGGCACCCCACTCAGAGTTGGCAGTTTGTGGTTGGAAAAGAACCAGAGTTCTGAAGTGCATTCACAAGGGTTCTCCTCCCACAACTGGAAGAAGAGATATTGATCAATGCCTCTGCTGCTGCCACCTGTGCAACTAACTCATAGCCATTGCTGCCTTACTGTGATTTCAGCAGGGGGTGGGGAAGCTCACTGCCAGTAAAGTTCCCTGTTGTCTTTCTGTTCCATCGGAAGGTCTAAGGCTTAGCCCCTCGATGTGGTCAGCAGTGAAGTCAGCTCCGGGGATCACCAACTAGAAACAAGGACTTTCAATTGAGTCTAATCAGCTTTGTCTTAAAGGGCTAGAAAAGGACAGCTCAAGTGATGTTTAGGACTATAATCCTGCAGCTCTGTATAGTAGAAAAGCCATGCAAAACACGGAAGAGGTGCTTTCCCCTGAGGGGTTAACCACCTACAGACATAGTCCAGTATTACACAAAGCTGGCAGTTTTTTTCTGTAGTGGGGGCATGTCATAGACAGGGATGCTGAAACATTTTTTTATAGTGGGGGTTCTTAAAGCCGTTGAACCAAACTGTAAACCCTGTATATAATGGAAACCACTTCAAGCCAGGAGGTGTGCAGCACCCCTAGTTCCAGAACCTATGGTCATAGAATGGGTGGATTTTCATTCAGTTTTCTGCAGAAGGAAAGATCTATACTTTTCTTTCGATTGACTGGAAGATGTACCTGGGAAAAGAGGTGATGTGGAAGAAAGCACAATGTTTTTCTCCTGTGACGGAGCTCTGTTTGATGAAGAAGAGATGTCAAAGAGACAATTGTCATTTACCTATGTCTGAGGGCCAGCCCTGGCCTCAGTATGACTTACAACAGCTGTCTGGCTTCTCAAAATTTTGCCATTAATGTATTGTCCTTAATGGACCCTGCAACAGTGAAGATTGTCATGCTGTACCCACTGCTGGACTGACATGTCTCCAGTTTGCAGTATTGTTGTAGGCATGTTGGTCCCAGGATATTAGAGAGGCAAGGTGGATGAGGTAATCTCTTTTATCACTTTATATCTGATCTATCAGTCTTCATCCTCAAAGGAAACCTGCACACCGCTTTCAAAAGATAAGCCTGGGATGTTAAATTCATTATTCTGCTAGACACTAAAAATCATGGACTGAACAGAGACCCTGGGTTGATGGTTTATTACAACAATCTGTAACTCACTAACAACACCCTCCCACCCCAGCTGTTCCCCCCATCTTCCTTTCCTTCTTCTGACTGGAAGGGTGTTAATGGGCCACTTCATCATGAATCTGTTTAAACCTATATTTAGCAGTGAAGATAATTGGGCCATATTGATGTGTACAGGTCTGCAGCGGCACAGCTGTACTGATACAGTTGCACTGCTGCAGTGCGTCGGGTGAAGACACTCTGCCAATGGGAGAGACTCCTCCTATCAGCATAAAAAAATCCACCTCTGCAAGCTGCATAAGCTATGTTGGTGGGAGAAGCTCCCCCACTGACATAGCACTGTGCACACAAGGACTTACTTTAGTGTAACTTACGTTGCTCAAGGATGTGAATATTCCACCCCCTGAGCAACAAAAGTTTTGCCAACATAGGCTGTAGTGTAGACATAGCCTTTGTTTACCAGCCCTGAAAAAGAGCTCTGCATAAGCTCAAAAGCTTGTCTCTCTCTCACCAATAGAAGCAGCAAAGAATCCTGTGGCACCTTATCGACTAACAGACGTTTTGGAGCATGAGCTTTCGTGGGTGAATACATCTGAGGAAGTGGGTATTCACCCACGAAAGCTCATGCTCCAAAACGTCTGTTAGTCTATAAGGTGCCACAGGATTCTTTGCTGCTTTTACAGATCCAGACTAACACGGCTACCCCTCTGATTCATGTCACCAATAGAAGTTGGTCCAATAAAAGATATTATCTTCCCCCGCCTTGTCTCTTTAATATCTCTTATGCTGAGGGTGGGGGCAGAGCAGAAGCATAGACCCAGATCCAGAAGAGTTAAGCCTACAAGAAGCAAGAGGAAGACCAAGGACAGGGTAGGCCCACTGCTCAGTGAGGAGGAAGAAACAGTAATAGGAAACTTGGAAATGGCAGAGATGCTTAATGACTTCTTTGTTTTGGTCTTCACTGAGAAGTCTGAAGGAATGTCTAACATAGTGAATGCTTATGGGAAGTGGGTAGGTTTAGAAGATAAAATAAAAAAAGAGCAAGTTAAAAATTGCTTAGAAAAGTTAGATGCCTGCAAGTCACCAGGGCCTGATGAAATGCATCCTAGAATACTCAAGGAGTTAATAGAGGAGGTATCTGAGCCTCTAGCTATTATCTTTGGAAAGTCATGGGAGATGGAAGAGATTCCAGAAGACTGGAAAAGGGCAAATATAGTGCCCATCTATAAAAAGGGAAATAAAAACAACCCAGGAAACTACAGACCAGTTAGTTTAACTTCTGTGCCAGGGAATATAACAGAGCAAGTAATTAAAAAAATCATCTGCAAACACTTGGAAGGTGATAAGGTGATAGGGAATAGCCAGCATCGATTTGTAAAGAACAAATCTTGTCAAACTAATCTGATAGCTTTCTTTGATAGGATAACGAGTCTTGTGGATAAGGGAGAAGTGGTGGATGTGGTATACCTAGACTTTAGTAAGGCATTTGATACAGTCTCGCATGATATCCTTATCGATAAACTAGGCAAATACAATTTAGATGGGGCTACTATAAGGTGGGTGCATAACTGGCTGTATAACCATAATCAGAGAGTAGTTATTAATTGCTCCCAATCCTGCTGGAAAGGTATAACAAGTGGGGTTCCACAGGAGTCTGTTTTGGGACCGACTCTGTTCAATATCTTCATCAACGACTTAGATGTCGGCATAGAAAGTACGCTTATTAAGTTTGCAGACGATACCAAACTGGGAGGGATTGCCACTGCTTTGGAGAACAGGGTCAAAATTCAAAATGATCTGGACAAATTGGAGAAATAGTCCGAGGTAAACCGGATGAAGTTCAATAAAGACAAATGCAAAGTGCTCCACTTAGGAAGGAACAATCAGTTTCACACATACAGAATGGGAAGAGACTGTCTAGGAAGGAGTATGGCAGAAAGAGATCTAGGGGTCACAGTGGACCACAAGCTAAACATGAGTCAACAGTGTGATACTGCTGCAAAAAAAGCAAACGTGATTCTGGGATGCATTAACAGGTGTGTTGTAAACAAGACAGGAGAAGTCATTCTTCTGTTCTACTCTGCACTGGTTAGGCCTCAACTGGAGTATTGTGTCCAGTTCTGGGAACCGCATTTCAAGAAAGATGTGGAGAAATTGGAGAGGGTCCAGAGAAGAGCAACAAGAATGATTAAAGGTCTTGAGAACATGACCTATGAAGGAAGGCTGCAAGAATTGGGTTGATTTAGTTTGGAAAAGAGAAGACTGAGAGGGGACATGATAGCAATTTTCAGGTATCTAAAAGGGTGTCAAAAGGAGGAGGGAGAAAACTTGTTCACCTTAGCCTCTAATGATAGAACAAGAAGCAATGGGCTTAAACTGCAGCAAGGGAGATTTAGGTTGGACATTAGGAAAAAGTTCCTAACTGTCAGGGTAGTTAAACTCTGGAATAAATTGCCTAGGGAGGTTGTGGAATCTCCATCTCTGGAGATATTTAAGAGTAGGTTAGATAAATGTCTATTAGGGATGGTCTAGACAATATTTGGTCCTGCCATGAGGGCAGGGGACTGGACTCGATGACCTCTCGAGGTCCCTTCCAGTCCTAGAGTCTATGAATCTATGAATCTATAAAGTTATCCTTTGAGAAAGGAGCTAACTACTGGGAGCTTACGGACAGATTATTGCTTATTTCCACTACCCAAGCAGTGAAAAGAAGCTATTATTCAAGAATCTGACCCAGCAACGGGTTCAATATTATAAAAAAAATACTGATGTACAGCAAATGAAAAATATCTCAACACTGAAATACCACAATATATACTAAAAACATCAGTTATACATAAATCTAAATGGAATCCAACCTAACATGATCATCATGTGAGAAAATTATGGCTGGGTATGGACGAGTTAGTAATGGAGCATTTGCTTTTAATCTGCAGTTTTAAAATAATCAGAAATAAATTGACAAATTTTTCTCTTTTGTGTAGTTTCATTACTATTGTAGTGCATGCACAATGGTAATGTAGGTTTGTACTGCTGCTATGTTGCCTCCATCCTTGCTTTAAAATAAATGAAGTCCTACTTGCAACTCAAATACAAAATCATTGCTATTGCATCATATCAAAAATAACAACTGTCCCAGCTGTGAACCAGCTTCCTATACATGTTGCCCATGGCGACATGCTGAATTTTTTTTTCTTTTATTCTTTTGTGTGTCACAAAAGAAAGACAAGTAACAATGGGATATGTGGTCCTAACAACGGAGACAGCAGGATGTCTGCTCTCTTCTACTCAATTTGTAGGAAAGAACTGTGTACCTGTGTGACCAAATCATTGATACTGTAGATTGATTTTTTTCCCTCCTCAGGCACATGGGGAAGAGGTGAGCTGAGGGCACATGGGGAAGAGGTGTGCACATGGGGTTATTAGCACTGTGGTTACTGTGATGGGCCAGTACTGTATGAAATTGTTGGATCAATTCATTTGATTGTATAAATTATAATTTGGAAATTGCATATTATAATTATTGTGAAAACACATCGATTTAAAGAACAGCGCTGTATAGAAATATAAATAAACACATATTCACTGGAGCAACCATGGAGTCAGTGCCTATGCATACGCTTCTCCAATGGATTTTTGGTGCCTATCAAGTCAAATTGTTCTTATCCTTATCTTCATGGCTCTTCATAATGCCATCCTTGCCTTCATCTCTGCTCTCAGTTCCATCTTGTTCCTCCAGTACATTGCCTGACTCCTAGTTCTAGACCTGGAATCCACCTTTAAGGGCAAGTGCACCTTGCTACAGTCTTTTTAAAATATGCGTATCTGTCCAAGCAGGCCAGTGTCAACCCACCTAAGAAAACATTGCTGTGTAGCAAGCATTGCATAAATAAAGAAAAATGTATAGAAAGAAATAATAAGAGCAACAATAAAAAGGGTGTGTGTATCCCTTTAACTGTTGTGATTATACAACTGAATATTTGTCTCTGCGAATTTAAATGCATTTTGCAAGCACTGCACTATGCCACTTAAAATTTTTGCAAGATTAACTAGTAAATCTTTTTCAGATACCCTATCTTCCTTATGGACATTTGTTCTTTTGAATCTCTATTGAAATTCAAATTCAAAAAACAACTGTCTGAGACCCAACTTATCTGTTTTGTACACTTTGCCATTCTTCTCACCCACTAGATTTCCAGAAGATTTAATAGATAGATGGTGAAATATAACATAGCCCAGGCTGTCTTGCAATGAAGCTTTTGCAAGGCAAATATGACCTCAAGTTTATCCTGAAATCACATGATGAATGCAGGAGTTTATGTGCATGAGAATAATGAAGAGTGAAGAATGTGAATATACTCCAGTTAAGGGCTTAGAGTTCTTAAAGAAATAGAATCAAGGGAAATGTCTTGTCATGCTATGAATATATATTCCCAAGCAAAGATTTTTTTGTTTTGTTTTTTAACTACATGGAAAATCACTTTTAAATTTAGACATTCTTTGGCAAAGAGTGAAACTTTTATAGTTCAGCTTAAGAGTTTTCTATGGTTTCTGCTTTTGTTCAGGTCATGTTTGGTTTAAATGAAAATCTACTCAATTGATGCCTTATCAAAACACTGGATTAGGCTGGTTTGAGTTTCAGGTGTGTAACAGAACTTAAACCCAGGCAAATTACACATAGTTTTGCCTGCAGTGTGAAAACATATCTAATCTATCTACCTCTACCAGTTATATGCAGACATCAGTAGTTCAGGAGCCAAATTACTGATCAACAGTGACCTAAAGAGCCACAGTATGACAGGGGAAATATTTTGTGTGTTTGTGTGTATGTATTGTGACAGGGTCAGGCCAGATGGCTACAGGAGAGTGATCCCATTGGTATCCAGAAAGTGGGCGGGTGAAGCCCGCCCACTGCTAAAGGACCTCCCCCTAGCCTAAGGGGAGGATCCACAGGTCCATGATTCCAAATAAATACGGGGGACAACTAATGAAAAAAACAGGATCGGGAGTGAGGTCATAGGGCTAAACGAAGGGAACTTGATGGGGACACTGAGCAAAGAACTCCGGCCCACCTCCTCTCCCTGGTTTTGTAGATGGCTAGTTTGGCCAGGATTAAGAGGAGGTTGATAAGGAGATCCTGCAACTTTGTGGGGCCAAGGATGGGGAGAGCATAGATGAACAGGTGAGGGGAAAAGTGCAACCAAAAATGTAAGAAGAGATTTAAGAGGAGCTGGAAGAGGGGCTGCAACCTGGTGCACTCTAGATAAATGTGCGCCAGGGTTACAAGAGAATGATAGAAGGTAGATAGAGGACCAATCAGGAAACAAGACTTTTTCAAATCTGGGTAGAGGGAACTTTTGGATGTGAGTCTTTTGTTCTTGTTCTGTTCCTTTTCTCGTCTCTGAGAGTGATTTTTCTATCTCCAGGCTTTCTAATCTTCTGTTTCCAAGTTGTAAGTACAAGGATAGTAAGACAATTGGTTTATATTGTTTTCTTTTGTATTTACATGTGTGTAGTTGCTGGAATGTTTTAAATTTTATTCTTTTTTAATAAGGCTGTTTATTCATTTTTTTCCTTTAAGCAATTGACCCTGTATATTGTCACCTTTATACAGAGATTATTTTTAATGTCTTTTTCTTTCTTTTTTATATAAAGCTTTCTTTTTAAGACCTGTTGGAGTTTTTCTTTAGTGGGGACTCCAGGGAATTGAGTCTGCAGCTCACAAGGGAATTGGTGGGAGGAAGAAGTCAGGGGGAAAATCTCTTTGTGTTAGATTTATTAAGCCTGACTTTGCATACCCTCTGGGTGAGGGGGAAGAGAGATTAGATATCTCGGTACTTGTGTTTCCAGGACTGGAAACAGGGAATCTCCTAGGGTCGTCCAGGGAGAAGAGCCTGGGAGGAAGTAACAAGGAAACAAGGGGAGGGGGTTATTTCCCTTTGTTGTAAGACTCAAGGCATCTGAGTCTGGGGGTCCCCCAGGGAAGGTTTTGGGGAGACCACAGTGAGCTAGGCACTGTATAATTCCTAGCTGGTGGCAGCGATACCAGGTCCAAGCTGATAACTAAGCTTGGAGGTTTTCATGCTAACACCCATATTTTGGATGCTAAGGTCCAGATCTGGGAAGAAATGTTATGACAACAGGTGAGGGGGAAAGTGCAACCAAAAATGTAAGAAGAGATTTAAGAGGAGCTGGAAAAGGGGCTGCAACCTGGTGCACTCTAGATAAATGTGCGCCAGGGTTACAGGAGAATGATAGAAGGTAGATATATTAGCCCCAGATTAAGCAGGCTCCTTTTCCCTAAGTAAGATAATGGGCTGTTCCAGAACAATCAGGAAGTTGCTGGAACCAATTAAGGCAGGCTAATTAGGACACCTGGAGCCAATTAAGAAGGTACTAGAATCAATTAGGACAGGCAGGCTAATCAAAGCACCTGGTTTTAAAAAGGACCTCAGTTCAGTTATTGAGGTGCATGTGAGATGCTCAGAGCAAGAAGAGTACAAGAAGCTGAGAGTGTGAAGATATACTACTGGACGACTGAGGAGTACAAGCATTGTCAGACATCAAGAGGAAGGTCCTATGGTGAGGATAAAGAAGAAGTTGGGAGGAGGCCTCAAGGAACGAGCCGAGAGAGTTGTAGCTGTCACACTGCTGCAATCCACAGGGCCCTGGGCTGGAACCCGTAGCAGAAGGTGGGCCTGGATTTCCCCCATCCTCCTCAAACTCCCTATATGATACAAGAAGAGGTGACCTGGACTGTGGGTCCCACGAGAGGGGAAGGTCCCTGTTCTATCCCCTGACCAACTAGGTGGCTCAGCGGAGACTGTGAGGATTGTTCTCCTCCCTTTCCCCATGCTGGCTAGTGATGAGGTTAGCTGAGTGAATGGCAGATTTGAGCTACTAGCAAAAGTGGCCAAACTGAGGACTGCCATGATTCTCTAAGGTAAGCAAATCCACCAATAAGCACAGGACCCACCAAGGCTGTGGAGGAACTTTGTCACAGTATATATATATATATATATATATATATATATATATATATATACACACACACAAAATATTTCTCCTGTCTTACTGTATAGGTAAGTAGGATTAATATAATAATATATATAATTGTCATAGCAGAATTACTGACCAAGTATTATTACAATGTTATCAACTACAGTTGGTTAAAAACATAGTAAAAGCATCCTGACTGGTTAATAATTTAGTTTGGTTTATAATTAAATCACACAGTGTTTGAATACCTGTGCTGCAAAGAGCCTCAGGAGACTCATTAAAGAGCCACTTGCGGGTGGCAAGCCTCAGTCTGAGTATCAGTGACCTATATCATACATACACACTTTCTTTTCTTTGTTTTGATACATGAAATGGCATAGAAAATAGGCTATTTACATTTGAACAAGCACTCTCATTCATATATATATATATATATATATATATATATATATATATATATATATATATATATATATATATATATATATAAGTATTCATATAAGTATATTTTCTGAAAAAGTGAAAAGCATTATTTATTTTTATTGCACAACATACACACACACATATTATATATTATATATATATAATGTGTGTGTATGTTGTTCAATAAAAATAATGCTTTTCACTTTTTCAGAAAATATACCTTATCTAAGCATAAATTATAATACAACACAGAGCCACATTTTAAAACATTTGTGACCCAGGATGTTTTAAGAACTGTTTCACACCAAAATACTTCCTTCTTTCTTTCCTTCTTTCCAATAGTAAAAGCCAGTTGAGTATTTCAGTGGAAAGTATGTGAAGCTGATCCATGTTATACTTAAACAGGTCACAACGGGCTGTAGTTAGAAATCCTACTTACCTTACAGACAGAAACTATTGACTGAGCAAGCCTTTTATTGTGGCTTAACTCCAGGAAGGTGTGAAGCATAAGGAGGTTACTTGAAAAGTATAAGTCACAGAGGAGTCTATTGTGTTGGATTGTGGAAGCACTGGCCTTGTCTGTTCTAGCACAAAATGAGGCAAAGACAAATAAGAGATGGGAAGTTTTGTACTAAAGAGAAGCCAGTTTGAGAAACAAGAGAAGCATTAAAACATTAGTTAGAAGCAGTCAAAAATTCCTTCTTAAAGAAAGCATCATTAGTTGATATGAAGATAATTACTGTAAAAAGTACCATCTTAGAGCAAAAAATTAGCACTGGTGTTAGTAAGAAGATACCACCAACTGCTGAAGGGGAAAGATTACATTGGTGCTCAATTTATATGATGGATGGTGTTATTCTCACTAGCAGTTACTAAACTAGAGTAGGAGGACTGAAAGGATGAGAAATTCTGGCAAATTGTGTGTTTTTAATTATGCAAAATGTCAGTTTCGGAAAGTTTTTGTTTGCATGTTTGTTTTCCTTGCATGTAGATTGTGAGGTTGCTGACATGTTTCTGGTTGCACTGTGTTAGTGGTTATCCCTGGGATTTGCATATAGGTGCGACACTACCAATTGAGAAATAGTATTACTGAGGTTTATACAAGGCTCCTGGTAGTAGACGGGCTTTTGACATTGATTGTTCAATGTGTCTGTTTTTTTTTTTAAATGGAAGGGAGGCTGGATGTGTTTTAAAACTGGCAAGTATCCCAAAAGAGACAAGGAACTCTTAGTGTCTAAAACCTTGAAAACAATGTACGTCCTTTACAGAGGCAGTGTAATATAGCACAAACATTTGTCCTGTGTAACATTTCAGCTTTTAGGCTATAGCAATGTTAACATGTATCTGAAATTTTATATAAATTCAGAAAAAAAGTATAAATCCATATGCACTCTTAGAAGAGACACTTTATTGTAACAAGAAAAATGTGTTGATTTAAACTCTAGTGATTAGACCATTTGTCAAACGCTGTTACTGTTTGTGAGAACATTCACAGGTCACATACACAAGTTTTCAGCTTTCATTGGAATCAAGCTTGTTGAAATGGAACTTATCCATCTGAATTCAGGAGACTGATCGTTATTGTCATAAACAAATAGTTAAGGGTTAATGTCTCTTTTACCTGTAAAGGGTTAACAAGCTCAGTGAACCTGGCTGACACCTGACCAGAGGACCAATCGAGGGACAAAATACTTTCAAATTTTGGTGGAGGAAAGTCTTGGTTTGTGCTGTTTGTTTTGTTCTTTGTTCTCTCTTGGAGCTAAGAGGGGCCAGACGTGCAACCAGATCAGTCTCCATTCTTTCTAACACAATCTCTTATGTTCATAATAGCAAGTACTAACTAGTTAAAAGGCAGATTAGTTTTATGCTTGTTTTCTTTATTTGCAAATGTGTATTTTGCTGGAAGGATATTTTACCTCTGTTTGCTGTAACTTGTAACTTAGGCTAGGGGGGATGGAGTCCCTCTAGTCTATATAAGCTGAAGACCTTGTAAACATTTTCCATCTTGGTTTTACAGAAATAATTTTTACTTTTTTCTTTCTTTAATTAAAAGCTTTCTTTTTTAAGAATCTAATTGATTTTTTCCTTGTGTAAGACCCAAGAGAATTGGGTCTGAACTCACCAGGGATTGGTGGGGGGAAAGGGGAGGGGGCAGATTAATTCCTCTCTGTTTTAGGATCCAAGGACTTTGGATCAGTGTACCTCTCAGGGTAACCCAGGGAGGGGGAAGGAGGGGGAATGGTTTATTTCTCTCTGTTTTAAGACCCAAGGGATTTGGGTCTTGGGTCCCCCAGGAAAGGGTTTTGGGGGACAGGAAGTGAACCAAAACACTATATTTTTGGTTGCTGGCAGCGCTATCAGATCTAAGCTAGGAATTAAGTTTAGAGGGGTACATGCAGGTCCCCACTTTCAGGACGTTAAAGTTCAAAGTGGGAATAATACCTTGACGGTTATGATTAAAGGTTGACAAATTCTGTTAAACTTTCTGAAACTCCCTCCTCAAATGCAATATTATTGCAAACTTAGAAAGGCAAGGGAGTGATGTGTCAGCTTTCACAGAAGTTCTTTGATAAAACTGTTGCCTACCTTTAAAATATGTATATCACAACAGGAGGGTTAACAAACAGTCTTTCCATTTCAAATTTAGAATGCAGGATGGTGCATCATACAGGAAGACTTTACTTTCTAAATGTTTTTTTCACATTTCTTAGAAAAAATAATTGAAGTCATGCAACAAATTATTTTAATACCCTGTTTTTAGCATGAAATATTTCCTAGACAGTCATGAAGCAGACCCTGATTACGGTGTATTTGTTTCTATCCTGTCGAATGAAGAATTTAGTGTATTTTTGTACCATTCATTTGATGGGGATAAGGGCTACTTCTTGGATATCTCCACAATACACATCATGTATAACTCCTCTTGCAAATCACTTCAAGTAAGTTGGCTACTTAATGGAGCAGAGTTTATTTCACATGCTATACAGATCAGCACGATGCTTGTTGATACTCTATTTATGTCTTACCTGCTACACCCTTTCTAGGAAGTAAAAGGAGATTACTCTGGGGACAGTGGATGTGTCAGAAGCAGAACCCACTAAATCCGCATAATATTCTACCAAAATGGCTGCATAACAGTCATCTTGGAATTTCATATTTAATAAGGACTTGTCTATACTTACAGCGCTGTACTTCTGTAGTGTTTAATGAAGATGCTACATAGTGTGACAGGAGAGTTTCTCCCATCGGTGTACATAAGGACATAAGAATGGCCCTACTGGGTCAGACCAAAGGTCCATCTAGTCTAGTATCCTGTCTTCTGACAGTAGCCAGTGCCAGGTGCCCCAGAGGGAATTAAAAGAACAGGTAATCATTAAGTGATCCATCCCCTGTGTAGATAGTGTAGGTACTCCCTCCAACAGGATTTTCCACATTTCTGAGTGACATAGTTATACTGACATACGTTTGTAGTGTAGACTTGGACTTAGTCTCCTCAGCAGGAGGAAGTAGTTAATCACAGCAGTTGATATGGTCTTTAATAAAATCAGGCATCATTTTCTTTAAGTAGACCAAAATTTTCTAACAAGTTGTAACCCGACACTCTTCAATGGGATACACTGAATTCAACAGAGTTGCACATAACTGAGGGCAGAATTTGATATCTTGTGTTTAAAGCTGCACCGTCCCAATATTGAGATCCAAAATTTCTGTAAATCCTTCTGAAGGTAACAGATTGTTGATCCCATTAGTGTTAACAGGTGAACTCACTACTTCACAAAGAGCACCAAGTAACTCCTTTAGTCTATTGTACAAGCAACAGGAAAATACCAAATGTTTTATACAGTACAAAAAAACAATGAATTTTCAGAACTCCCTCTGAAAATTCAACTCATATTAAGGATCACGGAAAGAGAGTGTTCTGCTTTCCCCACAAGATACATATCTAAGCATCTTTGAAAAAACTGGCTTTACTGTATGGTGAAAATACTGAAAGACAGCAAAGTGAACAACTAAGTCCAAAACATTTCTGCATGTGTCATTTTTTTGTTTACCAATGTGTTGTCTGTTTGCTTTTTCTTTTAAAATGTATCGCAAGGTTAGCTTTCCCATTTAATTTGTAATCTATCAAAATTTAATTTAAATATAACTTTTTTTTTTCTTAAATTCTACAACTCCCTCTAGTTTGGTGTGTGGATCAACAATAAAGTGTAGGCTTTGAAACTTTGCAAAACTCTTTCTCTGATTTTATGAAATTTGATCACTAACTCTTGCAAAAAATATTTTATTGTTAGACAAGACACACTGTGTAGATGTAAAAACAGCAAGGAGGAGACTGGACATTGAAGGGCTAGAGGAACAGGAACATGATTGCATGGTTATTCGTTTCAAGTATGCGCACATCATGATTTAGCTTAGGTGGGATTTATGCACAAAAATGTAAGGAAGATATAGGAGAGTGAATATTCATGACACACTTATTGTGGATATTGTGTAAGAGTTCATTGGGATTTGGCCCTTTATTAGCAAATGTCAGTGTCTCCATTTTGCTCTTCAGAGCTGTATGTTTCTCTGTGCTTTACTTCCAACAAAAGTTGATTTTCTTTCTAAGTAAGAGTCAGAATCTGTTGATGACATAGAAAAGAACCAGCATGAAAGAAAATAAAAAGCATTACAGCAAGCAGAATTTATGCTTTAATCAGCATCTCATCTGCTGTGATTCACAAGTTTTGCTTCTGCTAAGTGTAAAGCAGATTCACTGGGGAAAGAAACAAATGAAAACAAACAGAAAAACCTCAACAGCTGCTTTTCACTAGCTACAAAATAAGTGGAACAGCATTGCTGAAAAGTCAATCCCTTTCTCGTCCTGACTTTACCATGAAACCAGCAAAACCAGAACTTTTTGTTGCTTTGCTTTAAGTGCAAACAGTGTTGTCCAGTAGAGCTGGTAATTTATTTATTTTTTTTACAAATAGTTTATTCAGAGAAAAACACAGTTTCAGGTTGATGAAAACTACTCACAAATTCAGGTTTAATTTGGTGAATAGTTTTTGCTGGGAAAATAAACAAACACCTTTTAAAAATCATAATGGCTTGTTTTGAAATTTTCAAAATGAAAATTTTGATTTTTCTTTGAAAACTATGCTTCATTTAGAAATTTAGCTAGGTAAAAGGGTAAAATACCTGAAAACAAAACAAAATGAAAAAAATCACCTCAAAGAAAAGATTTCCTATGATCCAAAATTAGTTTTGTGGGAATTTTTTTGTTTCAGCAAGAAAAAGAAGAAAAATAAAGATTCAATTGCAGGTCACTGAACAAAAAAAAAAAAATCAATTATTCACTCAGCTCAATGGTGCAATTCCTGTTGTGCTGCATATCTAACTCCTTGTGCATTGCACTGAGGTATTATCTCAAAAGTTTAGCCAGTTAACAGGTAACAAAAGTTTCTATTGTATATATGTAGTCTAGCCATAACTAAGGCAGGCCCCCTGTGTTCAGTTTACCCATATATCTGGGCTTCTGAAAGATTAAAATGATATCCAGTCTGATGGGATGTATGTTAATTTATCAATCTAAAGGATTTTTTAATCTACATAGAACGAGTTTGCACACTGATACAGATTTTCTAAATCTGATCACAGCATTAAAATGAGATAAATTCCCAAAGGAGTATTGAAAACAATGCTTATTACTGACTTTGTAGCAGAAAAATAAGGTTAACAAAGCTTTATTTTTCTGTTTTCCATTTTAAAGCATTGTTATCTGCTCTCAAGCATACAAGTAAGATGAACTATATATTTATCATTCATCTCATTATGTTATGTCAGCTACTCACACAATAACTCTCCCTTGATTGTTTTCAACAATGCTGGAACCAATATAGGCATGTGTAAACAAAAGGCATAAACAGTGAAAGAAGGCAGTTGGTCATGAGAAGCAATGTCTTCTCCTGACAATCTTAATGCTTCTTAGACAGAATCCACCGCTTTTGTTCACAGGCATTCAGAAAGATTGGCAGGCTGAGGGATTAGTGTATGGAAGATAATGAGGCTTTCTGCAATGCCAATTTGAATGGAGAAAGACAATGATTAACCCAGAATTATCAGTGGCTATGTTGTTATTTAAGTATTGTATTCCAACTGGGAGTCACTGACATTTTACAGATATAAATCCAGACACACAAAAATCATAAAGCTAAAAAAAAAAAGGCTGAGCGGGAAATAAAGCTTATCTTCATATTAGTTTCTAGGCAGGTGAAGATACACAACACACTGAACCAGAGATTTCTATGTGGAATATTCGGAGTGCAAGGAGAATTATGTGGGAACTGAAGTTCAAATTTACATTACACTAACCCTTCCTCAAAGTTGTTTTTCCCAAGCCTAGTCCTAGCATAACCCTCTTTTTTTTACTACAATGGTGCCATGAGGGATTTCCCTTTTAATATTAAAATGTTAAGCAGTGGGAAGCTCAATGGGTCAATATTTTACCATAGTGAGACTGAAGATGAACCATTACCTAGTTGACATATGCTTAGTTCAAACACTAGGCAAAAAGGAGGATGGATAAACAATATAATCTCCCTGGATGTGAAGTATTCCTTAAAGAACACAGTTCAAGTGGGTTATGTCGCAGTGCTAAGTACAGGACTGCTCTTCCGAAATACATGAGTTCTTCCATATTTTCACTGAAAGAAGTAACAGAAAATTAAATTACTAGGAAAATGAGTGACTCAACTGCCTTCTGACTTTTTCTGAGCTGAACAAATTATCTTATATATTGAGTTATGAACTTTATAAAAGGACTGAAGAGTGGTAAACAGCTGAATCAACCTTCTCTGAGCAGTTTCTTTTGTTAAGGAAAGTCAGCTCAGCTCATAATCATATTTGGCTTTACAACCTTTCCAAAGGACTGTTAATCTCATCTATTTAAGAAATATGTGTATATCCAGTACTGTATTAAAAATCCATTGTACCTCACAGCTTCCAAACAGTTTGCTAAAATTAACTAATTAAAAGTCCCACATGAGGAAGGCAAGCCTTTGTATCCTCATTTTACAGCTGAGGGGAGTAAAGTACAGAAAGGTTTTGATTTGCCCAAGGCTTTACTTTGAGTCGATGGCAGAATCAGCAGCATGCCCAGAAGTTCAGTGACAGTGGACAAATATTGCAAAAAAAAAAAATGCAGAGATTTGTTTAGATTAAAACTAAATTCATTTTGGCAGCATGCATGACCTCAGTTCCCCATCTGCAAAGTGGGGATAATAGTACTTACCTACCTCACAGCATGTTGTGAATATAAATCCATTTAACATTCTAAGGACCATAGATACTACAAGAAGGGAATCTAGATGAGTACCAGAGATAGATGATAATTAAATGTTGTTGTGTTTTCAAATGCTTGTTTCCTTGGAATGCAAGTGATGAAACAAAACATATTCCAAAGTTATTTTCCATAAATGAAATTTAGCTCCTAAGTTCATGGAAAACTGTCTTGCAAATTCTTGCACAGATATATGCCCACCCAAAAGTTCATATGATAATTATTCTTGTAGCTCCCTTGATACCTTTTTGATTTTCTTTCTCTTGTTTGTGAAGGTTTCAGTCATCCAGTCCAAAAGCAGTATCATGCTACTTGGTTACCCAGTCACACATAATGAAGAAGAAGTAGCACAGTTTAGTTGGAGACATGATCTTGTAGAAGGAATCACAAAGGAAGACCCACACACTTGCCCTAAGCCCCACTGACTCCAATGAGCCTGCAAAGTTGTCTTTTGACCCTGTCCCAGATCCTGCAAACAAATAGTTAATGAAAACCCAGAAGCTGAAATCTGTTTCTATAGAGTGTGCATTGAATAATACAGAGTAATGAATACATCTGTGAAAATCGAAGACTGGTTACAGATAATTCTCAAATGGGTGGAAAAAAATGGTCAGTCAGTATTCCTGTCAATAGTTTGCTCACCTCTGCCACACTGCCTATCCAGTATTTTTTTTTTTCAGTAGACCCTATCTTGGGACTATTACTGAGGCTCCTGTATGAAACTATTGTAAAAGTATTGCTGAAACCCATTAATTTCTACTTCATCCTAAATAGAAGATTTCATTCAGGCAGAAAAGCGTTTTCTCTGGGGTCATTTAACTAAATTTCCACTTTTACACTTTCATCACTGGGTCAAATTCTTCTTGACTTATACCCATTTAGTTCACAAGTATTTACATAGAGTACATGTCAGGGCATGATTTCATCCAATATTTAATTCTCATTTAAATCTCATATATTGAAATAAACCAAAAATCAGGGAAAAGTCATAGCATGTCGCACTCTTCCTTCCAAATGCTGCTGCTTTTAGTCCCACTTGAAACTGAGAAATGATGAAACCTTATTTAAAAAGGTAACACTTGTAAAATTTTCAACTTTGACTGGAAAAAGAAACACCAGAAAGTTAATAGGATTGCCTGTTGTTGCAAGATTTCCAGATCTTTTTTGCAGACCAGAGCGATTTGAATAGATCAGAGAAGGACTGAGAAACAGTCAGCTCTGTACGTGCATCTTAGAAAATGGTCAGAACCACAGCAGTGGCATGTAGAACTGAACTGAAACGGGTGAGGTAAAATGTTTTGGTTTGGGACTCTTTCTTGTGCTTATCTGAATCAAATAAAACTGCCACTTCTTTTTAAGGTTTACAGCACTGTGATTCACCCCAAATAGAAACAGCCATCTATTTAGTAAAAGAAACTAAGTAAAAAAGAAAAAACATGAAAAGGAAAACCAAAGCAAATACAAGTATTCCTCAAGAGCTATTAGATATTTCTTTTATACCTGCAGATGGCATTGTTGATCTTTCAAACTTTTGTAAAAAGCCTGAATTACAAAGCATGAATAAACACATACTCTCACACAAGGAAGAAGCTGGGCAGATGTAATAATGCACAGATTAAAATAAAGGTCTACAAAAACAGCGATAATGGGTAAAAACACATGCACTGAAATCTGATTGGCATGTTAGTTAATTAAAATTAACAACAAGGAAAGGCTTTAGTTCACACCAGGGATTACTTACTATGACAACTTTTTCTATACTACTTTGGTTCACAGTGTGTGAGGGGTGATAACCAGTTTATTCACATACTCAAATATTTTTGCTTAATTTGTATACAACAGTTAATAAAGGACACAGTGACAGGATAATCTCATGAAAGAGGAAAGCACAGTCAACTACACAATTAATATGAGTAAATATTGAACAAACTAGTATGATTGCATGAAACATACAAGATTCATTATCACTTTTTCTTGGGAGTAATGTATTTTTTTAATATTACCTATTTATAAATAGCATTCACCAGCTCAGTACAAGATGTCTAACATTAATTAAAAAATAAATACAATGTGCACAAAATTTTGGTCCAGAAAGCTCTGTACCTGATTCTCCAGTATCTTTAATGTTGTCATTTATATCTGTGCTAACAAATCACCATAGTAATTGGTGTTTAACAACCACTTGGCATTCCCTTTGCACAGGTTAAAGAGAGGACACAAGGCACAAAGTTATGCCTTTTGCAGTGGAAGCAACATATCTAATTTTACCAAAAGATGTAATTGTGAGTAAATGTGTTTGGTTGCACTTCTAGGATACCACTGGTAATGACACTTTTTGAAAATGGTCTTTTGTCCGTAGACAAGTATCAAAGGGGTAGCCGTGTTAGTCTGGATCTGTAAAAAGTGACAGAGTCCTGTGGCACCTTATAGACTAACAGACGTATTGGAGCATAAGCTGAAGTGGGTATTCACCCACGAAAGCTCATGCTCCAATATGTCTGTTAGTCTATAAGGTGCCACGGGACTCTTTGTCACTGTCTGTAGACAGCAGTTCTTCTGAGGGAAACTGCCTACTCAGAAGTTAATTATTCTCTATTCCCTCTCCAACATGAAGGTGAGATGCTCCAAATAGAGAGGTGGTGGTTTCTCCTGTCATAAGATCTCATCTTCCATGGCTTTCCTTTGAGCAGCTGAAAATGGCATGATACATTTACGCATGCCTGAGCATCATTCCTAAAGTCCATGTTTCAAGTGCATTTGAATAGTCTCAGAATGGTTTTTACAGGACTGTTAAACATGCACACATAGATGAGGCGTTTATTCATCCAAAAGAGAAAAAATCAGAAGCTAAACACAAATAAAGAGATATAGGTAGATATAAAGCTAATGGATCTCGTATTTTAAACATGCAAGTAGTAAATCTGAGATGGCGCCACTTTTTATGAAGTGATGCCAGCCATCAAATTCTCTAAGAGCCCAATTGTTTCTTAACAGCTGTTGCTATCATATATTGTAAAATCAAGTGTTTTTTTTTATTTTCTATTTTTTTATTTCCTGGATAAGAGACTAGAAAATTGTAAATTTACACAAGATAAAAAATCTCATGTAACAACTTGAAGTCAATGGGAGCTGGTGGGTGCTCAGCACTTTTGGAAAATAGGTCACTTACTTAGAAGCCTAAATAAGCCTAGCAATAGGCTTGGATTTCTGAAAATCTTTGCCTTACATACATAATCAGAAATATATACACTTTCATATAAATGGCCTGTGTTTCAGTGTGTTGAACAGAGCACTTGCAGTTCCATTGACCACACATATAGATACCTGGCATAATATCCCTGTTCCTCAGCCAGAATTCACCTTATATGAAGACAGGCCTTGTAACTTCAGCAGGATTTTCACTGGGATGTAGATTTGTTACTGGGGTTCCATTAGAGCCTTGTTAGTGGGGACTGCTGAAGGATATACAATGAACTCGAATCTCCTCAGACTGCCTTCACTTTAATACTTTCCCAGCTAGTGCCACTCACTTTTTGGGTTGTGTAAGCCATCTACAGAAGAAAGGAGACTGAAGCTGTTTTCTACTGCCATATGCTTTATTTTGATGGACTTTCTATCACAGTGGACATCTGCCAGCAGCTACACTGGCAGAAACCAGTGTGAAACCTGAAGTGAGTCTGGACATCCAACTGAATAACATTTATACAGGACATTTGGGCAATCAACTGTATGATGACTGAAAAAGACTTTATGCATTTAAAAGTTAACAATCTTACGGGATGACAGCTGGAACCCAGAGTTTCTATCCCAAGACACGTTTTGAGGAGATCTGGTCAGATTATCAAATTATCTGTGTGGTACAATTTCTTGGACATGGCACCAGGGGAAATAGATGGAGAGAGAATCAAAGACCCATGAGAATGGGATTCTCATCAGCTGCAGAAAGTTTAATTTCAGACAGCTGGGGCCTTGATTCTCCACTCTGTCCAAACTGTGCTCAGAAGCTCCATCACACCAATTTCATCATCACACCTCCATCACACCCTTCCCAACTTCTCCATGCTCCACTCATGTTCAGGAGTGGTGCCAGAGTTTCTGGCGCCCTAGACAGAATTCAGGGGGGTGGCATTTTGTTCGCTCCCCACGGGGCGCGCAGGAGCTTCCAGTTCCACTCCCATCTCACTGTCGAAGAAGGACCCTCCGCCGAAATGCCACAGGTGATAGTGGCAGTCATTGAGCTGCTCAATTGCCTGCTGCTGTTTTCCACGACCCGTCTGCAGAAGGTCCTTCTTCGGCAGCGCCACAGGAGCAGCACCGGAAGATCCCGTGCGCCCCGTGGGGAGCACACAAAATGCTGCCCTCCCTAATCCTGGTGCACTAGGCAACTGCCTATGGTTGCCTAATAGACGCGCCAGCCCTGCTCATGTGACACAAACCCAAGATGCCTATTCCTTCCCCTTATAGCAGGTGGCAGGGAGTACACCCACAGCTGTCACCATCAGAGAGTTTCCCTGCACATAGGAATCCTGTTCTGACTATCTCTGGCTGGCTTTGGGCCAATTTATGAAGCACAACAGTGGCCTTATTGGCATGAGAATTTGCTCCTCACATAATACAAATTTGGTGCAAATTATAGGGTCCTTTAACAGAAGATAAACAAGCAAGCAAACAAAGAAATAAAAGACACCTACATTAAATGAATGAAAGCACACAAGACCAATGCTACACTTCATGGGTGATTTAAAATATTTTTTAAATAGAAAAGGAGTCTGAGTCAGTGGCTAGAGTGCAAGCCTGTAACTCAGAAGACCAGGATTCCATTCTCCAAGGTTCCACAGACTTCCTTCGTGACCTTGGGCAAGTCACTCGACTCAATCACTCTGTATTTCTCAGTACCTCCTATGTGGGGGAAAGTGGAGATAATAGTACTTCTCTCCCTCACAGGGTGTGGTGAATATAAATCCATTAAAGATTATAAGGAGTTCAGATACTACAGGAAGGGGATCCAGAAAAGTACCAGAAGTAGATGATAATAAAATGTTATTTTTTCTAAAGCCTGTTTCCTTGGTATACAAATCTATTCCAAAGTTAAAAATAATGCAGTGCAATCTATGATAGTGGGAAAGCCATCAGCGCTAGAATCCACAATATCCAAATCATCAAATGGGCAAGATTAGCAAAAACAGAATGAAACCACCACAAAAAATCAGAAAAAAAAGATACTAAAAATTTACTCAACTGCCAAACCAAACATATTGTGTTCTGAAGGCTGCCAACTGAGTGTATAGTGGACAGCCAAGAATAAGTTTCAGCCTACATAGAGAGTTCTGGAGCTGTTCTTGAAAAGTCCAAGCTTAGAAGCTGATAACAAAAGCATCTCTGCCAATCTTAAACTTCCATGGTGTGGCATGAGGAGAGAGGCCATCTCTCAAGTAGTCAGGTCCCTGGCCATTCAGGGCTTTAAAATTAAGCAAAGTAATCAATGCTCTGCTTCTTTATAAAACACAGCTAGTAATAGGTTTCAGAGTATCAACCGTGTTAGTCTGTATCCGCATAAAGAACAGGAGTACTTGTGGCACCTTAGAGACTAACAAACAAGTTTATTTCAGCATAAGCTTTTCTGATGTTATTAGCTTGGCTTTATTTCTAATACAGAGTCCTTGTTTTCCTGCATCCTGTGACATTATGTTGCATTCTTTTAAAATAGATACTTCCCCTGCATATCCGTAATGTATATAAATGAGAGCATACCAGAACTGTGGAACTGAAAGTGCTTTAAAAACATTGGTTAATGCCCCCAACACCTCGGTGAGTTAGTATTATTATTCTAGTGGAAAACTGAGTCACAGAGAAAAAACAACGAGGAGTCCTCTTTGTTGTTTTTGCTGATACAGACTAACACAGCTACCACTCTGAAACCTGAGTCACAGAGAGGTTTAGTGACTTGCCCAAATCACACAACATGTCAGTGGCAGAGGCAAGTGTGAAAACCAGTAGCCCCCTCACATTCACCTTTAGAAAGTGTTACCTGTTTTAAAAGAGTATCAAAAGAGTTTCAAGTTGCACAGCTAAATAAAGCTGCACACTGCTTTGTGAATTTGCTCTTAAAGCTGGAACGGTTCTCTTGTTACATGGGTGGGGGGAGAAGAAAGAGAGAACAGAATTAAGGCAGCATGGATCATCTTATATTTTGTCACTCACAGATAAAATCACAACACATCTGGGGTCTTCTGATATGGAAAAGGCTACAGAGTTGTAACGCTCAGCTGGCTAGGGGCAACAAAGTAATAGATTTTACAATTTATGTCATATAATATACTACTTCCACAAAAATAATCTTGTGGAAATCTGGGTGAGTATGAGACTGGCAACAGACCACATAGCCTTTATTTAGTGCTAGAACATTATTTTAAATTCAGTGTAGGTCAGTAGTTGTCATAAATCATTATCCTCTTTTGGCCATTTGGTTCTATGCAAAACAAGCTAGTGATCTCAGCCCAGTCTCTTTAGTGACCAAATCACAAAATCACCAGGATAAATGACACCTCTGAATTATTCACCACGACATAGTCTAATGATTGAATGGCATTTAGATTGGACTATCCTATAACATTAAGAAGTATAGCTGGTCAGTCTAAGTCATGTTTAAGACACATTTTTGGGGCCAAATAGGAAGCGTGTGTTGTACCTCTTCTGTTTCTAAGAGAACATTTTGATTTCCAGGGCTGTCATTCTGGCACCTTCACAAGAAATAAGTTCAAATAAGAACCTGGAATTCTGGAATCTGCACTATTCAAACAAAGGCAAACCTATGTACTTAAAATGTATCCAAGTAAAAATTCCTGTGATACAGTGTGATGGAATGATTGGCTAACTTGCAAAGGAGAAATAGAACAGAGTGCAGGCAACAATGAGAAAGCAGAAAATCCAATTACAGAAATAAACATATGACAGGTGCAGCAATGTCATTCTGAGCATCTCAATAGTCACAATTAACATTTCTGAATGGAACCATCCATGTGTTTTAGACTTGTATAGTGTCCTTAAACTGTGCTGCCTTCCAGGGATGTAAATTATTTATAGTTGATTTGAAATACATCCTTCAGTGGGGGTCACATATTTGCAAGAAACAGGTACAGTATTTGCTTTTTTGAAGCCTTCATATTTGTGACGTGACATTTAATAAGTTGACTGTGGCTTATCCTATCAAATGTGCAACAAACCATGACATAACATCAGACTATGTAGCTGAAATTTTAAAGACATTTTGTGCTGTATATCCACTGGTCTCAGATACCTTATGTTGACAGTAGGACTTCTTTATAGCAGCTGGGTGATTTCCTTACCTGTATTTTTATTTGAATTCTCTTTTAAATTAAATGGAATGTGCAAGATCTTATCCTTTATTTTTCAAAGCAATGGCAACAGTATGTAAATTTACTAATTGTTTTTATTCAGAATACACTGAATTACATGGGATTGCTGAAGCACATTATACAGTATGAAATCAAGTTAATTCCTGGCCAGTGCATATGGGGAACATTGACAGTGCTGTGCAATATAGTAGTACTAATTGCTCTGTGCCAAATGCATATTCAGCTCAGATGAAGCCAGGGGGAAAAAAGACCGAGATCAGAAATCTGAAAACCACTCTGGAGGAAAGGCAATCTAATTTTATGGCCAGTAATAATATTTGTAACTAGAATATGGAAAAATTACATACAAAACTCTAGGGGTCAGAAGGGAATTTTCACTCTTTACAGAACTGCACAATTGACTAGATACATTATGAGGTTGCACAGATGCATTATGGGAAATTCTCTTTCCTTTGAAACCTCAAGTGTAGGCCTTTGGCATAGGATATCGGGCTTGAAACACCATTGGTCTGATGCAAAAGGGAAATTTCTGCATTTGTAGGGTTCTAAATATACCTATTTTAAGAGTCTGATATGTATATTTCCCTTCCTCAGGAAGCTTTATGCCTTTGGAAAAGTTAATCTTTTCCCTTTCCTCTTCTCCCTCCCTCCACACCCCACTATCCCTTAAATATTTTCAAAGGGGTTTAGATTGCAATCTTTCTTTTAATAAAATACTGTACATTATTTGTTGTTACACCTGATGCCAATGATCTCATGAAACCATAGCTATGTCAGGATTTCTTGCCAGAATTATGGACCTAATTCTGTGAGCATTTAAGGTCTTCAGCACCTCATAGAATTAGACCCCAAATAAGAGTGAGACTTCAGTTAAGTTGCATTTCCCATGAACTAAAAAATTGGGTGTTTAGTCCAAATCATTTCATCCTTTAATAGAACTAAATGTTGAGTATAGTGAGGTAACTAAGGAAGTAAGTACACAAATGTTTCTGAACAGATTTTCCAACTTCTACTGATACGTGGTATTAATTTGCAATATTAGTTTTATTCCAGCAGTGTCTGGCACATTTTTATAGTAAAAACTTGGTATTCACAGACTTGTCAGGATACTCTTTAATCTGTTGTTCTTGTCTCTATTCAGCATTAGTGATTCAATTTCTTTACATATTATTTTCTGAGCACTAGAACCATGTCCCAATGTGAGTTTAATCTGCAATTAATTCAGAGAAGTTAAAGATAGAAAAGGCATATTAGGTCATCTAATCTAACTACTTACCAGCTGAAGGCTGTTCACTATTGTGTATTCATAGTGTTTTGATTTTTTAGGTTAAAATGTTCCATGCAATGGGACTTCCACCTTTTATTTCCTTTGGGATATTATTCAGCAGTGTAATATATTTTACTTTCAGTTAGTTTTATTAACTCTTCCTGTATGTAAATTGGCATATTCTTTTTTACGGAAATGTGACTTGACTTTTGTTTAGTTTAAGTGTGGATCCCCCATCTCCTCCCCTCCTCCTCCACCGCTTTGGTAGTACAGGTTTAAATCAAGTCAGATTCTGAGGGCTTGTCTACATCACAAAGTTGCAGCGCTGGTGAGGGGGTTACAGCACTGCAACTTAGGAGGTGTACACATCTGCAGGGCATCACCAGCGCTGCAACTCCCTGTTTTCTGTTTTCACCTAATTTCCTTTGAATGTTTAATAGTCTGCATTACAAAGGCAGGATCCAATGATATTCATTTTTTCTTTATTTTGTAACAGAATGTTCCCCCATACCTTTTATATTGTCAGTTACTCCAGTTATGTTCTTTATTCTCAGTGATTTTACAATTGTTTTATCTCATTTGCCGTCAGCAACAGTCTGAGTTGCTCATATTCATGTTTTCTAAACAGGGTTCTATAAATAAGCACTTTTGCGGTGACCCCCAAGAGTATAAAAGGGACATTAAACATGCCAGAAAATGCTAAGAGGAATGTTCAAAGGTCCCCTTTAGGTACTCTTCAAGATTATTTAAGTGGCCAGTATTGAGTGCTCAGAAAACCAGGATAATTTTCTAAGTAAAATGTGGAAAGTGCTTCCAGTAGTGATTTTGTTCCTATGTGCTGTCATATTTCCCATACTTGTACTCTCCTCCATTCATAGACTTTATGCCTTTGAATTCATGGAGAAAAATGGTACTCTTCTAATGGAGAAACCATGTTCCAAAATTCAAGGTTCCTCCACCAATACTCTGGGCAGATTCCACAGCAGTCCTTGTGGAGATTTTTCAACATCTACTTGGCTTGTATGTATGTTTCCTAAGGCTTGCATACTTCACCCACTCGTGAAGAATGATGTAGCCATGTGTACTGATGCTATCATTTCCATATCCCAATCAACTCTTGCACCAATCCATGGTGCTTCTTCGATACAAAAAAAATCCTTGTGCTCAGTTTCTTCCTCTCAATGTTATTATCTAATCTACATAACTATCTATGTGTTTTTTTAATATCCCCCCATCATAGAATCTGAACACCTCCCATTGCTTAAAACACAAAGATATTTACTCCTATGGAAAGCTCACCCATCCGGTGATCATCAGTTATGGATGAGGCATGTGGCATTCTGGTATCACCAAGTGCCCCTGGCCCACATTGCAGTAGACAGCACCAGAAGCTGAATCTTAAGGTTGCTTCAGTGCCATCTCACAAAAGCTTAACAAAAAAATGGCAAATTACACATCTTGTGCACCAGTATCCCAAAGGACACTACAAATATTATCAACAGACCTTGTTCCATTCACACTCACTTTTTATTCTCCTCACTTTCCAAATATTTATTTTTAAAAAATCTGTTTACTACATTGTAATTATGTCTCTGGGTCCATCGTTTTCTTACTAAGAACATTTTCTTCTAGCTTAACAGAAGAGCTGGTGACATGTAGTTGATCCATCAGTGGACTGAATTGGTGCCATTTGAGGCTATGTATGTGGGTCAGTCTGTGTCTATTTGGTATTTCTCTAGGGATGCACATGCTGCAGGAGACCAAATGAAGTACTGCTTCCTGGGCTCATTCTCTTGCTTCCCAGCTTAGCTGTGCATTTGCTCTCACTAAATGCTGTATACCAGGGACAGTCTTTTATTGCTGCTGAGTGATTCTGATAATATAATTTGGGATCCCATCCTGTAAACCACATCCCAACCCCACCACCTTGAGGGACACATTTTCCAGGATGCTATGACATCTTTAAATTCCCCAAACCCAATTTTGAAAATGTCCTGGATGTGTAAATCCCAACTGAATCCCTATATTGACACTCAACTGGTCAGTTGCACCAGTATAGCCTTTTGAAAATGGTGTCTTAGGAAAGCTATGGGAATGCAAAGATTACAATGCTTGTTTATTGGTTGGCAAAACCAAACTATTTCTAGAGCGTATGTTTCAGCTTTTTTCAATGAACATTCTTAAAGAACAGACTACACATCTTTCACACTTATCTGTGACTACTGCAATCATTAATAGCAAATTTCCCATTAACTTCAGTGGTTTAGGAATTAAATTCTAAAAGTATTAATTAAAAAGTGATAATAACAAAGTATGATTTGTTCAGTTTCCCAGTGCAACATTTCAAATGCTCATGACAGGTTCCTTTTGGCAATAAGTAGTACTGCATGACATAAATATAACATGACTGAAGATGTACATGCTATCCTCCACCAAAATGATAGCAACATAGTGTCATACAGTAGCAGAGAAGCTTTGTCTTAAAATAAAAGTAAGCTGGCAATCAACTCTCAAGTCATGCCGGACTGTTCCAGAACATCCTTCTAGCACTTTCTTTTTTTTTTTTTTTTTTGAGCTGGAATGGCATTCCTGTATTTCTGACAGAAAGAGATATGACAGCTTGGTACCCTTCACAGGTTAGTGAGCAATCACTTCTTCTTCTCGAGTGTTCCTGGAAGCGGAAGAGATAGAAGAGGAAAGGATGCCATCTCCTCAAACAGCTTCCTACCCAACTTTCACTTCTGGGCCCACTCTGGAAGGAGAGATGACAGCTTGGTAACCTGGACAGATTGCTGAGACACCATCTGTCCTTCCAGAATTGGGTGCTGGGTCCAGGCAATTTCTAGCATTAAAAAAAAAAAGGACTGGAGCACTGTCAATAATTATATTTAGAATCCAAACTCAGTAGGATTGGGTGGATCAAGATGAGAGATGAAGTAACATCATTAGAATTATGTCTGTCTAACTTTCATGGTTGAAATGAAAGTTAGAAACTGCATGGTCATTCAAAGGCAAGTCCCCAAGTCTTAAGAATGTAGGGTAGATTCTGCAGTGGTTATGAACATTACACACTGGTGGGCTTTTTTATGTAAAATGAACAGACAAATCCACTCCAACTGTTTAGAATAGTCGGTAAATTTCTTACACTGGTTTTGTAAATTTTTATTCTATTATATCAACTACTAGATAGCATTTCCAAATAATGATAATACTTCACATTTCATATCCTCAAAACTCTCCATAACTGTTAGCTAATTAATCCTCACAATAAGAACGTGCAGAAAGCAGGAAAGTATGATTATAGTGAAGCAGACAGTTAAAGTGACTTGCCTAAAGCAAACAGAGAAAGTCATTGCAAGAGCCAAGATTACAATGCAGAACATTTCTTGTTCTTAGCCCTGTGCTCAATGCAATTGACTGCATAAGAGTTGAGCTATAGGTAATATTTCTATTAAAAACACAAGTTTCAGGGTTTAAAATGGCAATTGTTTGAAACTGCAATAGGCTGAAACTTGACACAAAGTTGTCAATCCTTATCCAATTTTTTATTTTGTTGATAACTTTAATAGCTATCAGATAAGACTGAATATTAAGGCTTTTTAGTTACAGAATGGCAAAAACACACAGAGTAATGTGGATCAAGTTTTAGATCTATTTTTTCCCAAGTTATAATATGATAAACGTCATTTTATAAGATTAAATTGTTCCAGGTTACAATGAAATACCCTGTTACATTGAGAAAAAAATAATTTAAATTTCTAAAATATTTGTATTTGTTAGCAAAAATAGCTGAGTATGCAAAAAAGTGACTTGATAGATGGATTTTTCTAACATTATTTCAGTGGAATTTGTGTTGACTTTGCCATGCAGGTCACACAAAAACAGAAATCAGAGAAGGAAAAGATCAATTACTTCTCTCTCTCTCTCCCTACACATGATGGCTTCAGCAGATTCTCAGCCTTTTCCTGGTTACTCAGGTAGGAGTCAATCCAGTTCTCAGAGAATTTCATTGTAAAACTCACATTGATTACATTGGTATCAGGACTAGGTCAATAGATCAAGTCTGTGGAATGTGGTATAGGAGGTTGCCATATATAAATACTGCATAGTTAAGAGAATCACAGAGCATGATCTAATCTTCCTCTGCTTTGTACTAGATCCAGCCTGTGAGAAAAAGGTGAAAAGCAGTGGTTCCCAAACTTCTAACAACATATGAACCCCTTTCATTAAAATGTCGTCTTGTGAACCTCCTCCTAAAAATGAATATTTCCAGGGATTTTCACCTTTACCCGAGTATAAATTATAAAAGCAGTGATCTTGGAAATATAAAATTTGTTTTTATGACATGCTTATTACACACTTTAATATTAATTATTATTTATCATCACAGTATTTTTATTAAATGATGAAAACGGCAACACTCTTCTAAGATCTCACTTTTGTAGTTTGTATCACTTTGAATAAGCCTGTTATAAGACAAGGCTCCTAGGTTTCATCAAGGAGTATCAGATGTAAAACAGCATGCAGGTATTTAAGAAGCCAACTCAAAAAGTTTCTCCTACACAAGCACTCAAATCTTGAGCAGTCCAGGCAAACAACGCGTGTTACAATAAAGCTTAGCTGCCTATTTAAAAACAGCAAAATATATCCACCTCCCTTTCCATTTCTTATAAGGAGTACTGAAGTTTAAATCTCCTCAGTGTGATAGATATGCTTGCTTTGATCTGCTTAGCTCTTGGAAGTCCAGGGGCTCCGGGCTGCTGGCCCTGTGCTGCCCAGGGTCCCTAAGGACAGCTCTGTCCGCCATTAGGGAATTTATTCCTGAGAATCCCCTGTAACATTTTGCGAATCCCCAAGGGTTCACGAACCCCAGTTTGGGAACCACTGGTGTAAAGGACTTGAGAGGGATGCAAGGTGTTAAAATTCCCTTCCATTAAGGATGAAAAGTACATGTTGAGATGGAAGAGTCTCTTACCTATGTGCCATTGTTCTCTCTTATTTTCTGGTGGTTAGATAAGCCAAGTTTTAAACATCCCAAGTGATGGGATTTCCAGTTCTGATTTGGAATCAGAGCTTGTGAGAAAGTTTCACTTTTCTAAAAAAGAAAGCAAAACAATCCTATTTCAAAAGACATTTCTTAAAGTAAGAGGGGATACATTTATAAGGCAAATTCTCTGGTGTCATAGCTCCCACATGGGAGCTCTTATTACAGGGGTGGCCAAACTGTGGCTTGTGAGCTACATGCAGCTCTTTTACCATTAACGTGCGGCTCACAGAGCCCCCAGCGTTCCCCCATTCTTGACCTACTCGACTGGGTGGGGGAAGGGGAGCTAGAGATCTCTGCCTTGCAGTCAGGTGGTGCGGTAGGTGCTTCTGCCAAGTGAGGAGGAGGGTCTTGGGGCTTCTGCCCAACGGGGAAGGAGGTCTCAGGGCTTCAGCAGGAGCAGGGCTAAAGGCCCGCGCCCTGTCATGCACCTCCTGCAGAGCTGAAGCCCCAAGCCCTGGCTCCCAGCAGATGTGTCCTGGCTCTCGAATGTCTGAAGATTGTCATATGCAGTTTAGAAGGATGGTAAGTTTGGCCAACCCTGTCTTATGCCATTCAACTCCCTGCTTACGGCTCCACAGAAGAAAGGGGTCATAATTAAGGAAGTAGTTGGGACTGTACAACACCTCATGGTCTTTACAGCTCTGTGTAAGTTAAAGTAGGTCTCTGTGTTGTTCTCTGTGTTGTTTATCTCTAGCCCAGGGTCTGGCTCTATGTCTGACCGTTACAAGTCACCAGCACTATGTGTAACAGGAAAAGGGAGACTGTTAATTATAATCCATTTATGATGTAAGGCACGATCTGAGATTTCCTTCACTTTTTAAAGTATTTCTCCTCCATCCCCAAGAGGATGGTAAGTTAACCTAACTTAATTATGATTAGCATCAATTGTAAAGAGTTCCAAGACATGAAAGTGGAGGTCCAGGCATTCAGTCACAGTTAATTTTATTTTACTGTGGAACCTGTTATCTGGGTACTTACTAGGCAGAATATAAAATACATGTCAGATATGTAAATAGAGTGACCAGGTGTCCCAATTTTATAGGGACAGTCTCGATTTTTGGGTCTTTTTCTTATATAGGCTTCTATTACCCCCCACCCCCATCCCGATTTTTCACACTTGCTGTCTGGTCAACCTGTATGTAAATGACTTACAAAATTGTGCCAAATTCAGAATTTGTTTCGCAGTAGACCTTTTATTATTTGCTTTTCTGCAATTTGCATCCCTTCTATTTAAGAAGAAATCATTTTTACATGGAAAAAAATATAAACTATTTATCTACACTACTTATTTGGCCCCTATTTCTAGAATATCTGAGAGTGCAATCCACTAAGCCATTTGGACACCTAAGATTCTGGATGTGGCCCACTGCAATCCACAAACCTTCTGCTTAGCTGCTGCCTAACCCTATAGGAAACTAGATTGACTTGGTGCCTATCTTTCTACTGTAAAGTTCCCTCTGAGACATCTAAGTTTTAGACCTCAGAGCACATGCATAGCTGGTTGAAACTAGGCATCCAGAAAACTATCTCCTACCTAAGCCCCAGAGCAATTCACAAACCGGGGGAAAAATAGCCATTCAATCACCTAAGCCAGGGGTTGGCAACCTTTGGCACGCAGTTCACCAGAGTAAGCACCCTGGCGGGCCAGGCCAGTTTGTTTACCTGCTGTGTCGGCAGGTTCAGCTGATCGTGGCTCCCACTGGGTGCGGTTTACCATCCCAGGTGAATGGGGGCGGCAGGAAGCGGCGAGGGTGAGGGATGTGCTGGCCGTGGCTTCCTGCCTCCCCAATTGGCCTGGGATGGCGAACAGTGGCCAGTGGGAGCCGCAATCAGCTGAGCCTGCTGAAGCGGCAGGTAAACAAACTGGCCCGGCCCACCAGTGTGCTTACCCTGACGAGCCACATGCCAGAGGTTGCTGATCCCTGACCTAAGTTGTGTGCTCAGAGGCTGTCTACCAGATCAGTTCCAATTCAAAATCATACTGGAGATGGTGATGGCACCCACTTTATAACCTTTAGCTCAGTGATTAGGGCATTTGCCTGGGATGGCGGGAGGGGGCATATTCAATTCCCTTCCCTTCTGCCAGCGGAGGAGGGAGGATTGGATTTGAATCAGGTGTATTATTGCTCAGGCAAGTGCTCTAACCCTCATCTGCAGGATAGTCTGATGTAAGGCTTCCTCAGTCTCTCCTATTTAAGCTGTTCCCCTGTGGATAAACACCAGAAGAATTATTATAAACACTAGAGCAGAAGGACTGGACCCAGATGCATTCCCTGCCCACTGGACTACAGAGTTATAGTATCTTTTGCTCTCTGTCTGTTGGTCTGGTCTTTTCCACTGCAGCTAAATACTTAAATAGTCACTATGTCGGGGGGGAGGGAGAACAGAGGGAGAGAGAGAGAGAGAACACAAATATGTCTCAATATTCCAGTAGTTGGGGAACTAAACTGGAAGATGGGAGACCCTGGGTCCAGTCCTCCTGCTTCTTCAATCACTCTTTCATTATTTGTTCACTGTGGAACAGCTTCAATGGGAGAGACAGAGAGAGTCCCACATCAGAATATCCCACAGCTTAGCAGTTAGAGCACTCGCCTTAGAGTACTGGGAAAAAAGTTATAAGGCGGGTACCTCCTCCTCTGGTTGCTTTGTATGGAGAGAGTCAGGTGCCTAACTCATTCCCACAAGAAGTGGTTTAAGTGCTTAAGCTGCCTGACTCCATGTTTATCAGATTTGTGGATCACAAGTAGAGCTAGACTCCTCCCTGGAGCCTGGACTTAGGTGTCTATCTCCATGAGCGGGGCAGCCTTAGCACATGCCTCTCATCAGCATCTCCCATTGGCTTGCTTAGGTGGCTCTGTGCCTAGCATGCTGGAATGTGTGGACTGCATTTTAGGGTGCCTATCTCTCCCTGTTCATTGTATAGGGCAGGGATCGGCAACCTTTGGCATGTGGCCCACAAGGCTGAGCACCCTGGGGGGGGTGGGCCAGTTTGTTTACCTGCCGCATCCATGGGTTCAGCTGATCGCACCTCCCACTGTCCGTGGTTCACCGCTCCAGGCCAATGGGGGTGGCGGGAAGCAGTGGCCAGCACAACCCTCGGCCCGTGCCACTTCCTGCAGCCCCCATTGGCCTGGGACAGCAAACGGTGGCCAGTGAGAGCCGCGATCGACCAAACCTGTCGACGAAGCAGGTTGACAAACTGCTCAGCCTGCCAGAGTAAGCACCCTGGCAAGCCGCATGCCAAAGATTGCCAATTCCAGGTATAGGGAGCCTAGGCATCTAACTCAGCCTTTGTGGATCACAATGTTGTTCCTGTGATTTTTCTTGGAACCTAAATGTTAGGCATTGTGACACTCGCTGTTGCAACTCCTAAGTCCCTTCAGGGATCCCATCCTTAGTACCAATAAAATCTTTTAATGTGTTTATCCTTACACTACCCAGTGACCTAGGGAAGTGCTATTATCCCCATTTTATAGGATAGGGAACTGAGACAGAGAGACTCAGGGCTAGATTCACAAAAGAACTTAGGCACCTAACTGCCACTTTAAGCACCTGAATCCCAGAATTAGGCCCAAACTTAATACACAAAACCCCTGCTCAGCTGCCACAGAAGGCTGTATGCACCTAAACATGCTCAGCACCTAAATATTTGCAGTAAAAGTTCCCTATATTTCTGCCTCCGAGCATGCTCACTGCAGATCCAGGTCAGGTGTCTGGACCCTGAAACCCCAGAGCCACTCATGAACTGGGGAAAGTGAAACATAACTCCACCTAACTCACATGTGGTACACAATCTAGTAAAAGTGCTCGGTGCTTGCGTGCTGAATGGGACCTTGTACATGAATTTACGCAATACGATGGGAGCAAAGGAAGTTCCTTGTAACTTTTAGCCCAGTGGTTAGGGGACTCACTTGGGATGTGGGAGACCCCTGGCTCAAGTCCTGTCCCCATCCCCAAACACACATCTGAGACGCAGAATGGACTTAAAGAGAGATAGCTTGTCATGCATACTCTAGCCACTGGGCTATAGGACATTCAGATAGGGTACTCCCTCATTCTTGTAGCCCAGTGGGCTAGTTTGCCTTTATTATTATTATTGTTATTATTATTGTTATTATTATTATTATGGGGGTTAATTTAGCTACAACGAGTCAGGAAAAAGATCTTGGCGTCATCGTGGATAGTTCTCTGAAGATGTCCACGCAGTGCGCAGAGGCGGTCAAAAAAGCAAACAGGATGTTAGGAATGAAAAAGAGGGTAGAGAATAAGTCTGAGAATATATTACTGCCATTATATAAATCCATGGTACGCCCACATCTCGAATACTGTGTACAGATGTGGTCTCCTCACCTCAAAAAAGATATTCTAGCACTAGAAAAGGTTCAGAAAAGGGCAACTAAAATGATTAGGGGTTTGGAGAGGGTCCCATACGAGGAAAGATTAAAGAGGTTAGACCTCTTCAGCTTGGAAGAGAGGAGACTAAGTGAGGATATGATAAAGGTATATAAAATCATGAGTGATGAGGAGAAAGTGGATAAGGAAAAATTATTTACTTATTCTCATAATACAAGAACTAGGGGTCACCAAATGAAATTAATAGATAGCAGGTTTAAAACAAATAAAAGGAAGTTCTTCTTCACGCAGCGCACAGTCAACTTGTGGAACTCCTTACCTGAGGAGGTTGTGAAGGCTGGGACTATAACAATGTTTAAAAGGGAACTGGATAAATTCATGGTGGCTAAGTCCATAAATGGCTATTAGCCAGGAAGGGTAAAGAATGGTGTCCCTAGCTTCTGTTCACCAGAGGATGGAGATGGATGGCAGGAGAGAGATCACTTGATTATTGCCTGTTAGCTTCACTCCCTCTGGGGCACCTGGCATTGGCCACTGTTGGTAGACAGATACTGGGCTAGATGGACCTTTGGTCTGACCTGGTATGGCCGTTCTTATGTTCTTATTATATTTACTGCTTTGCATTATATTCTGCTTTGCATTCTATTCATCAGTAATGCAAGAAACCTACAGGCCTGCATCCTGTAAGACATTAGCTTCAGCAAGTTAGCATAAGGCTTGAGGCCTATGAACTTTGAATAGATAAGTGGCCAGGCCAATGGGGGCAGCGGGAAGCAGCAAGGGCCGAGGGATGTGCTGGCTATGGTTTCTTACCTCCTTATTGGCCTGGAGCGGCAAACCGCGGCCAATGGGAGCCGCGATCGGACGAACCTACCGATGTGGCAAGTAAACAAACTGGCTCAGCCCTCCGGGTTGCTTACCCTGGCGAGCCGCGTGCCAGAGGTTGCTGACCCCTGACCTAGCATGTTAACTTTGTGAATCCCATTCTGAGGAGCCTACACCTCCATATTCACTGTATAGGGAGCCTAGATGCCAAAATCAGGTTGAGTGAATTTGACTGATTTTCCACTTCTAAAAGTTGAGTGTTGCCACACCTAGCATCATCATGCATGTTTCTTTGTGAATCTATTCCTAAGTGCCTTGGATAAGGTCACATACGGAGTCCAATGGAGAGCTTGGAAGTGCACCCAGATCTCATGAGTTCCAGAAGAGCATACTAAGCACTAGATCATTCTTCCTTAACGCACCTTTATTTGAGAAATAGAATCTTTTTTGCATAGAAATAGACTTAGTTTTGACTGCATGATTTGCATACATTGGTCACCATCAATAAGACATGATTATTCTAGTTATACAGTCTGGTCTGTGAAATACTACAAGTATCTTCTGCTTTAACTAAAGGGAATACTGTGGTATCACTGATATCCCTTTTCCTTGGACTCAGGATGAAAATTGAGCTTTGAATAGGAAGCACAGAAGTCTGAACAAAGGAAACTCAAACAGCTGATATTCAGTGCTACCTTCAAGACGACACTGAAGATACAGAAGGCAGTCCTGGGATTCTTGGGGAGGCAAGCTTATGCACAAAGAATGCATTCAGGAGGCAAGGAAGAAAATGATGAGAGAACCAGCTTGTTCATAAAGAGGGAAGCATATGTAATGATGATGGTGCTTCAGAGGAGGAAGGAATACACATGAAAGTAGGGCTCGCAAGATAGAGCACATGGGAGTGTCCTACTAGGGAATGTGACCAATCCATAGAGTAGATGTTTCTATGGCTAGAAAGAGACATCAGCCATGACACTATCTCCTACAATTATCCAAATTTCTCAGAGGGTGATGGAACAACTAGTAACTACCAATCACCCACGGTTGCAGAGCCTACATACTGTTTAGATTCTGTTTTATTCTGGGATTATAGCAAATTTTGGGGAGAGGGGCTAAAGAAAAGAACATGTAAAGTGGAATGTTAATCTTTTTCATAATTATCCAGTGGTACATTTTCTACTTATGGCTTCAGAATAAAAAAAACACACAATAAAAATTAATGGCACGTAACTGTATTCAGTTTTTGCAAAATCCATCTCTTCCTTTCTAAATGTCATCCAACACTTTTGGATTCCTTTATTTAATATACATATGCTTACTTCTGTCTCTCTTTACTATGCTAGACATACAGAATTTAAAGGAGATGAGTGTCAGCGCTTTGACCATCTACAGTAAAAGATTAAACTAAAAGCTCATGCCTCAATAGTTTAGTGTTATATCCTCTATGGTAAAGAAAATCAGCATTATGGAATTCCTTTCATATATCAAGATAAATTGAATTCCCCATTTTTTTTACTGCTCATAAATAATTTGTCAGACATCATTTTTTCATGTAATGTTATTCTTTTTCTTCTGCTGCATTTGCCTTCAAAGAAAAAAATCAATGAAAGCAGCTAAAATTGCAGTTAACATTTCAAATTCTCCTGTTTTTGCCAATCCACTTCTGTTTTTCCCATATTTCTATTTGAGAAGTTATCCATTAAAAAGTCTCCAAGCTGTTCCAATAAGAAAGATTTCTAGTCCAATTTATGGATATTTTGATTCCTATTTCTATATTGACTTCCTAGACTGTGTTCCTAACAAAAGTTGCATTTTCCATGCCATCTGGGGTTTTAAATATTCCATAGAATAAAATACTCTCCACCAAGTTTTAAATCAAAATTACCTCCGGTAGCCAATTATTGGCAATCAGTACTATCTAATTAATTCATGATGGCAGTGTTGTGTGTTTTCCCTATGCTTTTATTAAATAATTAAAGTGTATGAATCCTATCTCTGTATGTCATTCTTTTTAGTTACAGTCTATAGAAGTGGCCCCAAACTTTTCATGTCATGTCCCAGCCTACCCCATCTGTGACCCGTCCCCATGCAGCCATGGTTGGAAGCCAGGAAAGGAGTGAGGCCATGGTCCTGGGGGGTGGCGCAGTGCAGACAGGGATAAGGGGCTTAGGTTGGGGCGAGTGCCACAGCTGGTCCAGGAGCCAGGGGCTGTGCCAGGGCTGTAGAGGGTCTGGGTGGGTCTGGGGCCAGGAGCAGAGCAGCCTCTAGATGCAGAGGCTCAGGACGCGGCTGGGGCCAGGGCCAGGAGTGGAGCCATGGCCAGGCTATGCTCAGGCCTGGCAGCCGGGGCTGCAACTGAGTGTGGAGCCACAGCTGGACTGTTGGGGCTGTTGCTCAGAGCAGAGCCATGGCTAAGAGCCAGGGTTGTGGCTGGGGCAGAGCAGAACTGGGGGCAGAGCAGGGATGGGTGGTGGCAGTCAGGGGCAGCTCCAGGCACCAGTGCACCAAGCACATTCCTGGGGTGGCAAGCCGCAGGTGGAAGCCTGCCAGTCGCCATGAGGGCAGCAGTCAGGCTGCCTTCGGCAGCATGCCTATGGGAGTTTCTCTGGTCCCGCAGCTTCAGCAGTGATTTGGTGGCGGGTACACTGAAGGCGCAGGACTGACGGACCTCCCGCAGGCAAGCCACGTTACCAGTGGACCTCCCGCAGGCATGCCGCAGAAAGCCACCTGACTGCCGTGCTTGGGGTGGCAAAATACATAGAGTCATCGCTGGTGGCCGTCCCTCCCTGCTCCCCAGGGGGGCTGGCCTGGGTCCTACCTCACCCTCAAAATGTTCCTCCATGACCCCTGTGGGGTGTGCCCCAGTTTGATGACCTCTGGGGTATAGTATGTCAAGAGGTTTTAAGTCCTGTGTTATGGTAATAAACATTTTTATTGTTCAGTACTTCATAGTTAATGATCTATATATATATAAACTATATACAATCCTCCAACATACAGTTTGAAGCTGGCAGAAATATAATTGTAGCATTATTTGAGCTCATTGATCATTTACCACTATTTCCATTTTAGACAACCATAAGTAATAAAATACCAATAGCTTCTTAAGTGAATTTCTGTGGCTTAGATTACTAGCAACAAAGCCAGATGGCTAGGGAGGTAGGGAGCTGAGACTTCTACTTTTATGACAAACTCTATTTATGGTTACCTCTTGCTTTCAACCCCAAGCCTCCACCATTTGTCCGTTTCTGGGGGAGGCATTGTCTTTTTTTTTGTTAGCTGTTTGTACAGTGTTTAGCACAATGGAAGCCTGATCCTGTTTGCGATTCCTAGTTCCCGCTGTAATACAAACTATAAATAATGTAGTGCAATATGTGCTGCAGCTAACAGGGATGTAAATTGGGGAAGAATTTGGCTTATACAATTTGTATGTGTAGTTAGGTGTAAGTAAGTCTCTGATCATTTGTTTCTGGCAGCAAGTACTTACTGCTCTTTATCTCATGGCTTAGTGCAGTGCAGGAAAGTCTCTCTTTTCATGTTCCTATATATACAAATTATTCATTTTTATTTAGCCATACATTATTCTCCATGCTTTTCCCAAATATTTGGTCTCAGCAACAATGTAAGGAAATGTTGCTTTTTAACAATTCTACAATAATATTAGTTCTTATTCTGCTTTCTTGTGTGTCTAAAACATTTGTAATTTACCCTTGACAGTGTAGCAGTCCTGATTTGCGCCTTTGTTAGACTACTCCCACACCATTGTAATCCAGCTCTCATGAAGCTTCAGAAGAATCTATTCATCAACTGCATCTTGTTCAACATCCCATAGCAGGGTTCTTAAACCACAAAAAAAACCACATTTCAACCCATTCTGTCAGACCTTCACTGGTTTCCAGATTGCAACAAAATTGATTTTATGGGACTTTATACAATCTCCCCTCTCCTTTCCTTACTTTACTACCATATGTTTCTACCTTCTCACTTTTAATCAACTTCACAATATACTCTGAACAATCAAAATCCAAATTGCTGTTTGGCTGTTCAATCATACAGAAGGTTGGCTGGGGTCCCTCACTGATGCAGTTTTCACCATTATTGTATATAGAGAGTTTTTTCTGAAACAATAAGTCTCCATGACTTCAACTAAACTGACAGTTTGATTTTCAGCTTGATATTGATCTGATATCAAATTATATTTCTATGATGTGAGACACTTTATTGTAAAGTATGTCAATGGAAAGCAAGGTACTGGGCTGTTTATTTACTGGTACAGTTAAAACAATCCATAATATGAGAACGGGTGAAGGGGGAGACAATGAAGAGAAGAAGGATGCCAAGGACTGCCCAAAGGAGGCAAGAGGAAAGGACTAGAGAGATATTCAGCAGAAAATATTGGAAATAATTCCTAAATATAGCAACTACATATGCACTATCCTTAGCACTATCACCTAATCAATAAATCAGTCAAGGAAGCATTTTGAACAACATTGAATTAATTGAGAGATTATGTTATGAAGAACAGACACTGTAATGTTAGAGCATCCTATTTAATGAATGCTTTGAAGTATAGTTATACGTGAAGACACTAACAGCTTACTACTTGGCATTGATAGTAAATACACTTTATCCAGAATGACTGCGGGGGTTGTGTTGCAGAGGGATTAAGATAATTGGCAAGACTCAAAAGTAGCAAACCTCCAAGATCAGACAGAATTCAAGACAGGTTACTTACAGGACAGCAGAGTGTTTACCAACAATAGAGAGCTTTCAGGAAGGAGCTTTGCTGATTTTTCATAAATTTTGCATTCACAAATAGTATTACATTCTCCATTCAGGTTGGCTTTTCCAGTTCAATCTAGATACACAATCTGCATTATATAATAAGTGCTTCTGAATATTAGTGTCTAAAGCACATGATAAAACACAAAATACTTACCAAACTAATTTAAAAAGAGTCTTGACAAATCTTATAAACAAGAGGGAGTACTTAGTGTGGTCTTGGCTAAATTGCTTTGCTGCTTTAAACGTATATTTTATTGCAACACCTGATAAATATTATGATTTTGTTATATTAATAGCAATATAGACATGGAGCAAAAAACAAAGTAACAAGAATCTTAACATTATGGAGCACTTAATAATTATCAATCAATTCCATACCATTGTGGGGGACTCTGCCACCTGTGAACTTTGCTCCCTCATGTTCTCTTCCAGTGAGCTGTAATACTTTGGTCTCATTTCAGTTGATGGGTTTAGAGCAATAGTGGGCAACCTTTGGCCCGCAGCCCGTCAGGGTAATCCGCTGGCAGGCTGCAAGACAGTTTGTTTATATTGACTGTCCGCAGTCAAGGCCACCCGCAGCTCCCAGTGGCGGAGGTTCACAGTTCCCAGCCAATGGGAGCTGCAGGAAGCGGTGGCCAGCATGTCTCTGCGGCCCGCACCGCTTTCTGTAGCTTCCATTGGCAGGGAACAGCAAACCATGGCCACTGGAAGCTGCGGGCAGCTGTACCTGTGGACAGTCAACATCTGGAAAATGTCTCGGGGCCCTCTAGTGGATTACCCTGATGGGCTGCATATGGCCCGTAGGCTGCAGGTTGCCCACCACTTGTTTAGAGAGTGAGTGTGGAGTGGTGTTGATGGCCAGAGATATAAAGGGGGTCAGACTAGATGATCTGGTGGTCCCTTCTGGCCTTAAACTCTGATGGTATGACTCCATGATTCTACTCTGTAAATATGTCAGGGGTCAAACCCCTGGAAAGAACAACAAATTAAATAAACTGAAAAGAAGTCTGAAAAAAAATCCACAAAATTTAGTCATCCTCTCATGAGAATATTGTGTTCCTAATTAAAAAAACTATACTATAGATAATGATTAAGTAGTTGGCAAGTTGTGACGACCACTACTACAGCAAAATAGCTGTGCCAGTACACCAAGGATCATATGCTGTGCCTGCAACAGACCAGAACCAGACTTTTTCTAGATTGATATATGAGACAGATATAAGAGCATTTGTGAGACTTATGTTGTTTTAGCAAACTGAGTAAGCATCCATAAAAAAATTAAGCTATTACTCCTTGAACTGGAATAGGAATTAATACAGTGTGACCCACAATCTTACATACTTGAGGAGGTAAAACAGAAATTTGGAGTAATGATACTACAAGTAGGTTTACAAACATATTTTTATAGTTAGATGCTACACAGTACCATTTATCCATATTATAGGTTACCCTTACAGCTTGTTGTTGCCACTTGGTGAGCTTCAAAGGACAGAGACAGAAGTCTACTTTTTCTGTCTCATTGTACAGGTCGAGGTCGTCATGGCCACACACTTGAGTTGCAATGTCAAAAACACTGCATTTTGCTTATATTGATACCCTTTAATGGAACAGCAAGCCATCATCTTAGTGTATGCACAACATGCCTCAGGTGGCACGTGACCATGATTTATCAGTGAACTTGGTCTACTGTTTGGATTACTAGCTTCCCCGGCCCGAGGTCAGGTATTGATGGGGAGTGTGACGTGAACACGTATGGATCCCAAAGGTTTGTGTTGGTCAGTAATGCACAAGTAGATGAGGTACATCCAACCATTCCTTGTAGATGCTGTCTTCCAGGAAACCTACCAAATAGACAGTAGCCAACATATTAAATTTTGTGGAGTCAGGATCCAATATGGTTAAAAAAGATACTGCAGATGAAATATATATGGTATTCGGCACTGAGCACGCTTGTTTTAGAACATAACTTATAAGTATGGCCATATTAGGTGAGACCAATGGTCCATCTAGCCCAGTATCCTGCCTTCCAACAGTGGTCAATAACATATACCTTGATTAGGATGTAGTGTCACTTAAATTCTGAATGGTGCTAATGTAATTTGCCTATATGATTAAACTCATTGCCAATTTACAACAGCCTCTGTTATACACAGAGGACATGTTATTCTGCTAATTGCTTATCATTAATAAGATTCGACAACTTCCTCCTTTTTCAATATTTCTAATTAACTATTGCTATGGTAGCTAATACATAACTCTTTTAACTAGTGCAAATCATTTTTCTACTCACACAATTTCTCCTTGTTTTGTTCTGTTTTATGATTAATTTATTCATTTTTACTTGTGTTTGATTAAACAATTTAGCAAACTTGACTTGTTCAGCTGCTGGATTTTGTGCACATTCCTAATAAAATGGTATTATATCAATTAACAATGACACATTTGCTTGTACACAATAAAGAAATTCAGCCATATTTCAGAGATAGAGATTTAAAGTGACAGGTATAAGCCATATTTCAGAGATAGAGATTTAAAGTGACAGGTATATACATAAACTCACTTTGCTTCATAATATACAGCAGTGGTTCCCAAACTTGTTCCGCTGCTTCTGCAGGGAAAGTCCCTGGTGGGCCAAGCCAGTGTGTGTACCTGCCGTGTCTCAGGTTTGGCCGATGGCATGCTCCCACTGGCCTGGAGCAGCGAACTGCAGCTGCTGGGAGTTTGGGAGCCACTGATATACAGTTTAAATAATAGACCTGGCCTGGTTAGTGGTCTTTATAAAGTTTCTATAGCTGATTGCCTTCAACTATGTCAAAATTGAGCGCACCTTTTAGTAACATGAGGGTAAAAAAAAAAATGGGAGGAGAATTGTAATTATATCAAAACCAAGCATTATATCTGCAGGAAATACCAAGTTAAAGTTACAACAAAAAGAAGTCCAGACCTTTGTTTTAAATATGGACATGCCCTGTTAAGGCACTCAAAAAACCTTAACTCTGCCATGTAGTGACATTATTACATAATCACAACTAAGGCACTTTTTTCATCTCAGATTGGATGAATCTGATATTTAAAGGCACATTAGAGTTTCTTTATTTGTGAGGGCAAGGTGTTCATTTTTCCCCCTCTCATGGTGTTCACATTGGTGCTACATTATTAAATAAACCCGTTTCTAAATTATATATATATAACTCAAAATAATTAATCATGATTTAAAAAATTAATTGTGTTTAATTACAGTTTTAATTTCACTATTAAATAATAGAATAGCAATTGAAATATATTAAATATTTAGGATTTTTTCTACATTTTCATATATATTGTATTCTGTGTTGTAATTGAAATCAAAGTATATATTATTTTTGCTTACAAATATTTGCACTGTCAAAATGATAAACAAATGAAATAATATTTTTCAATTCACCTCATACAAGTACTATAGTGCAGTCTTCATTGTGACAGTGAAGCTTACAAATGTGTGTTGCGGGGGGGCTGTTACATGACTGTTCTCAAAAACAAAATAATGTAAAACTTCTGCTCCTACAAGTCCACTCGGTTCTACTTCTCATTCAGTCAATTGCCCATTTACATTTGTAGGAGATAAAAATTCCCTCTTCTTATTTACAATATCATCAGAAAGTGAAAACAGGCATTTCCATGGTACTTTTGTCGCCAGAATTGCATTTGTATTTATGTGCCAGATATGCTAAACATTTGCATTCCCCTTCATGCTTCAGCCAGCATTCCAGAGGACATGCTTCCATGCTGATGACGCTCATTAAAAAAAATAAGCATTAATTAAATTTCTAACTGAACTCCTTGAGGCAAAATTGTATGTCCCCTGCTCTGTTTTACCTGCAATCTGGCATATAGTTCCTGTTATAACAGTCTCAGATGATGACCCAGCACATGTTGTTCATTTTAAGAACACTTTCACTGCAGATTTGACAAAAAGCAAAGAAGGTACCAACGTGAGATTTCTAAATATAGCTACAGCAATTGACCAAAGGTTTAAGAATCTGAAGTGCCTTCCAAAATCTGAGAGAGATGAGGTGTGGAGCTTGCTTTCAGAAGTCTTAAAAGAGCACTCCGATACGGAAATTACAGAACCCAAACAACCAAAATATAAAATCAACTTTCTGCTGGTGGCATCTGACTCAGATGATGAAAATGAACACGCGCCGGTACACACTGCTTTGGACTGCTATTGAGCAGAACCCGTCATCAGCATGGACATGTCTTCTGGAATGGTGGTTGAAGCATGAAGGGACATGTGAATCTTTAGCACATCTGGCACATAAATATCTTGCAACACCCACTACAACAGTGCCACAAGAACACCTGTTCTCACTTTCAGGTGACATTGTAAACAAGAAGCCAGCAGAATTATCTCCTGCAAATATAAACAAAATTGTTTGTCTGAGTGATTGGCTGAACAAGAAATAGGACTGAGTGGACTTCCAGACTGTAAAATTGTACATGTTTATTTTTGAATGCTGGTTGTTTTGTACATCATTCTACATTTGTAAGTTCAACTTTCATGATAAAGAGATTGCATTACAGTACTTGTATTAGGTGAATTGAAAAATACTATTTCTTTTGGTTTTTTTACAGTGCAAATTCTTGTAATCAAAAATATAAAGTAAGAACCGAACACTTTGTATTCTGTGTTGTACTTGAAATCAATATATTTGAAAATGTAGAAAACACAAAAATATTTAAATAAATGGTATTCTATTATTGTTTAACAGTGTGATTAATCATGTGATTAATCATGATTAATTTTTTTAATCACTCGACAGCTCTAATATATACTATTTAACAGATTCACCTATAAAGTCTCAGAACATTTATTCTGTACAAAAGGAGTGAGTGCTATACTTCTTGGACAGATAAAGTATTTTTTATACCTAACAAAGAGGTTGAATCCCTGCATTAAGTGCAAAATGTAATTCAGCTTTAACTATGGAGCTCCAACCAATGCCTCCCAGATTGTGCAATCAGTCATAGTCTCTTTTAAAAAAAAATAAGGAAAACAGGGCTATGAACTGTGGAACCTCAGATTAAGAGTCAGATGCTCAATCACCTGAGCTATGCTGGTGCCAGCACAGATAGCGGCCACCTCTGCATGGGAAAATGCAGCTAAGGTATTGCCAAAGTCTCCTCCAGACCCCAAACCCAACATAGTGCCAGCACAGAGGTGCCTGTAAGATGTCAGAGAGAAGAAGACAATCAGCTTTCACTGCCTTTTGTGAGGGAGGAACTTTGACTGGACAGCACAGGAAGGAGGAAATTCCTACCTCATACATGGCTGTGTGATGGCTGCCTCTGCAACTTGTCCCTTCTCTGGTTCTGCTTAGCCATTGGCTGGTTAAGGGGGAACAGGACCAGCTGATTGGTTTCTGGGGACACTCCTTTGTCTGTATGAGCCAAACCCCAAGTTTGTAAAAACCTCTTATCTTCAGTTAGCTCAGGCATGACTGGAACCAGCAAACAGATGGGCTGTACTGGAAGACTCAGGAGAACAGAGCAAGCACTTGGAGGTTTGGTAGTACCAAGGGCTGGGAGTCTTGCCACATATGGGGCAAGGTATGGTTGAGGTACAATAAGGTGTTTTAAAAGACAGCAGTGGGTGGGGGGTTATGGAGAAAGAAAAATAAGGCTTTGTCACTTGAATGCTTAATTCTACAATTTTTTACTCACAGAGTGCTAGCAGTATTGAAAACTCAGATAGCAAGAGAGAGTGACAAGTTGAATGTGTGTTTTGATTTTAAGGAAGGGAAATATTTTTGCTCCTTTTTTAGATACATACACACATGTAAGCTTTGAGGGTGGCATTATTTGTGTTTGGTTTAACAGATGGACCACTGTGCTGGGATCAGCTCTTCCCTTTACTGCTCTTGTTCAAGGTTGAGATACAGCCACCTGATATCCTGATTATTCATCTGGGTGAAAGTGACCCAGGGAATTGCACTGTATTAAATTTAAGAATTAAGATATAAAGGGACATGGACCTACTAACAATTATAACCTCACACATGATTGGTTTGGTCAGAGATGCGCACAGGATGAGTTTGGCAGGGTAGCCTCTGAGCCAGCCTGGGTTGACTGGTCTTGGAAAAATGTGAACCAAGAGGTAGCCAGGATAATTTTGGGAGTTATGGGGGCAGTGATAACACATAGGGACATCCAGTACCATGGTCCTGAGCTCTTTAGGGAGGATAAAATGCATCTTCAGATGCTGGAGTTGACATTTGGCTTTCTGACACTAGGGATTAGGTCAGGCAAGAGATGAGTATCAGGCATCGTGAGTCCAGGGTGCATCCACACTAATAGCTAGTGCTCCCAGTAGCTGGTGTCCAGTGCAGAGAAAGGCAAAAAAGGCCAGATCCTATAGGTAAATGAGACCTGGGATTGTGCAGTTGGACCTTGAATTTATGGAGGGAGGACTTGATGTCTTTGCGGACAAAGGTGCCCTCCAGCCTTATGGGCTCTAGCACTCCATCCCAGTTACACAGGGGGAAGAAGGTTTCATAAATGAACTTAGTTTGTAGATAGACTGAGAAGGACCAACCCCAAGTTATTGTTTGGTTTGTGGTGAAAGTCCTGTAATCTGGACTAGAACCAATTAAATGCCTGTTATGTGACTGCTGAGGTAGGTAATGTAGGGCCCCTTCCCAAAGTATAATTAACAAAGTTGCAGCCTGCTGTTTCGACCCATGTCCTGCGTTTGTCAATCATTTGCCTGCTTGTCTTGGTCAATGTCATAGAATCAGGAATTTCTTCCTTCTACTTTTCTCAAACCAGATGGGCTCAGTCTGAGTCCTGCACTCGTAAGAAAGGGTATGATGACAGCCATATTTTTTTTGCAATGTAATGGCCACTGTCTGAGGCATAAGTTGGCTTCAGCTGTGATGTGACCTCCACTAGCATAGTTTTCCTGTGGTTTTTATCCTTTCATCTTTTCATTGTCTATTAATTTCTTTTTATTTACTAAACACTTTTGAGATTTAATTTTCCCACCCTTCAGGTGAATTAGATGTATTACCTGCAGTTTTTAAAACACACAAAGCCACAAAGTTGGATCTTATATCAAATAAACCAGTCGAATACTTCCAGCAAATACTCCTATGTTCAGTGAGATATTTCACTAAGAAAAGAATATTTAAGAAATGTAAATTTCAGTATCACAACTCAAGATTCTTGGCCTCCACATAACTATCAACAGCGCTTCTTAATGTCTGGAAAAAAAGACAATGAATACATTAAAAATTCTATTTCCAATTTCAGTTTGAAGATGGCATCTCAGACCATCAAGATCTTTTAAAACATCTGTTTGGTTAACTAGGAAAAGCAAAGAACAGTAGTTAAAATTCTGGCTCCATGAAAGTGAATGGAAGTTTTGCCGTGGCTTGCATAGGGTCAGGATTTCACGAAGTGTAAAAGACTACACTGAAACACTGCATGAGAATTTTTCACGTCCTGTTTCCCATTTAGAAAGACCGATATACAACTCAAACCAGAGCCCCAGTCCTACAGTAGGATCCATATCCAGGAAAATCTACATGTCTGCTCAGAGTCTTACTAACTGTATGGTTATTACATTCATAGAATTAAGGTTTCATGACCACAGATTTGGGCCTATACTAATTATATATGGAAAATTGTGTGAGTTCCCCCCACTCCCAAACTAAAATTAAAACTCCAATCCTGCAGACAATGGTACACAGGGATAACCCTACTAAATTAAATATTTTTGGTTCTGACCAATAATTTTTATAAAAATCATGCTTGGATGTTACTTGAGGAAGTAATATGAACTATTAAAGGGATATAAAATCTTAACTGATGTTTAATTATTCATTTAATGCATATAGTAAAAGTATAATTAACCATATTATTAAGGCACTCAGTTAATTTAAGGCCAAATTTTGCCATGCTTGCTTAACTGAGTATTACCTTACTCTACAAGTGGTTATGTGTATTATTAAGCCAAAGTAATGATTTTAGAATCTGGCCATTAGAGAATTAATATTAAAATTCATCATTATTTTTTTTTTACTTGAGCAAATCTTTTTTAAAAACCCAACCCATTATAACTGAAAAAATAGTCAGCAAGATTCCTCATGGGTGGTTTTTTCAAACCTGAATCTCTGCACGTAACCTCTTTCTCTGCATGTTCGCCTATTAATTACAGTGAGATTATTCAAGAAGTAAGTTACTACATACTGTGAAGTGACATATGAGTAAAGTTATATGTAATTGTTTCTAGGAGTGGGCCCTAAGACATATCAATGCTACTCAAACTGTTCCATGGCAGGACCTCTTACTTCAACTATCTCAACCCCACACTACCATTGGCAATATGGGAAGGACATGATGGTTACATTTGTGAAACCTCTGGGACTTGACCCTTTGGTTGAGCACCCATGACTTAGCTCAGGGATTGGCAACCTTTGGCACACGGCCCATCAGGGAAATCCGCTGGTAGGCTGGGACAGTTTATTTACCTGCAGCGTCCACAGGTTTGACCAATCACAGATTCCACTGGCCACGGTTCACCATTCCAAGCCAATGGGGGTTGCCGGAAGCAGTGCAGGCCAAGGGATGTGCTGGCCTGCAACGATGAACCACGGCCAGTGGGAGGTGCGATTGGCCAAACCTGTGGATGCTGCAGGTAAACAAACCGTCATGGCCCATCAGCGGATTTCCCTGACGTGCCGTGTTAGGATATAGATATTCAGGCCTGTCTGCAAAGGCCTATACTTTAAGAATTTAGGTGTCTTCTTATCACTTAGCTAGTTACAGAGGTATAAAAGAAAGATTCAAAATCACTGTCTGTGTAATGGCCTTCTCTTACTGTGACAGGCTTAGGCCTTCAGCTAAGATGTAGTTAGGCAGCCATAAACTGGGAAGTGTATGGTCACATCCTCACATTCCAAACTAGTCACATTGAAATAAGGTGCTATTGGGCTATTAGGAATACAATCCTGTCCTGATATTCCTATCACCTCCAGAGAAGGGGAAGAGCCTAGAAGATGTAAAAGGAAACTTAGTTTGATGGCATCCTGTCTGGCAAGAACTCACTTATCAATAGAAACAGCTGGAGCACCCTTATGTCTGTACAGATGTAGTTTTGAAATCCTCACTTCTGTATTGTTTTGTATGTTAATTTGCATGGTCTCTGTCTGGCTCTGTAATTGTTTCTGTCTACTGTATAATTAATTTTGTTGGGTGTAAACCAATTAAGGTAGTGGGGTATAATTGGTTAAATAACCATGTTATAATATGTTAGGATTGGTTAGTTAAATTTCAGTAAAATGATTGGTTAAGGAATAGCTAAGCAAAACTCAGATTTTGCTATATAGTCTGAAGTCAATCAGGAAGTAGGGGAGGGAATGGGAACAGGGACTGCGGATGGGGGAATTGGGATCATGTTTTGCTAAAGGGGGGATGGGAACAGGAACAGGGACAGGGACACAGGCAAGGCTTTGTGGTGTCAGAGCTGGGAAGGGGGACACTAAGGAAGGAAACTGGTATGGTTGCTGGAAGTTCACCCCAATGAACATCAAATTGTTTGCACCTTTGGATTTCAGGTGTTGTTGCTTTCTGTTCATGCAAGAAGGACCAGGGAAGTGAGAGGGTGAAGAAATAAGCCCCCTAACATGTCGTGTGCCAAAGATTGACGATCCCTGACTTATCTCATTACTGTTGAACTGGATGTAATGTTTCAGTGTGAATATACTAGTAAATCCCATCTTTCTTACAATGCCAATTTTGTTAAAAGAATATTAAATCTGTAATTTTTCTTCTAAAGCCTGAAGAAACTAAAAACAAATAGAAAAAAAATCAAACCTGTCTTATTTGTCAGGGTTGTCCAAGGAAACCTTGTGATCCATGACCTTCATGAGCTGAGTAAGACTGCATATTTTCCTTGCTGAGCCTAAGGCAAAGCCAAATATTCTCTTGGTTCCCCTTTCCTCTTCTGGTTTTTATGTTAAATTGCTACTATATATTATGTTCAATGAAACCTGAGGCTTGAATAGTGGATTCTTAATGCCTACAGAGGGAAATAGATATGTAGAGAATAATAAAAAATATTCAATATAATAAGCATAATATTCAAACAATTACATAGAGAAATTAAAAAGCCAGACAATTACATTTCTCTATTTAAAAATGCAGAGACACAATGATTTATTATTTATTTATTTCTCCTGTTACTCCAGTTAAATTTTGTTTAGGAGATTGGCAATGGGAAAATAATGAAGTAAAGTCTAAGAAGGGTTTGAGGGCATGTTCCTATACTAAAGAGGGATTGTAGAATTCTGCTACCAATAAAGACAATAGCAAAGCGTTCATTGACTTCAGTGGGAGGAGAACCTGGTTCATAATCTTACTGATCTCTGGATATATTTTCATAGAAAATTAAATTTTAATAATATCTTTGCTTCACTTTTATCAGACCAAACTGGAGTGCAGTTGTTCAGTGCTTTGTGTCAGAGAGAGATTTCTCTGCCACCAGTTTTTCTCCATAGACTAAGCTAATTAAATACAATGGAACAGAGATTTCAACCCTAATAAATCTGCCTGTGTGTTAAGCTACTGTGTCACTTTGGTACTTCTTTCAATAAAGTCAGGAGGGATTGATCCTAAAGACTTTTTAATCAGTGTTCATGACATTAGTAATATTTTTTTCAATTCTGCCCTATTAAATGGATTGCTTAAACATGAACATCTACATTATATTAAGCAACATGAGCTGGATGGTCAGCACATAAAACTGACAGACTGTAGTATAAAATTCACTTAATTTTTTTCTTGGAAGTGTCACAAGAGAGACTGATTTTCATTGCTGCAGTGCCTAATAGATCATGACATTTTACCACAGTGTATAGCTGAAAATGTGATGCCCAAAAAGGATGTACACCATTTTTTCCTCCTTGATGATTTTACAAAATGCCATTCAAAATATAGCGGAGAAAGTCCATTTTTGTCCTTTTTTATAACTCAGTCAGTTTCACATTTATGATTTGATTGTATGTAACTTTCACTCTGGTAAAGAGACAGCTGTATGCAGACTATTATGATATGATACATCAAGGCACTGATTCTACAAACACTTCTGCACGTGCTTAACTTTCAGCATGGCAACTAATCCCATTGACTTCAATGAGAGAAGGCACAATGCCTACATTTAAGTACATGCATGAATAAACCTTTTCAAGATTGTGGCCTAATTCTACAATTTCACAGAATGCTTTCATTATGTTTGATCAATTCAAATTTTATCAGGTCAATGAAATGCAAATGTTATTATGTTAGTTAATTAAAAGGTTGCCTTTCAGAAACTCCCAAATAATCCCGAATCAAGATTTTTTTTCAAAGGCCTTTATTCTACAAACTGCTGCACACTAGGGCAGACTTGCTCGCAGAGTCTCATTCACAGAATAGAAATCAAAAAGGTTAATCCAGCACCAAAATACAGTTATCTTTTGGAACGCCGTAAGTGTAAGTCCTCAGTTTTCTTTTGTTCTTATTTTATTAATCAAGCATTGTGCTGTGTGACTGCAAGGTACAGTGGCAAGAAGGTCTGAATAAAAATTCACACAGCTGAAGTGATGTTATTAACAGTTCTTCTATTATCCTGTAGGTCACTTCATTTAGAGGACAAAGCTGTAAATCTAGTCAGGATCCCTCAGCATCTAAGTCAAAGGTTAAAAAAGGCTGTGGAAAATAAATGGCTAAACTTCTCCTATGGGAGCTTTCTGTGTACAGTATGAGTTTCTACAGCAACCACTGAGCCAGTTCCTGAGTTTAACCCCAATATATTATGCTACATTACCTATAATTTGGATTGGCAGAATGTGATTTTTATTTAATAATTTTGACAGATAACATCAATGTTTATTTTAAAACTTTTTCTTCAATTTTTATCCATTTTAAATATTCACAGCTATGGGAAATTGGGAAGAGGTCAGACAATGGGAAGAGTTAGACCATAACTATTTCATGACAGTAGACACTGAGATTCAACAAGTTAAAGCTTTATACTTGTTTAAGACACATTGTCAATATCGCCTCAAAATATACAAAGTAAATATCCTTAAATCAGTCTCCAATAAGTTCTCGAGCAGCATTTTTCTTATGTTGCTTGTCACTTTTGATTATCATCGATGGAAGTATTTTTATAGGTTTGAGTGTACAGTGAAATTGATGTTTACTGACATTTATTGATAAATCTAATCCTTTCAAGCCTACCTCTGATTTATTATGCCAAGCTAGTGTGCTTGCATGGCCTCCTCACCCATTATGATATTGCATCTGTTTTTTAACTTTACTTGCCTTACTTTACAAATGGACTTCTAAGGTGCCTTATAAGCTGCATGAACTGTCAGATTTATGTATGTGACTAGCACTTACACAGCAGATAAACCAACATATCCCCCTGACCTTGGCAGCTTCAAGGACAATCTTCTTTACATGAAAATGAAATGCGTTGGAATAATTTCTAGGAAGTAGTGTACTATAACCCATAGAAAAAAGGAGAAAAGCAAGTGTTTCCGCCCTTAAATATATTTGTTGGGGACAAATGCTAGCTCATGGCAGGGGAAAACTATAATTAATATTATTGATTTATTTATATAGTATCATAGAGGTCCATGGAATGTTATAAGCAAAAAGAAACACAGACAGGAAAATTAGATTCTGTTCTCTATTACATTGGTATGAATTTGGAACAGCTCTGTTATCAAGATCTATATCACTGTAAATGAAATCAGACTCCAGCCCATGAAGCTCACAAAAAAAAATAGTCCCTGATCCTATGAACACCATGTTACTATGGTGCCTAAAGGCAGCTACTAAAAACTGGAACCCCAGTGTGCTAAGTGCTATGCAAACACATAATAAGAGGTAGTCCCTTCCCCAAGAGTTTACAATGGAAAGAGAAAAGTAAGAAAAGAAGTATCGTTATTCCCATTTTTGCAGCTAAGCAGCATAGAGAAAAGTAGGGTGACCAAATGTCCCGATTTTATAGGGACAGTCCCAATTTTTGGATCTTTTTCTTATATAGGCTCCTATTACTTCCCACCCCGTCCCAATTTTTCACATTTGCTGTCTGGTCACCCTAGAGAAAAGTGAGGCATGCATAGATAAGTAGTTTGATTAGGCAAGGTTATGATCATGGTGGTCTGATCCAGTGAACTACTTAAGCTCATGCCTAACTTTAATAAGTCTCAGTGAATACTCCCATTAAAATCCACTGCATAAGGTGGCTCATGATACACCCCTAATGGTGAAACCCATTCCACTTGCACAGAGACTAAGCAGTGACCAAGTGGGGATGACATACATATTATTTGGAGGCACAGATCATGTAGCCTCTTCCTGGGAATATCCAGAGCACACATCCATCATGGCCTATGCAAGGTGGGTAAAGAGATCCTTTGAGTGGCACACAGGGAATACACAAGTATGACTGCATGTCTGCCAGACCCAAGCTCTACCCCCATAGCACCATGACAGGATGAAGTGAGGCAGAAGGCAGAGAGCAAGTGAGTTTAGAAATATGCAGGAAATAGCAACATGGAATAAAGTTGATTTTGTAAAAATGCAAGCTAATACATATGGGTAAAAATAATCTATAAACCCTTTACAAAATGGAAGAGGGAAGCATCAGTTTTGACAGAGGTCTACAGTTTGGAGGAATATAATAAATTGGACATTTGAAAACAAGGCTATATGATGGAAAAACAAATCAGTGAATTTTTTTTACTGTATATGTAAATATAATAATGTATTATATCATCAGGCTATAATGCCTGTCTAGACCAAGGGTTGGCAACCTTTCAGAAGTGCTGTGCCAAGTCTTTATTTATTCATTCTAATTTAAGGTTTTGCGTGCCGGTAATACATGTTAACATTTTTAGAATGTCTCTTTCTATAAGTTTATAATATATAACTAAACTATGGTTGTATGTAAAGTAAATATGGTTTTTAAAATGTTTAAAAAGCTTCATTTTAAGTGAAGTTAAAATGCAGAGCCCCCCGGACCAGTGGCCAAGACCCAGGCAGTGTGAGTGCCACTGAAAATCAGCTCTTTTGCCGCCTTCGGCATACGTGCTATAGGTTGCCTAACCCCTGGTCAAGACTTTTCTGCTGTGAAAGTACCTGGCATATACAACATTCATTTCAGAGTGTCATATTAGTAAAAAATATTGAACAATTAGAGAGAGTTCACAGAAAAGCTTCATAAATGATTAGGTAGATGAAAACATTGCCTGAAAGGAAAATTAAAAGAGCTCACCATAAATAGTTTGACTAAGAGTCTGATCCAAAGCCCACTGAGTAAATAGGAGTCTGTGGCCTCCAGTAGAATTAGGATCAGGGGCTATAATGAATGCAAAGGCACATAATATCATTTGAAGAGTTTGATTTCCTAAACATGGAGATGTATAATTTAGTGTGGTCCATATATCCATTTTGGCCCAAGTTTAATTGACTTTCTCCTAAGAGCTTAAGTCATTTTTGGAAATGGAATTTAGGATCCTCAGACACTTACTCAAGTTTGAAAATTTTACCCAGCATCCAACTGCAATATGCATTCTTCATTTTATTCATTCATGGAGCCATTTCTGAAATCTTGGGATGTCAGTCTAAAAAAAATGGTTAACATTTGCTTGCTCCTTACATAAATTGAACAATGCTGCAACAAGATTATATCGGTCATAGATGAAAATACTGTATTTATATCTCACTGTATCTATTCATCATTGTACAGGGATGAATCTTCAAGGGAGTATCATAAATCCACATAATGTTCTTGGATGCTATATTTTCCATTTAGATCTCTGATTTAGCTGAGATTTGTTAAAATCACATATTGCCAGGAAAATTCCCTAGCTGCAGCAATTGAAGAATGAAATTTATTCCATTTAAGGTTGGCACTAACATATTAAGATCTACATTTTTGGGTGGTATAGTGCTGTTGTTTGGAGCTGATTCACTGCTAGGACTATTTGCTTGAACACAGTGCAATAAGTGTTAATGAATTAGGTGCGTTAGATTAAATAAACTTGGCCCTAAACAAAGTGAACTATGTCTCCAAGAATGTAAAGGAAGAAATCTTGCTTGAATATACCTTGATATGACAAGGCCATTTGCTGAAAACTCCCATGGCAAGAAAGAGTCTTTTATCATTCCCTTCTATATGGGACAAGAGATTTATAATTGTGTATGTGGATGATTTTTGTTCACAGAGATGTAGAAGGAAGTGGTGGCTCAACTAGTTTATCAAAGACAAATCTTGTGATGTAAGTTTTGGACTGGGACTTAAGAGACCTGAGTCCAGTTCCTGGAGTCTCTACAGACTTCTCATGTGACCTTGGAAAAGACCCTCAATCACTAAGTGCCTCAGTTTCCCATCTTCTGATTGTATTTTGTATCCCTTTCTTGCACTCTTTATCTGTTTTGTCAATTTAAAATGTAGGCACTTGAGGACAAGGACTGACTCTTACTAGGAGTTTGTACATTTCTTATCACATTGGACTCCTTATATTGGTTGGGTTCTTTAGTCAATATTGGGACCTTTAGTCACTACTGCAGTACAAGTAATAAATCAAATAATAGAGAAGGAGGGAAATAGAACTCAGTGAGAAATAAAATAAATCTTGAACAGGAGATGGGAAGGGGACCTCCACTGGCATATCTACACTGCATGCAACTGGCAGTGCCATTTAGGGTATGTACAGTGACATGCTGCAGTGAAAAGCACGCCGTGTCCACACTGCGGTGTGTAGGTGAAAGCAACTGGAAGGGGGAGACAGTGGGAGTAGGCTACAGGAGCAGGACACTACACTTCTTAAAATATTAATGTGGATGTGGGAGGCACTCTATGGGGGTATGGAGAGCCAAATAGCATACATACTCTGATGTTCTGGTGTGTCTGTACTCTACTCATCTAAGCAATACCTCGCTGTCTACATGAATATTTATACCCTTGCTAGTGGTGTGCACAGTTTATGTATTCTCCATGCCACCATAAGGGTTGTGTAGTGTAGGCATACCCTGTGTGAGAATGTGAATTTGAGAGAACTGCTGCTATATAAGTTAAAGATCAGAAACAGATGTTGTCTCAGGTTAACCTACATACAACTACAAAAGATTTTACGTAGTTAAACAACAACAAAGAGAAGGAAAATGACAAATCTAGGTTGACAAACAAAAATATTCCTCCCAAAAGGAATATGCTCAGCAACGTCTGAGAACTGGTAACTTGTGGAAATACCCAATTTTCAGAGAAAGACACATCTCTACTTTATGTTTGACGATCTTTGAAGTGTTGCCCACTGATCCACAGAGGGATCAATCCAGTTTCTAAGGACCAAAACAAGATGTAGGTGACCATGACGAGGTCTGCAGGAAGAGGAACCCTGAATGCCCTCTGTCTCCAGCTCAACTGCTATTAGCCTTGTGCCAATGACAAGTGTCTCTGGAGGGCTCACATAAAGTATATCAACACATAGACAGATAGTCAAGTAAACATGTCTAGGTGTAACACATCTATCTCAGACTCAAGTAACGTTTGGTAAAACAAAACAAAGCAAAACCACCACACTACACTACACACAGCAACTCCACATCCTCAGTTGAACTCTTACAGTTTTCAGAATCAATGAGAAAGTGCATAAAATAGTACTTATGTTTAATCCAGCTGATTTGTTGAAATAACTCAAAAAGTATTTTTTGTTTTACATTTTAATATTTACTTTCTTATTGGTGTTTAAGTCTGTTAAGATGAGATGACTTCATACAACAATTATACTGACTTCATAATTCATGTAATATATGATGTAACTCATGGGTGCAGGATGGTTGATTTTGCAATATGAAGACTGCTTTTATTAAATTCTCTTTATTGAAGGTTTGCCTTCTTATTTCTTGCTGTCTGGTGAGTGTTAATAAAGATAGGACCTTCTGTTTTGAATTAATATTCAGAAAATTTGTGCTGGGTATGCTGGTGGCCTGTGGTATGCAAGAGGTCATATCACATTATATGGTGGTCCCTCATAACCCTGAACTCTATGACTCTAATTTGGCTTCACTGCAGAGAAATCAGCCTACTGATAAAACTCTTCAAAGTTTAATAAGACTTTGTTTAGTTTAGTTCCCAAGTAGCCTTCAGCACCTATTCCATTCACGTCTGATCAAATCTCTGCCCTCCACACACACCCTTTGGGTCCATCCCAACACAATGGTGAAGATGTACGTGTCTGGAAATGGGTTTCATCTATAATGGAGGAGACAAACACACTAGTCAATCTTCAGTTAGATCGAAGGTTGATGTCAGCTTCTTAAACACATAAATAAAGACAAATTTCAGAAATGAATGGTGCATATCTATGTGAGATTCACTGCTATACAAAGAGCTAGCACAATATCTTTGCAAGTCTGGAGACCCACTTAAGCAATATGCTGAGGTCTTCAGTGGGACTTTCATGGTATATATGTTTTTTGCAGACTGGGGTGTGGCGATTTTCTCCCATTTCTAAGTTTATTTGTTCTAATGTCTACAAAAACTTTATGACAGACACAAGGCAAATGAGGTACGATGTGCTGTGAGAGACCACTGAAAATGAAGTGGGAAATTAAGTATTAACAGGCAGCATGGCATATTATACATTATTGTAATGAGCCATAAAGCCAGTGGCTCTGTAGAGTGCATGTTTTTACTGTCCTGCAGAGTTATGAATTTAAGGTCCCAGGTTTGTCTTTTAAAGGTGTGCATATTTATGTTTAACAATAGTATTTAGCTCTGACATTCTGGTTACTTTCTCCAGACCTGAGGAAGAGCTCTATGAAGCTAAAAAAGCTTTTCCCTTCCCCAACAGAAGTTGGTTCAATAAAGATAATGCCTCACCTACCTTGTCTTTCTTATATCCTGGGACCAACATGGATACAACTACACTACAGACCCTAAAGTTTATGTCAGGCAGTATGCAACACATACTTTCTGACTTGAAAAAAAAGCAATGTGAAATAAAATTTCTCAGTCTCCAGAACGTTTTAGAGCAAGTAAAGATCTAATCAGCTCATATTGATTGTATAGCACAATATCCTGCTGCTTAATGACTAAGTCTGGTAGATTTCCACTTTATCAATCAAGGCAAGGTAGTAAAAAAATAAAATAAAACAACTTTGTTTTTGCTTTGTGTCACCAGATTTCTACAATTGGAAAATGCCATGAAAAATGTGACTCTAAATACATGAGAAACTAAAATTGTAAGTAGTTAACTGATATAATCATAGTACATTTAATAGACAAATGAAAACTTTGATCAGTTAAGTGTAACATAGAGGGTTCTGTAATTTATGGACAAATCCTGAGATGCTGATGGCTGTGGTTGATTCCTGAAATTTCCCATTTATGTTAATAGGAGTTGCAGCTACCCAGCAGGTGCTCAGAATTTCCTAGGATTCAGCCCTTAATTAGTAACTTGGACTATGGACTCCAATACACTTTAATAAATCATCAAATGCATAGGAAAAGGTACTACTGAACGGCTTTTGGATCATGATATTTTGTGGATGGGAATGGAATAAAACTTTTAATTACCTTGTTTTCCAGATGCTGTCGTATCAACAAATGTAAGAGATGGGTAAAATAAGTCTGTAAGTTTGTTTATAGATAATGATTTGCTTCAGATTGCTGAGATTATTAACATTTTATTCCATATCCAGTCAGAACCCAAATATAGACAGCAATGAGCAGAGTTTGGTATCTGATTCCTTGGTGTCCTAAATTATTTATTTATAGATGGAAGCTGCACTCTCAGACAGACTTGGAATCTCAAATGGAAGGTATATTGCTGACATATCAGTCCTGGGTTAGGCATATTTTTTAGAAAAATGTTCAACCTAACAAATCAGAGTCTTTCCTTCTGATTTATTTCTGGAAGGTCAGCCCTCTAAAGTCATTCTTAAACTCTTCAAATGAGGAAAATACTTTCTGGTGCAGATTCTCTGCTTCACATCTTTCTCTTTCCATTTGTCAGGGTGAAAAAGGACTCCAAGGGTCTTAGCTGGGGAATAACTCTGGTTTGGAGCGGTCCAGAACAAATGGATTCTGGCCAAGACAAGTGACTGAAACTACTTTAGTGACCCTGATGGATGATCTCCATCTTTGAAAGGAGACATACATTGTCATCCACTTGAAACTCTCTGAAGCATTGAATACTGTTGACCATGACATACTGCTTTTTCACCTGAAAAAAGTAGCAGGCATTCAGGGTAAGGTGCTAAAACAGTTTGAGTCCTGCCTGGAAGGACACACCCAATAAGTAGTGATGAGAAAATGCATCTTCTCCACTAGACCCTTTGCTTGTAAATTCTGCACAGATCAGTTCTTTCTCTGATTCTTTTCAACATCTACATGCAGCCATTAGATGTACAGGTCAGATGACTTGGACTCAAGTTAAAGCAATATGCAGATCATGAACAACTCTATTAATCTTTCACCACTTATGACCATACCACTACCATCAAGATGGCCCAGTGTTCAGATGAGATCAACTCATGGATGAAGAACAGCTGGCTGAAGCTAAACCCAAGCAAGACAGAGGAGATGATGGTGGGTAGAGGGAAGCATTTTAAAGTTTAATGCCATGGTGCGGTCTCTGTTGACTGAATTTTGTGGATGAAATGAGGCACACCAGTAATCGGACAAGAGCCCTCCACTAGCTAATTAAGAAAAATGTGTTGAATACACAAGCAAGCAACTAGTAACTGTTCACGGCGCTTTAGCTTATGCAGTCCTAGTAGTGAAGTCCCCCAACGGAGCTGGCCCGGTACCAGAATGAATCCTTGGAGTCTGCACTGATGGATCTTGATGGTGGCTTGACAGAATCTCAGCAGTCTCAAAGAGTCTCAGCAGTGTCTGACAGTTCTCTTCACAGTCTGTCTTTTATACTCTGCTGTGTCCTGGGGCTGTTTTTTTTCAACATCTTTATTACGGATCTGGACTATGGTATAGACTTCACCCTCAGGAAGTTTGCGGATGACACTAAGCTGAGGGGAGGTAGATATGCTGGAGGGTAGGGGTAGGGTCCAGGGTGACCTAGATAAATTGGACAATTGGGTTAAAAGAAATCTGATGAGGTTCAATAAGGGCAAGTGCAGAGTCTTGCACTTAGGAAGGAAGAATCCCATGCACCACTATAGGTAGGGGACCTACTGGCTAAGCAGCAGTTCTGCAGAAAAGAACCTAGAGATTACAGTGGATGAGAAGCTGGATATCAGTCACCATTGTGCCCTTGTTGCCAAGAAGGCCAACAGCATATTGGGCTGCATTAATAGAAGTATTGCCAGAAGATCGAAGGAAGTGAATAGTCCCATCTATTCAGCACTGGTGAGGCCACATGTAGAGTATGGCATCTAGTTTTGGTCTCCCCGCTACAGAAAGGATGTGGAAAAATTGGAGAAAGTCCAGTGGAGGGCAATGAAAATGATCAGGTGGCTGGGACACATGACTTATGAGGAAAGGTTGAAGGAACTGCGGTTATTTAATCTGCAGAAGAGAACAGTGTGGAGGGATTTAATAGCAGCCTACAATTATCTGAAAGGGTGTCCCATAGAGGATGGAGCTCAGCTGTTCTAAGTGATGGCAGATGACAGAACAAGAAGCAATGGTCTCAAGTTGCAGTGCGGGAGGTGTAGGTTGGATATTAGGAAACAATATTTCACCAGGAGGTTGCTGAAGCACTGGAATGGGTTACCTAGGGAGGTGGTGGAATCTCCATCCTTAGAGGTTTTTAAGGCCCAGCTTGACTAAACCCTGGCTGGGATGATTTAGTTGGTGTTGGTCCTGCTTTGAGCAGGAGCTGAACTAGATGACCTCCTGAGGTCTTTTCAAACCCAAATCTTCTATGAGTCGTCTTGGCAACTATATTGTTTTTTGCTTTTTTCCACAGGTGTCTGGAACCTTCTGTAATTTGTTTACTACGCCTCCCCCCCCTTTAGCTGCTTCTAACTAATGTCACCCAGTTTTATAATGACCTTAAAAGAAGAATAAGAGCTATACTAATCTCTTAGAACTTGAAGGGACTTTGAAAGGTTATTGAGTCCAGCCCCCTGCCTTCACTAGCAAGACCAATTTTTGCCCCAGATCCCTAAGTGGCCCCCTCAAGGGCTGAACTCACAACCCTGGGCTTAGCAGGCCAATACTCAAACCACTCAGCTATCTCTCCCCACTTCTGTAACCCAGCAGGCCCTGGGCAACTTAGAGTTAGACTAACCCCTTTTAACAGTCTCCATTGGTTGAAAAAACACACTCACAATTGTTTCAATTCAGTCAAAGTACTCTTGAATTCCTTACTGACACTGAGCTCTCACACAGCTGTACCCATGAGTAACTCTTCATAGATTCTAGGACTGGAAGGGACCTCAAAAGGTCATCGAGTCCAGTCCCATGGCAGGACCAAATACTGTCTAGACCATTCGGGATAACAAATTATTGAACCTACTTTAAAATATCTCTAGAGATGGAAATTTCACAACCTCTCTAGGCAATTTATTACAGTGTTTAACCACCCTGACAGTTAGGAACTTTTTCCTAATATCCAACCTAAACCTCTCTTGCTGCGGTTTATACCCATTGCTTCTTGTTCTATCCTTAGAGCCTAAGGTGAACAAGTTTTCTCCCTCCTCCTTATGACAGCCTTTTAAATACCTGAAAACTGCTATCATGTCCCCTCTCAATCTTCTCTTTGAAAAATTAAACAAATCCAATTCATTCAGCCTTCCTTCACAGGTCATGTTCTCAAGACCTTTCATCATTCTTGTTACTCTCCCTATCATCTCCACTTGGGTAGGAGAAACAGAGTCATCCTGGTGGATGATGACTTGAACTAAGTTATTCACACCTCTGTCACCTTTTGGCTGAACTACATCAATGTGATACACCAGGACATGAAGCTTTCAGCACTCAGGAAACTCCAACTAGCAGAGAACACTATACTGCATTTCCTCAGCAACACAGGGTACCACGAGCAGATCAATCCTGTTCTCCACTCTATACATTGGTTGCCCATAATATACCCAATCAAGTTTAAGGTCTTGGTCCTTATTAGTTATTATTATTATTATACTATTACTACATCTAGTATCCCCAGTCATGGACCAAGACCCCATTGTCCTAGTTACTGTACAAACACAAAACAAAGAAAAACAGTTCCTGTCCCCAAAAGCTTATTTCCAAAGCGTTCCATGAACAGAATAAAGCTCCAGTGTGAATAATGTGGTTGAAAATTTTGTTTCTCAGGCACAATGGGACTCTCTACAGTAAGGAAGAAGGAGACAGAGCGTTTGAGAAGGAGACAGGTTCATTCCTGAATAATGTAGAATGAACTACTCCAGGAACTAAGGGCCATTTCAAATCTCACTATCTACTGCTTCAAATGCAAGGCACATTTGTTTGACTTTCCCTTCTCTAACATAAATACATAGCAACATGTGTGTGTGTACATATATACACATATATAGAAAAAGCACCAAAAAAAGCCCTACGAAAAACGATATAGTCCATTTCACACACCGCTTTCTCTGGGAAGAGGATGAGAGAACAAATAACATATGACAGATGCATATTCGCATTGCTTAATGCACTATGAGAAAGCGGTTAGATATTATGGTGATGAGTGTGGTATAAGAACCCATACAGAAGGGAAGAGAAGAGAAAAGAAAAGAAGAGAAGATCTGTACAGCTAGCACAGCCAGCTACTACACCTGGTCCCACACAGCTCCTAGAGCAGGGAGTTGACAAAGTGGGGGTGGTGGTGAATGAGTGCAATGTGCTCTGGTGATCCTCATCTCAAAGATGGTCCTTTGTGGCACATTTCCAACTGGCACATGTAAGAGCATCTCCCTGAGTCAGGTAGAAAATCAAGGAACTCAGTCTGACTCGCTGATAGCGTCTCTTCTCTGATGTGCTCAGGACAGGCTGCTTATAGCAGATTATCTGGCCTTTTTACTACAAGGAGATAAGTGAATGATTGGCATATCTCCACTTCTATCACTATCCTTCCAAGTATTTCTAGTGCATCCATCACTATAAAATCAACACATATGTCCTAATTCTTTAATGAAAACTATTCTATTTCCCTTTTTCTTGGCTATGTTGTTGCACACAGCCCTCTTCCTATTGTGCAGCATATTTAAAAGAAATGTGGCAGAGTTCCAGATACCTAGAGAGCAAAGAAGATTGGAGATTTGTGAGTTTCATCATGGGTTCTATCCTTATGAAAAACAGTTGAGTGTGCTTGAGCAGTCCCAGTGAACAACTCTTATGTGAAAAGAGAGTTCAGGGTTATATTGGGGGGCAAAGAAAGAAAACCTGCACAAGGTTGAATGAAATTGAATGCAAATAGAATTAATGAAGGTTGAAATATACATATGCATGAACATGCAGATGAAGTGTGGTGGATTCTTTAAACTCATTCAGACAAACAGGAGGCAACCAGCTGCTGCTAAATCATCCTTGAAGTATTCCTTCCCAGAAAAGTCTCCTTCACTTCATGTGAGTAAATTCTGATTGCTTCACAGTGCTCTTTACATTTCTGGTCTTTTAATCAATTTTGAAGTAGAAACCATTCAATGTATTGTAGATATTTGTTGCACAAAAATATTTATTCTGGTTTATTTATGACATATTTTTAACAGGACTTTTTTTTGGAATAGAAAATAGAAGAATCGACTTATGGTAACTCCATTGACTACAGTAGAGTTACACCAGGGATGAATTTGGACCTTGAATTTAATAAGTGACTTGATACAGTGCTTACTTGAAAAAAAGTATTAAAATTAGTTTGGATTCTCTCTACATTATTTTTATTTATTATTTGTATAAGGCTAGTACTAAGAGATACTAACTGGAATAGGGCTGCTATTTTGTTAGGTTCTCTTCAAACATATAATAAGAGACAGTCCCTTCCCCAAATAACTTACATTCCAAATAGCAAGTCAGATGAAGAGTGAGAAGGGAAACTGAGGTACTGTGAATTGCCCTGGGACACATAGCAGATCAGTTCCTAAACTGGGACTACAACATAGGTTTCTTCAGTCCCAGCTCAGTGTGTGATATCTTTTGGATCACAGCGATGCTTTCTTATTGACTAACAGAGAGTAAAAGGAGTAGTTAAAATGGTTGCGGTGAAATATTAGTGCATTCTGTAGGGATCAATGTATGGCCCATTATAAGGCCCAGATATAAAAGATTTGGAATTAAAAATAAATAGAACATGCATAACATTATTGGATGATGCTTGAAAACCAAGACTGCCAAAGAGAAATCATCGGGCAATATGGGAGAGAAAACAGGGAATGATTTGACAAGAAATATTATGCCTTAATGAGGCTTGGAATTACAAATTCATGAACAATGGTCCATCTCCATGAAGACCTGTATATTTCATCATTGTGTGACTCTGTGTACCTAAAAACCAAAAATTAGTCTGAAGGACATTCAATTCCCCCCCGCATCTATATGTAAGTAAATGTGGGAGGGATGGTTTGTGAGGAAAGATAAAAAGCCATTGATTATGAATAGTTTGGCTAGTCTATGCTTGGGATATGTTGATGGCAGGTATTTGAAGGATCTGAGGACTAAAAAGATAATGTAATTATTGGGGTTAATTAAAGGGAGTATAACTATGTGGAATAATGTACACGTGAACAAAGTAAAGTTGATACTGAATACAGAGTCAGACCTGAATAATAGAAATACAAATTTGACCATAGAAACATATCTTAAGTGAAATGGCAGTCTCATCACTTGAGTCATTCAAAACTACCAGAGAAAAACCACTCTAGAATGTATTATAGGGAACAATCTTTTACTGGTAGTGGGATTGACCAGATGACCGAATATTGAAGGTCATGCAATTTTTGATTTCTAAGAGAACATTTCACATTCCTCTACATTCATGGTCATTATACTTTATAGTTTGATGTGCTATTTTCTTTTTGTTATAGGTTAGCTGCATCATTTTCCTTTCAAGCAGCCCAAATTATTGACCTCCAAGAGTATTCTGACATACAACTTCCCATGGTGGAACAGTCTTAATTTCCCCCAAAAACCCACCTTTTTCTATCTGGCAAATCAGGAAAACCACAGAACTTTTCCATGGAAAAATTACTTAATTTTCTTCTCAAAATCTGCAAGATTAAAAGGTAATTGATCAGGCCTGGCTTCATTATGAATAAAGACTACTAAACATGCTTTTAAAATACTAACAACTACATGCACATTTTTTATAGAGATTTAAAAAAAAAACAAGCTGCTAAAAATTTCTTCCTTTCAGCTTGGCTCTGGTTATTTTAAAAAGCTATAGAGTATAAAGATAATTTGAGATTTTTCTAAACATGACATGTCTTTTATGAAATGTCAGTAGCTATCAGTGTATTAGGAACTGAAAAGTCAACTGCTACCAACTCCCGCAAAACAGAAAAATCCCAAGAACTGCGCACAGAAAACAGTGTTCTCTCCTTTGCTCATCCCCCAATATGTCTGCAATTTGAACATTAACATAACAAGAGTTAATGATAGGCACAACATCACACAAGGAATGACACAAAGGAGGCAAATCTATGCATCTGAAATTTACTAAAAACTGTAAGGAGGTAGGAGACTTAGGAAATTGTGTGAAGGTGATGTCTAAAAGTGGGCAGACAGTTAATGAATAAATACAAACTTTTGTTTTTTATATAATATGTAGCTGCTGCAAACTACAGCTCATCAAAAAGGAAAAGGAAAAAGTTTTATTCCAGCATCATATGAAATTTAACATGTAGTCCTGGCTTGACATGAGTAATTGGACATAAGAGAAAGCCTTATTTCTTGGAAAACTGGATTAGAGAAGTAAATAGATCAGCAGGCTGAAAACAGAACATCTGTGCTGGTTAAGATAGGTAAAGGGGTCAGTAAGCTAAGAGACAGAATGTCTGTACTATCTAAGATAAGGGGGAACACCCAGTGAACTATTTACAACACAGAAGATAACAAGGAATAAGGTAAGTCGGGAGCATAAGATAAGGTAAAGCGTAAGTTATACATAGACAGTGTGTGGACAGAGCATGTTATACAGGAATTGATTCCTACAAAGCACCAAGACAAACCCAAAACTTGTGATCCAATGTATAGTAAATATAATGTGTTAATGTATATTAAAGGAAGAGAGTTTCTGTGTAACTTTGGATAGGCCCTATACCCACCCCTCCATGTTTGGGTCTGATCAACTCAGTGTAGCTTTGCTGTATGCTAAATAAAGGAACCCGAGTGATGAGACTGCAGTTGGATACTGAATTCTGAGAGAACCGAGTGGAAGAGGTCTCAGGGGAACCCCAAACAACATGGCAATGTAAAGGTAATTTTAAGAACAAATCTTATCAAGATGAAACATAATTTGGTAAGAGCAAAAGAAGATCACCTGCCACAAACACAGACTGAAGTGGGAGACAAGGGTGAAATGTTCCTTACCCTTCAGATTCATGAACAGATGGGTTTGACTTAACAGAGGGATTATGATCCCTGTCAAACCTAAGGTAGAACTTATTTCCAAAGATGTTGTGCAGCTCTTAAATTCTGAAGATCAGGGAGGAATCAGCCATAAATGGTGAAGTCTGGCAACTAATCATAGAATCATAGATTATTAGGGTTGGAAGAGACCTCAGGAGGTCATCTAGTCCAATCCCTTGCTCAAAGCAGGACCAACCCCAACTAAATCATCCCAGCCAAGGCTTTGTCAAGGTGGGCCTTAAAAACCTCCAAGGATGGAGATTGCACCACTTCCCTAGGTAACCCATTCCAGTGCTTCACCACAATCCTAGTGAAATAGTGTTCTTAATAACCAACCTAGACCTCCCGCACTGTAACTTGAGACCATTGCTTTTTTTTCTGTCATCTTCCACCACTGAGAACAGCCTATTTCCATCTATGGAATCCCCCCTTCAGGTAGTTGAAGGCTGCTATCAAATCCTCCCCTCACTCTTCTCTTCTGCAGACTAATCATTTTCATTGCCCTCTGCTGGATTCTCTCCAGTTTGTCCACATCCCTTCTGTAGTGGGAATCAAATCTGGATGCAATATTCAGATCAAAACTGGATGCAATATTCCAGGTGTGGCCTCACCAGTGTCGAATAGAGGGGAATAATCACTTCCCTTGATCTTCTAGAAATGCTCCTACTAATACAGTAACAAAGAAAGATGGAATGGCATAATGTAAAGTGTATAATTTGGATAAATTCATTTGAAAACTTAGATGTGTTGTAGAATTCAAGCATTAAAAGTAGTAACACTAGAGTGGTGTGAGCTTTATTCTTAGGTACAGTCCATAATATGATACTAACACAAAAATTATGAATTTAAATATAACTTTGGTTCAGACACTCTGGTACAGTGGCAGACAACCTGCGGCCTGTCAGGGTAATCTGCTGGAGGGCCACCAGACAGTTAGTTTACATTTGCATGGCCACCCACAGTTCCCAGTGGCTGCGGAAAGCAGTGACCAGCACATCCCTGCCAATGAGAGCTGAGGAAAGCAGTGGCCAGCACATTCCTGCGGCCCGTGACACTTCCTGTAGCTCCCATTGGCTGGGAACTGCGAACCACGGCCACTGGGAGCTGAGAGAGGCTGTGCAAATGTAAACAAACTGTCTGGCAGCCCTCCAGGGGATTACCCTCATGGGGTGGGTGCTGGACCACAGGTTGCCCACCACTGCCCTAGTAAAACATCACATACAGAGACCTGGTTAAAATGAAAGCCATAGCTTTTATTAGGGACAACATAATAAAACTAGACAAGGACCCACCAACTGGTCTGTTCTCATACAAACTACCTGGCGGGATAATTCCAGTGCAAGAGCAGCAATATTTTCCCCCACATGATAGTAGTAGGATGTGATCAGGCCAATGAGGTGCCCACATGACCAATAAATGGGCCAGTCAGGATGCAGGTTTGTGAACTCAGGGTACCTCTGGCTATGCTCAAGCCCAGATCCTGCTCTAGGTTGCCATGCAGAGGGGGAGGGAACATCACTGATTTCTCTCCCTCCAGCCAAGATCTCATGTGTGTCTTTCCTTTGCCTGTTCAGTGAAATTTTTCCCTGGGAAACAGGGAGATCATGATGTGTGTGTGTGGTAAGGGAGCATAAGCATTAAGGCCCAGATTTTTAAAAATATTTGGAGTCGTTGCTACACGCAGCATTTCAATGCCTAAGAAAGTTAGGATCCTAAATCTAATGTAAAAAGGGAGTTAGGCACTTTGGAGCCTACACCTTATTGACTAATTTAGGGTCAGCAACTTCGAAAAACTTTAGTACTCTGGACCCAAGGCCTTCAACATGTTTGTTGGGGAATAAAAATAATACAGAAATGTTCTTCAAGTCACTCAGGAATTCTGGGAGGTTTTTTCCAGCAAAACACCAAAATCAACATTACAGATCAGTAGTTTCCAAAAATTCCACTTTAAATATAAATCATGTCTCAGTTCTGAATGCACCAAAAAGCCTGATGAGCTGATTACTCTGAATACTACATAGCCTATTGTTCTGCATGCTTCTAAATCAAAGATGGACAGTTTAGGGGAAAAAAAGCACCTATTTGCCTCTTTCAGAATCACTTCCAGCTGGAAACTCAGTCTGCCAAGCTCGAGCCTGAGGGTTCCATAATTTTCTCTTTGAAGTCAATGGCAACTTTCTTAAACATTTCAGTGAAAGCAAAAACAAACCCTTGGTGTACAAGCTTGACAGTCTGGAAGTATTGCCTGTGCTTGCAAATCCTGGACCACACTGAGGTTAGCTTCTGAGCAGATGTGTGAAGGGGGTTAAGATGCAAGAACTAATCTTATCCCTTCTTACCTCCCAGTGTAGGGATCACACACAGTTGCAATCCTGTTGGTACTAGGATCTCTAAACAGCTAAGGGGAAGACAGAGATGGGCCATAGTCAGGCATATCCTGCCCATTCCTAGATGGCAGCAGAAGCTGCTACTCCCCAGGAGATCTGGGAAGCAATGATGTTAAAAAAAAAAAAAAAGAAGATCAAGCAAAGGAGATCTTTTGAGAAGGAGCATGACCATTAGGGTCTGTTGCAGCCATAAATCTCACCTGCTGCAATGGCTTGCTGTAAACTACATACTAGTCTAAAACAAAAGAATGTCCATCCTAAGCTATAAGTATCAGAATACTCCCTAAAAATAAACTTTTAACATAAACACTCTCTGTTAATAACCCCCTAATTTGTGCCAGGCTTGCCAGGGCTGAGTCCCGGCACCTTTAGGCTTGGCAGTTAATAGCCCCGGCACCTCTAGGCTTGCCTCATCAGTTATAAAAGTAATAAAATTGCTTGAGCCCCAGTACCTTTTTCATTACAAATTAAGCATTGCCCAGCAGTAACATAAACATAACAAATATTCCATTTAAACCCTCTAACAGAATCCTCACCAGAATTTTTTCTATCTCTAAATACTATCGTTCTTTGTCACTAAATGGTTTTATGTTTTATTACTTTGTATTTTTTGTAGTTGTTAAAAATATAGAAAACTTTTCTTTTCCAATGTATGAGTTAGTTTAAATGTATCAGACAGGTTTAGTGTCAGATTCTATATAAAAATGGGGCTACACAACAACGGTCACTGTTATCGGAATCAGAAGACAGGTTTTATTGGTTTGGGTTTTTTGTGTTTATATTGAATACTCAAATAACTAAATTTTAAGAAATGCAAATACAGTATCTTTATGTCATTATAAAGCTAGCAATATCAATATAATAAAAAGGTGAAAGGCTTACATTTGTAGACTACTAATTCAGTATTATACCTTCTGGATTTTTTTGTCATTTATTTCTGCTTAAGAATTTATAACCTGGAGTAGGCTGGTAATAATGGGCTCTAAACCTTACAAACTCCCAAACCACTGGATTAAAGAATCTACTGTATATGATATAGTCCCTGAAGCACGTTTTAATGGTTTTGTTGAAAGGGGATCAATCATGAAGCAACCTCTCTATACATACAAAGTTGTAACCAAGCAGTCTAGCATGGCTGATAGTTCATGTTTTTCCTAGTGTAATACAATTGTAAAATTAAGCACAGGATGCCCAACAATCATAATAGCCTTAATATCCAAATTATTTAATCCGTATAATATAGTTCTTTTATCTATTTAATAAAATATCTGTGTTGTTTGTCTTGCTGTTATTTAAATATATTTATTAAGAGATATTTCCAAAGGTTACCCCAGCTAAACTGCATACGTTGTTTCCAGATTTTCTAGACATAGCTGTAAATTGAAACTCAAATTAGATTTACTGGGGGTGATTGGGTTTTTGAGTATTCTCCACTTGTATTGGTCTCAAGCACGTTTTCATTCTTGCCTAGTCCAAGGTTCCCCATGTGAAATTTTGCAGGCTCTCAAACAAATGCTAGAGAAATACACATTTCCCCAGGGAACCTTTATCACTGTGACAGTTAATCTTGCAAAGGGGATTGCACACATCAGCACCATGGGTAAAATATTTTAAATGGGAGAAGCACTGTGAAAATTTCATTCCTAATATGATTAAAAATGCAATACTTGGAAAAATACCCTCCATGTGGAATTACTTTCCAATGGCCCTCACGGATATCCCCTAAATAATTTTGCAAAATACACAGTTTTTAAAACTGTAACTTTTTTTTTTTATGTATAGCGCATGAACATCATAGTTCTGGGACATGTCAGGGCTGGTGATAGCAGTTCTCTGTTACTAATAAAATACTTAGAAGCAGTTTAGACCTTTAATTTAATCTACATTATCTTGATGGGGATTGTTCTCTGAATTCCCAATTCCATAGCTCTCTCTAATAATTATACTCCTCTCTGTCACTGACTCATACTGCACTGACTCATGCTTCTGCCAATAATTACAACAGTGACAATAAAGCCATATCCAAAGTTTCCAGTGAATGGGATGAAAATTATTTTAAACTCTGACGTTATCGTGTCAAGGAGATCATAATCCTATCCAGAGAGCTGTGGTGGTAAAGCTGCTACTGATTTCTAATCTGTAAAGTAAATGAAACAAAGCCATGTTGTTTTATGCTCCATCAACAGGGTAACCTGTTGAACCTTATATTTCTTACAGGGTTTTACATTAAATCAATTCACAGTGACAAGAAATCTATTTTAAAATATAGGTATGCAGTCCTAATTAATATATTTTTTTAAAGTAGTCCCTTTGGTTCGGTATGTTTCTAGATAGTTGCATGTTCCTTTTGACTCTGGGAACTGCCATCTCAGGCAGAATGATAAGTCCATTTAGACTGATGTACAGAATGCATGCCAAACCAGTCAGTAACATTGAGGAGACCTACTGATACTTAAAACAGACCAAAGAAAGAAACCAAGCCTCGCCTGAGAGAAAGAGTCCTAGGAGGCTTTGCATGTAAGCTAACTTTAAGGAGTAGACTTTTACTAAGCAGTAACTTATAGCTTATTTTGAAATTGCTGCAATCAATATTTTAGTAACATTAGTCACAAAACATGCAGAAGTATAACACATGACATTACCCCCCAAAAGGGAATAAACAGTGACTAATCATAAAGTGTTGAGGAAGCTGGAAAGTTACCAGTGAACAGTGAACTTGGAGAATAACTAAATATCTGAATAAATATGGTTGTACCAAAAGAAGGACATAGATAAAGATTAGAATGATAAACAATCAAGAATAAGGGTATAATTACCCTTCCGTACTGAAGCAAGAGGGAGTCAATCTGGAGATAGGATGCAGGCTGTCAGTGAAGTACAGAGGACCTCTTCCATAGCTGTTGGCAACTGTACTCTTCTCTTTGTATGTGCTGTCTTTGCTAAATGTTAAATCCATGAATCCAGTCAAAGTTGATTTATCCAAGGTTTGTTATTATTGAATCAATCCAGATTTCAGATATCCCCTCTCATTAAACATACAATCACAGTTAAAATTGTATCATTTATTGGTTATCAGTTATTTGGTTATTGATTATCTGCAATTGCTAATTGCCAATTATTAAGTATCAATAGATCACAACTCCATATTGGATCACGTACATCCATAGATTTTTTTTTTCCTACTGGAGCTTACTTTTACCGTGTTTCTCTGTTACTCTATAATAACACTTTACAGTATAAATCTCAGCTAGCACTAATATTATTCCTAAAGGGCACAAATCAATTCAATTCAATATCTGTGAGGATCTGAATTACATATCTTTCTTTTGCTATACTATCCCATACAGATGTTAATTTGCACAGTCTAAAGTATCTTAAATTATTGATTTAATCCATCTGTGCATACTTGGAATTATACTTCCCTTCTGCTATTTAATATTTTCAATGTGCATTATAGCTAATTTCCAGCTGCAACATCTTTAAGGTTTTTTTTTATTGTGCTTTAATTATAATACAATATATTTTCTGACCTGGTTTCTTCCTGAGGCTTCAGCATGGACTTGTCAGTAAGTGACAGAATGACTGGAGAAGAGACTTGTCAGCTCTCTCCATTTTAAGTGATTGAGGAAAATTCCTACTACCTAGTGGTTATAGAGTAAATTTTAAATATAAAAACTGGTCATTAGTTGTCAATCCCTCCTTGACTTTCAGAATATATTTTCATTGCCATTGGTTTCACAATCTTCCAACTTTTTTTAATTCGAAAAGCCTGGCCTTTGTATTTCTTTGCACAAATCCTATAATTTAGGTCCAGATCATATGTTGGTACCCATTAAATTAGTTGATTTCAATCGCAGTTGAAGCACTCATTAATCCACAGAGGAGCTGAATATGCACGTGATGAGAAACTTCCATCAAAGTCAGTGAGTGAGATTTTCACTTTCACTCTAGTCCCTTTATGCCCCTAATAGTCCCAGATCTTGCTGGTGGACAATTCCCCTAATATACAAACTACAGAAAACACATACAAGCTATTGAGGACCCCGTCACAAGCTCTTGAGTAGGGAGAATGCTGGAGGCAGGAATGAGGGCCAGTGGGGTTTGCTGGGCATAAGGCTTCATCACCTAATGCCGGGGTGATTCCAGACAGAGCTGGGGCCAATAAAGCAACCCCTAGAAACTGCTTTTATATAGAGAGCCACCCCTTTATCCTCACAGTTTAGAGGCATAGAGCCGAATTTCACCCCATGGGAACCGAGGGTACTCAACTCTAGGCAGGATCAAGCACCATATAAGGCACTGAGGATGTAAAGAGGTTCTTTGGTACTGCAGTCCAGTGCTCCACTGTCGCTATTATCATCATTTTCAAGTGACCATTCCTTATCTCCAGGAATTATTTTGATCAGAATATTTAACATGTTGTAGTCATTTAAAAGGAAGGGTTGATGGGCTAGTTTGGATGAAAAGAACACAAATGAATGTTTAATCTACTTTTATACTAAACGTTAAGGTTCTCTCTCAGCATTTCAAAAATAATATTCCTGTGCTTAGCAAACCCTGTAAAAAACCCTAACCACCCACAACTAAGGGAAATGATTTTTCTGCTCATGTTGCAAATGGTAATTGTGCATGATTGCACTTTCAGTTTCAACACATAGGAATTAGTAGCAATTAAAGTATTCTGCACCTGGATGAGGAAGAAGACACACCTGGAAGGTCTACACTTGTAGTTGTTTAGCTTATGGCTGCAATCAAATTTTCAAGATAATTAGCAATCTAATTGCACTTACTAATTAAGGGTCTGACTTGGGAAGCACTTATGCATGAAAATAACTCTACTTGAGTAATACCACATGGAGAATCGGGCCCTTATCTAAACTTGTAGCTACATTTCTACTCAGTTGAAGATAGTTTATTGTGCTATAGCAAGGGATCTGAAACAAACAACAATTTCCCAATAACTTTTCTGTGAACTTCTGCAAATTTGCAATTGCTTGTAGGTATAAAAAGTACATTCAAGAGCATACCAAGGTTTTTCTTCTCCAAAGAGATCAGATTTTTCTACCCAAATACTCACTGAAGTGTTCCACCTCCCCTAAATAAAAGGCCTGACCTGGAATATAGATATTAACATAAACACCATATCAGAGCAATAGTGGATTTAGCTTGTTAATGTGTTACCAACCACTGGCCAGAACAGGTTGCTTCAGAAAGTGCAAGAAACATGCTGGTGGACAATTGTGGAATACACCTCTCAGAGAAGAGTTTTCTCTAAACCTGAACACCTAGTGGTTGACATATGCCCTGAAATGGAATGGTTTATATACCATGTACTTGTTTACAACCTAGAAAAATGTACCTTTGAATAATCTCACTATCCATATAAATGTCTAATCCAGGAACCGGCAACCTTTGGCATGTGGCCCCCCAGGGTAAGCACCCTAGGGAGGGGGGAAGTTCGGTTTGTTTAACTGCTGTGTCCACAGGATTGGCCGATCACAGCTCCAGCTGGCCGCGGTTTACCATCCCAGGCCAATGGGACTGCGGGAAGCGGCATGGGCCAAGGGATGTGCTGGTCACCACTTCCCACAGACTCCATTGGCCTGGGACACCGAACCGTGGCCAGTGGGAGCCGCAATCAGCCAAACCTGCAGACACAGCAGGTAAACAAACCGGCTGTGTGTCAAAAGTTCCCAGTCCCTAATCTAATCTCTTTTTTCCCCAAATGTTACTAAGCCTTCAGTTCAATAATATCTTCTGGCAGTGAGTTTTACAGACTAATTTGTTTTGTAATATAGTAAGATAGATAGTTAAGTTCAAAGATGACTGCAAAGAGTTACAAAGGGATCTCACAAAAATTGGGTATCCAGGCAATAAAGTGGCAAATGAAATTCAAAGTTGATAAAGGAAAAGTAATGAACATTGGAAAACATAATCCTATAAACATACAAACTGATAGGGTCTCAATTCATTGTTACCACTCAAGAAAGATATCTTGGACTTGTGGACTGTTCTCTGAAGATATCTGCACAATGTGCAGAGACAATCAAAAAAGCTAACATACCAAAAACATACCAAAGCTGAGGTTTAGAAGTTGAAGCTAGTCAAATTCAGATTGGAAATAAGGCATGAATTTTTAATAGTGAGGATAACTAATCATTGGAACACTTTACCAATTGTTGTGGTGGATTCTCCATGACTCATATTTTTTTTTAAAAATTAAGATTAGATATTTTGTTTCTAAAAGACATTCTCTAGTTCAAAAAAACATTATTTTGCGGAATTCCTCCAATCTGTGTTACACAGGAGGTAAGACTGGGTGATTACAGTGATCTCTTCTGACCTTAGAATATATGAATCTTTTCCCCATAGTTCATTAGACATAGGAGGTACCCCCCACCAAAAAAAACCACCCAAAAAAGAATTTAAAGAGTATAACTATTACTTCCCTTAATAATTGCTCAGCTGTCAGTTTATTGTCATGTTATAGTTTCACTAGTTTTCTAGTCATTGTAGAGAGTCTTCTATAAAACAGGGGGAAGGGATTGAAGACAATGCAGCAATATAGACGATTAAAAGGATATGAGTGGACTGCACAGCATTGTACAACCATGTACCGTAATTTAATTTCACATTTATCTCGACATATTTGTTACTTTTACATTTATCCAAAAGTAAAACTGACTACATTATGTTAAGTCAAGGATCGGCAACCTTTGGCACGTTGCTCGCCAGGGTAACCACCCTTGTGGGCTGGGTCAATTTGTTTACCTGTCATGTCCACAGGTTCAGCCTGTCATGGCTCCCACTGGCCGCGGTTTCCGTCCCAGGCCAATGGGGGCTGCAGGAAGCGGCGGCCAGCACAGTCTTCAACCTGCACTGCTTCCAGCAGCTCCCATTGGCCTGGAACAGTGAACTGCAGCCAGTGGGAGCAATGATCAGCTGAACCTGTGGATGCGGCAGGTAAACAAACCACCTGGCCCGCCAGGGTGCTGACCCTGGCAGGCCACATGCCAAAGGTTGCCAGTCCCTGTGTTAAGCCAACTTCTTTACTGTACATAATAGTCAGTACACTTGGCAGCAGTCATTTCACAACACTGAATGATAAAAGACATCATTTTTCCAAACAACTATTAAAAAGAATAAACATGTTAAAAGATATGAATTCCCACATACCATAGGAAAACATGATTATTCAAAAAGAGTAAAACAACCTCTATGTATCCGGAGGACCTAATTCTCCTATCAGTTATACCAGTTTAAAAAGATCACTTTTTAGGTATATGCCACAAATAGGATATGCATGTGCACTATCCTTAGTGTAGGCCCGTGGCTAAATCCCAAAATGTGATTCTATTTTATTTAGTCAGCTTGTGTGTTTTTTAGGTACATATTCAAAAACTCATTGTCTGAGCCAAGGGTTCAGGGAAGTCAATGGCCATCTTTCTGGTAATCAGTGGACTGTAGACCAGAATCCTTGAGTTTTAGGCGTATTTAGAAATAAGCACAAATGAATACATTAATATGGTAGTTTGTATGTTAAGAGTAAGCTTGCTTCATAAAAAAAAATCCTCTCATTTAACTTGGGGTTATAATGTAATGTGTAGGTTAGGTTTCATTTTTAGGTTTTAATCTTCTGAGTAAGATACTTCTAGGGTTCAACTGTGGCTTTGCCATGAGCCTCACGCATAAGGCAATGTGTTAAATCTATTAATGGTGACATCTGAGCGAATAGAAGAGTATGGCAGTGCCCATTGAAAGGATAATTCAGGTTTATATGTCCTGAACCCATCTGGTTTATCCTTTCTTTGAGGATGACATCAGAAGGTCACAAGAATTGGAAGTTCACTTCATGGTCTCAGTGGTGTGGCAGCTCAGAGTCAATCTAGATAAGGGGTGCTCTATGGGGGAGCAAGGGAACGAGTTGAGAGAGGCAATGTTTGGATCTGTAGGCACTGGGACTCAGGCAGGTAGCCAGTTCCCCATGAATTTCACATTTCTGTCTCAGTGACAAGGTGAGTCTAAGTTGGCAGGGGCAGGGGGCATGCCTTGGGACTAGTTGATGCCTCTCAGACACTTTGTGTCAGCTGTGAAACAAATGAAATTATTACTGCACACTTGGGAGAAAGCTTTGGGAATTTTTAAGAGAGGTGACTTAATCAGGACAAAGAGATTTATTGCAAATACAGGATACTTTCCCCGGGCTGACTGTAAACATGTCTGAAGTAATAGTATGGAGGGGAGCTGCCATGCCTCCACAGGTTGACAAGTCCAGAAGATGTGAGAATCATTGAACACAGAACGGTTATTACCCATCAAAATCATAATCTTGGTACTCAAGTTATTCAGAGACAAAGGAATACACCTATTTGATAAGGGAACAGATTTAATTTTTGACAGTGTTAGAGAGAGAACTGTTAACTACCTGGGAACCCTACTGGATGAAGGGAGGGAGGCAGCCAAATTAATTGCTGATGCCTCCTGTGACAGATGTCCAATACAGGTATTTGTTCTATAGAGGGTTGGATTTCCTGATCAACCAGAACTGGAAGTGGATTTAGAGGACAGCATCCCCTAAAGAAACTGGAAAGTAGGACTGAGGTTCCTTTCTCCAATTCCTTCACCCTTATACAGAGGGAGAGCGGTGAGGTCCTAGCAATGGGCTGAGATCAACTGTGGAGGCATAGGGGGGTTAAGAGCAGCCCTAGATCAGATAAAAATTATTAAGGAAGGAATCACAACCTGCACCGTTCAAGTCATTACTAAGTAGTTCCCAGATGAGTTAATAAAGTCGTGGCCTAATTAAAACAACATCTTTTGCATCTTGTCTTTCTTCTTGCTTCTCTGGAATAAACAAACAAGTGTATATTTTACTAGCAGAATCATGGCTGCCTGTCAAGTCTATTTTATTTCGTTCTAACATAGCAGGCTGTTCAATTAAAGTGTTTGCTTAGGATATTCTGTACTGGATATTGCTGCCTCTTGAAGAGAATTGTTAGGAGGTAGAAGGGTAAGTTGGTGATTATAAGGTTATTTAATGAAGGAGTCTAGTTATTACTTTCATACCAGAGATTGCTGTTTTAAAATGTTGTTTCATACCAAGTGTTTGAAAATGCCATGATAAAAGTTCGCTAAGGAGCATAGAGGGAAACACAGTCCAGTTAAATTAAATTCAGACTATGAAAATTAAACTCAATTTTTTTTTCAAGGAGAACAGGGTTGAGTTTGATGGAAGGGTGGAGAAAAACGGTCTCTGAACTATGGTTTCACTGAGTGGAGATTTTTGTTTGTAGCTTCTTTAGTACACAAATATGCATCAAAGCAGCCAAGCCTCAAAGGACTTGCAAAAATAATATTAATAAGTCTCAGTGTAATAACAACCATTAAGATCTACATTACTGGAAACAGGAGAAAGTAAAGAAGCTTCACGACAAACAAAAGAGAACAGATTTCACATCTAAAAGGCAGAAATAATTTTATATATCATCTTTTTTAAGAATTGACTTGACATACACATTTTAAATATATACATCTGTAAAGTCTCATCAGTTTAATTTATAACTACCCAATAACAACATTCTAATACTCCAACCCGTCCTTGCAAGTTTCAAGGTTACCTACCAACAGATTACAGCTGTCAAGCCTCTATATAGTGCTTATAATGTAATGTTCTGTTAAGGTTGCCTGTGAAACTATTAGCCTTTTCCTTTGACATTTCCTGTTCTGCATGGCTGAATGTGTTTATGTTACTGTAAACCTAAGATTGCTTCGAAAGTAGTTTTAGTAGAGTTCAGGTTAAATTAGTTGCTAACAAGTGACATTTATTGAATTGCTTTTGTTTACACCACATACACACACACATACACACACACATTATCCATTGTGGTTTCAAGATTTCCTTTCAAGTAGTTCCTGTATATGTTTATTAATTATTTTACTCTTGATAGGGCTATTGAAAAACTGTGATCTGGATGCTAAGAATACAGCTACTGAATTAATACATACACATTAGAAAAAGATTTCATTATATTGTTTTAAATTTGTTTCATTTAGATCTTTGGGGTATGGTGCAGGGTGAAAACTTATTTCAAAGACATATTCACAAGAAACATTCTCTAGAAAGCTTCTTGTTGGGATCCTAATAGATGTTAATTTTTAGCATTTTGCAAAGAAAGGAAAATAGAAAGCAAAATACATTTGTGAAGGGGGGAAACGGAACATTCAGTTTGTACTGTTGTACATTTTATGTCTACCTGGAATTTGTTTAACTAAATATTTACAATGGAAACATGTTTCTATCTATAGCTTGAGAAGTGTTTATGTGTATTTCCTATGCATAATAATGGGAAATACTAATACAACCAGTGGAAACTTTAATAACAATAGGTTTTCTTAAGTGTAACTACTGCATTCATTTTAATAAAATAAAACAAACATACAAGAATCTTAAACAGATATGAAGTTAACACTTAATATCATGCCTCTTTAAAATAGAGAGAGAGAGAGAAAGAGGCTCCAATCTTGCAGTCCTAAATCAGGCAAAACTTGCAGGGGAAGATCCTCTGCTGGTGTAAATTGTCATAGCTCAATTGACCTCAATAACAATATGAGAATTTACATTTAGTTAAGCATCTGTGCTGAGATGATTCTGTGGATCAGGAATGCAGGATCAAGCTTACAACATAAGAAAAAGTAAAATATAATTGTATTAACCGGCTCAGAGGACTTATTCTGACTGGCAACCATTTACTAATAATCTCCATTAACCTAATAAATGATAAACTCAATATAGTTGTTGCTCTCCTAAAGCTTTATGCTTTACTAGCATACTATTTGTAATTCTTCATACCTTTTCAAAAGGCCAGTAGGCTTAAGCTAAAGAAATCTTCAAGTTTTATACATGCTCTGGCTACATGTCATGATTTCAATATTTGCCTCTGTCTCTATTCAGTAGACAATGATTCAGTGTGGAAAATTACACAATGCATACAGGTTGACACAGTTTAACATAATTGATGAGCTGCTGAGTGGCAGCCTCAGCTGAATTAGTTTGCACAGCGAATAGTTCTTGTATCTCAAGGTCAAGTTGAGAACATTTCTGAAACTACAGTATGCAAAAGGTACAATAACTTTGCAGAGAAATTGCCACTGTCTTTACCTTATCAAGTCTCCTGCATCTATTTTCAGAACAGTTAAGTGGCATAAGACATAAACAAATAAACAAAAAACATTTAAATAACTTATTTTATTAAAACATAAACTTGTCTAGTGAGGTATTAAAGTCATCATAACAAATTCATAACGTTTCTAAAATATTAAAATATTATTCAGTGGTTGGCACCAAAATACTGCAGGAGTTGCAAGAATCAAGAATATATAATGCCTTTTGTTCTACATTTTTTCTCAGTAATTATATATCTCCTGTTCATGCATGAGTTCTATACTACATTCATAGTTGTATGTCTTTTGACAGTGCATAAAAATGAAAGGAAAGAAACATAATCAAAACCGGAGACATAGGAACTGCAACATTTGGAAATGTTCTGTCATGTTTTATCCATCTAAATGAGAAAGGGGGAAAAAAATTGGGTTTAGGGATTAACAACAATCTATACAGAGAATATCATGGGAAATATGTCAGGAATTATTTAAAATAGCTACTTTTTAAAGCAATAGGAAGGTTGAGATGTGTGGTGCCTGTTTAAATAGTAAAGGTGGATGAACAGCAAAAAATGACTCATTATTTTTGTGACTGAAATCCTCCAATTCAGTTTGATTTAAAGGCTGATATGAAAAGTGTTAAGGCAGGCATTACCAAAGGGTGCTTTTACATGTAGTCTTATGAATTCATGTTCTTAGCATGCAAACAAATGTTCAGTATTGAGAAGACATTGTGTGTTATTGTTTTTGGTTGTGCAAGAGTCTGTTTAGAGGAAGTGGGAGGGAGCTGTGCTAGCATTAGTCAAGTATAGTCTCTTCCTAGAGACAATACTTGAGTCAGAGTTTCTCTCTGCAAACTGGACATGTGTTGGGTTGAGATTCCTGGTGGAAGAGATTGTCCTGCATTCTATTTGACCACCTCATTTCAGGATGGTATATATGTGTAAATAAAACAAGCTATATTTAGAGTATACCCAGATGCCATGTCACTGATTTTTCATACACTGGCAAATGACTTGAAGAGGCCCCAAACATCTGCTATCTCTAGGGCAAAGAAGTGAGGTGTCAGAACATGATGCTGGTATCCAAAGAAGATGAAACAAATATTATTTGCAAACTTTCTATATCTTCTGAGTATTCATGGAAATATCCAAAAATCTCAGACATTTCATGTAAAAAGAACAGGAGTACTTGTGGCACCTTAGAGACTAAAAAATTTATTTGAGCATAAGCTTTCATGGGCTACAGCCCACTTCATCAGATGCATGCAGTGGACAATAAAGTAGGAAGATATATATACACAGAGAACATGAAACAATGGGTGTTACCATACACACTCTAACAAGAGTGATCAGTTAAGGTGAGCTATTACAAGCAGGAGAGAAAAAAACTTATTGTAGTGGTAATGAAAATGGTCCATTTGCAGCAGTTGACAAGAAGGTGTGAGGAACAGTATGTGTGTGTGTTTGGGAGGGGGGAATAAACATGCTATTTCCCCATGTTTAAAAGCTTATGCTCAAATAAATTTGTTAGTTTCTAAGGTGCCACAAGTACTTCTGTCCTTTTTGCGGACACACACTAACATATCTGCTACTCTGAAACCAGACATTTCATGTATAATTCTTCAAATGTAGCTAGAATAAATGGTTAAAGTTTTCTTATTTGTTATTTTCCTGTTTAAAACTTTCCAGTCATCCAATCAGGGAATGGAAACAATTCCATGTGACTTTGGCAACCAATCATAGATTTTGAATAACTAATAGTCAAAATGATAGTTTATAAACAACATAGTGGTTGAAAATTATTCATTAAAATATTATGCAGGGACTTTTTTTTTGTAAAGAGTTTAACCTGCTTTGTGAAACAGCCAGCATTAGCTTCTCACAACAATGCAGAGTAAACCAAAAGCCAAAACCATACAGGATGAAACCCTGGCCCCACTGAAGTCAATGGGAAAATTCCCACTGACCTCAATGAGACCAGGACTTCAAGCACAGCATTTTACTGAAAGTGATTTTACTTACTAAGCTTCTGTCTTTTTTGGCATCAGCATTTATTATTATTTTTTCTTTTTTTATGGAATTACTAGATTGAGCATTGTGTAGATACCCTATGTTACTGTTCAGGTGGACACTAAAAAGTAGGAAATAAAATAATCAGGTCATGCATGTAGGAACAAATAACAAAAGGTTATGCTACAAGCTGGGAGCTCATCAGCTGCAAATGACAGAGGAGAGAGACCTGGATGTATTATACAATAACAGGATGAGGTCTTATTGTGATGCAAGTGAGATCCTAGGATGTATCAGGCAAGACATTACCACTTGAGACATTAATGCCATTGTACAAGACACTGGTAAGACATCATCTGTAATACTGTGGACAATTCTTATCACCCATGTTCTAGAAAGATGAATGCAAACTGGAACAAGTGCTGAGAATGGCTACGAAGATGACATGGGGAAGAGAGCGTCTATTCTATGAGAGTAAAGTAAAAGACCTTGGTTTGTTTAGCCTAGCAAAATGAAAGCTGAGAAGGGATAAGATTACTCTCTATAATTACATCAGAGGGGTAAACACCAGAGAAAGAAAAGAGCTATTTAAGTTAAGGAAAAGTGTTGGCACGGGAACAAATGCTTGTAAACTGCCATGAATAAATGTAAGTTGGAAATCAATAAGCTTCTAACATCAGAGGAGTAAGGGTCTGGAGTAGCATTCCTGTAGGAGTAGTGAGGGAATATAACCTAATTTGTTTTAGAACAGAGATAGATAAATGTGAATGGTGGGATTCTATGATGGGATTGCCTGTGGTGGCAGGAGCTGGGCCCAATGGCCCACGGGGTTCTTTCCAGCCCTATGTCTGTGACTTAAATCTCATGATTCAGGGCTTCAGGTGGTCTCCCTCAGGAGTCAGGAAGAATAGGTTTTCCTCTCCCTCCATGTATTCTGTGTTTTCTTTTTGTTTTTTGTCCTCCTCTGAAGCATCAGAGATGGCCACAGCTGGAGATAGGACACCAAGTGGGTGCTGAAAGGTGGTGCAGAGGGTTCTCTTTCTTAAATACTTTGCTGGTGGCTCATGCTCAAAGTAAAACTGATTGCTATTTTCAACTCAAGAAGGAATGTTCCCTCAGGTCAGATTGGCAGGAATTTTGAGCTTTTTTCCCCTTCCTCTGCAGCATCGGATGTAAGTTGCTTCCTTGTATCATCTGGGTAAAATTCAATTAATCAATTCACTACTATTTCAGGAGCATTGGTGCACATCAGTTCCTCCTGTTCTCTGCCTGTGGTAGACAATAGTTTAGTCTCCAAAAGGGATGTAATACTTAAGACTATTCCAGGTTATTTGGTTCAGTGCAGAGATGGCTGATAAATGCTTAGAAACCTGTTATATATAGATTACAGTCTCTTCTGGCCTTAAGCTCTAGCCTCTGTGTCAGTGGTGGGCAACCTACAGCCTGTGGGCTGCACATAGCCTGTCAGGGTAATCCACTGGTGCAAGACATGTTTACATTGACTGTCCGCAGGCAAGGTCACCAACATCTTCTAGAGGCCATGGTTCACTGTTCCCAGCCAATGGGAACTGAAGGAAGAAGTGGCCAACACGTCCCTGCTGCCCACACCATTTCCCGCAGCTCCCATTGGCCAGGAACAGTGAACCATGGCCACTGGGAGTTGTGGGACCCCATGCTTGCAGATGATCAATGTAAACAAACCATCCCGCAGTCTGTCAGTGGACTACCCTGACGGGCCGCATGCTGCCCATGGGCAGCAGGTTTCCCACCACTGCTCTACGTGCAGCTTAATAAAATTAAGGTTAAAATTCCTGTGTTTGACTACATCATGTTTTCTTAAATCAAAACCTTTGAATTCTTTTTTTCCCAATTAGGAGAATATGAGTAAAAATACATGACCGAGAAGCTGCAATTCTCATAGATTTAGTTTAAAGAACATGTCTGCAGTATATATGTCAGAGTACCTAACTACTAAATGACCACTTCTGATATAATTGTGAATTTCACAATTATTTCTAAATGTACACCTTTATATGCCTAAGTGCTATAATGCTGCTGTTAAATGAGGGACAAAAAAATCATTTACCCTAGACAGTAGATTAAAAAAATATATGTTTTTATAGGAGACATCACACTCATAAGCAGATATGAATCATAGTCCCAGTGAAATTCAGAGAAGAAACATTTGGTCTAGTACACACAGTACCTTTAGCAATACATTTAGGAATGAAAACAACAACAACAACAACAAAACAGTAACAATAATTCCCAAATTCTTTTGGACAAAGACCTGTGTCTTGTTTAGAATGTCAGCTGACAGCTCCTGTACAACCCAGGCAATCCAAAGAGAGTACGATTCATTTGCCTATGGTAGAGTGCTGTTTTGGGACATGACCTTAGAAGCAGTCAGACTTCAGAGAGAAGTGTAAATGGCAATTACTCCATCCTATTATTAGTGATCATACCACTGAGTATGCAGAAGCAATGTTGTCATAAACAGATAGCTAAGGGTTAATGTTCTTTTACCTGTAAAGGGTTAACACAGGGAACCTGAAACACCTAACCAGAGGACCAATCAGGAAACAAGACTTTTTCAAATCTGAGAAGGGACGTTTTGGGTGTGAGTCCTTTGTTCTTGGTCTGTGCCCTCTCGGCTATGAGAGTGATATTTTCTATCTCCAGGCTTTCTAATCTTCTGTTTCCAAGTTGTAAGTACAAGGATAGTAAGACAATAGGTTTATATTGTTTTTCTTTTGTATTTACATGTGTGTAGTTGCTGGAATGTTTTAAATTGTATTCTTTTTGGATAAGGCTGTTTATTCACTTTTTTCCTTTAAGCAATTGACCCTGTATATTGTCACCTTAATAGAGAGATTTTTAATGTCTTCTCTTTCTTTTTATATAAAACTTTCTTTTTAAGACCTGTTGGAGTTTTTCGTTAGTGGAGACTCCAGGGAATTGAGTCTGCAGCTCACCACAGAATTGGTGGGAGGAAGAAGTCAGGGGGAAAATCTCTTTGTGTTAGATTTACTAAGCCTGATTTTGCATACCTTCTGGGTGAGGAGGGAAGAGAGATTAGCTCTCTCGGTACTTGTGTTTCCAGGACTGGAAACAGGGAGGGTAGAATCCCTTTGTTTAGATTCACGGAGCTTGCTTCTATATATCTCTCCAGGAACCCAGGGAGGGAACACCTGGAGGGGAGGAGGGGGGAGGGAAATGGTCTATTCCCCTTTGTTATGAGACTCAAGGAATCTGAGTCTTGGGGTCCCCCAGGGAAGGTTTTAGGGAGACCACAGTGAGCTTGGCTCTGTATAATTCCTGGCTGGTGGCAGCAATTACCAGGTCCAAGCTGGTAACTTAGCTTGGAGGTTTTCATGCTAACACCCACATTTTGGACTCAAAGGTCCAGATCTGGGAAAAAATGTTATGACAAATGTCCCGATGAACTCTAAGGGCCAAATCAAGAGCAGAGACTTCCATCCACATTTTCAGAACTATGAGATTATTCAAGTATATTGTAAGAGATTTAGGAACTAATTCACCTCTCCTGCTATGGGAATATTATCAATTTGTAGTAATTGCATCTCTTATAAAATTTTCCCTACAACAGCAAGCTCCTGAGTTAGCTGAACTATTCATCAGAATAAGTAACAAGTTAATGAAATTTATCCAACAAAATCTAAAGCAATTAAATCACTTGTTGCCATATTTAATATCTGTATCATAGAGATGCTCAGCTGTTGGCAACCAAAGTGATTTCTGGGCTACAAAATATGTTTGGGTTATATTGTCATATAGTACATGTGGTCTTGTTTCCATCTGAAGTTATTCAGAGGAGGCTTGGTTCATTATATGATAAAGTTAGGAAATCCAACCCAAGTAAATGCAGTTGAACAAAATTTGGGAAAGAATGTTATACTAATGGATTGTGTTTGATATTTTTACTTCCCTATTTTTTAATATTACTTTATGTTAACGTTATGTTCTCACCAGTAATAAGGTTTTTGCAGATGAAATTCTGCCTCTTCTTACAACTTTTGTAACCAAGTAATCAAATCCATCTAAAGTTACATCTGTGTAACCTCAAATAATATGTTTTAGATTGTTCAGGACAGACATTGTATTTTCCTATGTGTTTGGAAAGTGCCTGATACATTTTTAGCAATATAAATACAATATAAATAATAACCAACAACAGTAAATAGTGACAATAATAAGAACATGGGGCATCATATGTGTAAATGGAGCAGAATTTGGTCCTGTAGTTCAAAATTAGTTGGAAATTCTACTGATGAAGCATGAGCCAGAATAGAATCCAGCTAACTCATCTAGAGCTTTTTGTTCGTTCTATAGAGTTAACAAAAGTTAAAACTTTTTTCAGAAAGAGGTTATGTAACCCCCCCACTTAGGTTTTCCAACTCCTGCAACTCTGATCCAAGCCTCTAGAGGGCAGCTAAAGGACTATAACTAAGATGGTGACCCCATTCCCAGTATTCATGGAATATGGACTGGGGACAGAAGAGATTAGAAACCCCTGCTGAAAGCCAGTTAGGGATGTTTCTGATCTCCTCTGACAAAGCAGTTTTTCTTCATGGAAGTCAATCTATTGTCTTCAATGTCCATATTTGAGTAGAGTACCTTACTAATTTAATTGTATCTTCCCCTCTTGGAATTTGAATCAAACAAGTAAGTAAAAGTATAACACAGAAGACAAAAATTTGCACCTTCAAAATTGAGTTTGCAACTTGGTGAAGATACAGACACTTCATAATCTCACATAAAATTCATAAATTGTACAGATAGATCCCCAAATTATCTCAATCAGGATGATTGGAGTATGGTTGCATTATATGATTGACTTCTTCTCCAGCACCCAGACAAAGTGAGCAGCTGCAAGATGAGGTAATACTACCATATGGATACAGCAGATAGTTCTATAAGATTCTGGCCTTGAGTTCTTACTATTACTTTTCCTCCTTTATTTTGAACTATTGAATTCTCAAATCTTCTCCACTTGTACGTGAATTGAATTGGAACTAGATGCTATACCACTCGATGTTTCCACAGGAAATGTGTCTTTCTTATTACCTTGTCAGTAGGTTTGGTTAGTTTCCAGTGTATTAGTGGTAGATAAGGAAAGTGGAGAGAGGAGTTTTAGTATTATTCAATAGGACGGTTTGTCTTTTTGAGGTTTGCTACCAACTCTGAGACTGTTTATCATTGGGGGTATTCTTTTGATTAACAGTACTGCAGTGACAGTGAAAAGAGCAAGAGTAGAGTTGACCCACTAACAGAGCCTGAAGAACCCAGGATAGCCTGACTTAAAGGAGTAGCCAACTTTCTTTTACGTTATTTTACCCTTTTTTCCCAAGCTAGCTGACTGTGGCCATAAGTGAGGAATATATAGCTGCACTGATCTCATACAAAGTAAAAGGCAAACTATAGACCAAAAGAGATTTCAAAGCCAGCTAGTTAAGCCATATTCCACTATATTCTCGGCTTTTAAACACCATTCTTTTTTTTTTTAACATGACTATGCTAGTTGCCCCTACCACTGACCTTGCTAGAGCATTCTGCTAATTCACTACACAGTAATATAAAAAGTGGCCACATTTTTGCCAACATTACTTTAATTTTTAATCCTATATTTAAGAACTTAACTTGATTAGCTAAAGCAATTTAGAAAATCCAAAACAGCAGTCTTTCAGAATCTTATAAAAAATACTTTTAAAAAGCCTTAATATGTAATTTTTAAAAAAAAAAATCAAATATTCAGCTTGTTTCCTTTTTCTTCTCTGCCCTTCCCAACAGCACCATACACACAGTGGACAGGGAAGTAACTTATTTGAAGTTGTAATGGGGTTTGCAGCTGGGTATTCAGGCCCTGGACCTCCCTCTTCAATGAGTCAGGGACACTTCAATCTGGTGCAACATCTAGGCTCTTTATTTACAAAAGGTTTCCCACCACCAGCTCCCAACTACATACAGGCTTCACAGCTACTTTCCCTACAACAGGCCTGGCCAACAACAGACTAGAAGGCTCCTAATTTCTTATATACCTGACCTTTCTATTTTCCCCTTTCTCTGGCTTCCTCCAAGCCTTTATAGCTCTGGGCTAATAAGACTGGCAGATGCAGCCAGTTGCCAGACAGGTACAGGGCTATTCACCCAGCCACAATCCATTCCCCTTCACTGGGGCTGAAGTGGCAGGAGCTGACAAAGGGCTTCTCAGCCAGAACCCTGCTACAGAAATTAATGAGGTTACATTAGTGTAAAAATATTGTAAGGAAAGGATCAGTCCCATCTGTCTTAGACTCAGTGACAGACTGAAAGATTTTTCCCTGTGTGCAAAGCTAGGCACTCGTGGAGTGAACACGTGGTTGAAGTTTAATATGAATGGTTCTAATGGTGGTCCAAATAGGAATTAGTTTTCAGATACTACACAGGCACTTTATGCAAGTGCATTTCCCCACAGCCTTCCCACACATACAAAAAAAAAATTCTGTGAAACAGTCATTCACAGATATGAAAGGATTTTTAACCATCATGCAAAAAATATATGTAAGTCTTGTGGTTGTAATACCATTGTTAAGATAAGCATTGTATTTTTATTATGTTTTATTATTAAATAAAATGAAGCTATGGACACTCTGAAGTCTATGCTGGCAAATTTTGACTTAAGCACAACCTAGAAGCAAAAATCAATTTCAATAGCTCAGTGATTAACAACCTTGAAAAATTCAGGAACTGGAGGAGCAGCATTACAAAGGGCTACTCTTGTCCTTTCTTCTCCTTAGCAAATTGTGGACATACCAAGACTGAGATTTGATTTCAAGCTAACAAGAACTAAACAATTTGCAAAAATATTGCAAACGATTTGCAGCACCACCTGTGCTTGCCTTATTCCAGAAACAAACAACCTCCTCCTCAAGGGCCTCAGCTGTGGAGACCTTACAATGACTTAGCACCACCGGGAACAGTGAGGGCATCATCTCTGATTTCAGCACTAAGGCTATTGTGGATGAAGTTTATTAACATAATCTAAATAGAGAGTTAAAAAATCTGTAGATACACAGCACAGTGGTCTGGGGACAAAGCCATTATAGGTGTGAAATATAAGGAGTGTTAGCTGAGTAGAGGGTAAGATTAAATAAGCAGCCCAGCAGCTGTGCACTTTGGTGTTTTGTTTTGTTCATTTGTTTCTGTCAGAGCAGTGCAAATGCCATAATCAGAAAGACAGGTTCAACTTTATAGTTCCATGCTGCACTCTTTGTTTCAATTAGTGCCAGATGAGCACCCTTGTCAACTAATGTGGGAGAATTTCCCTCCAGATATATCTAGCTAGTGAGTTCAGAGTCACAGAAGTGGGTGGCAAATTATACATGGCTCCACATTGGCATGACTGATACAGATTCGTTTGCAAAACACACCATAGGTCACATGAGAATGTTGGGCGGGAGACCCAAAGGAGGGGAAAGGCTATGTATAATTAAGAAATAACCAGCTGAGCACATTTGTTTTCTACCATAATGTTTTTCCACTTAAAATGAATCTCTGGTGAGCTGAATCTTTCCATAACTATCTGAGCAAGAGCTATCTGAATAATTCAGAATGAGTGAGTTATTGGATGAATTCTACCTCTTTTTCAGTTTGTACATTTTCTTTAATCATAGTGCAGTTTCTAAAATGGATTTGCTACTTGAAATTATTCACTGAATCTTTTCGGCAAATTATTCTTGGTGGCCCCTTTATGATTACCAAGAATTATTTTCAGAAATGGTCCCGTGAATAATCATTGTGAATATTTGAAATTTGAACTTCAAGCTATTTTTGTTGAACTTAGAGGTCATGATAATGTATTTCTCTGTTCCTGGAAAGAACAGGGGTAACTCTAGAATGTAATTTCTAGGGTGACTTCTCAGATTGACCAATTCAGGAATTCATCTTCTTGTTATTTATTTGCATTATGGCAGCATCTATGAACCCCAGTCATGGACCAGGACCTCATTGTGCGAGGTGCTGTACAAACACAGAACAAGAAGATTATCCCCATCCCAAAGAACTTATTTTCTGTCAATATTATGAAATATTTACATACGATTTACTATTTCATCAAACACATTTTCTAGAATAGACATGGTGAAGAAACATAATAGGGAAATGGACACAGCCAAAGTGCTTTTTATTTAAAATATGTGCATATTTGAGCAGAAGATCCTTTGCCATATTATCTCTCGTGTGTGAGTAAGATAAATACAAAAGGCTCTTCTAAAGTAACGTTGCTTTGTCGAGAAAATTTTACCGTAAAGGTAGATTGGCTGGCTCACAGGCCAGAATGTGCAGACCAGAGGGTGTGTGCTTTATTTTCCAGTTCAGGAATTCACCCATACGAAGTGCTTGTCCTGGATGCTGGTGGTTAGCAATATTGGGATTCAGATACACATTGTGAGGTAGTGGCCACTGATATAAAAGTGCTGTATAAATTGAGGTAAGTGATGGGCTTTTGGATGATATCTTGAAACTCATTAGGAATGAGTCTTGGAACAAACAGGACATCTGAGATCATGTAGTAGCTCCCAAGGCCTCCAAAGTTAATATGTCCCTCAGATAAAAACAAAATGAAACAATAACAATAACAATAACAAACAAAAGAATTGGCAGAAAGAACTAGAAACCTGAGATGTCACCTAGGTTCAACCTCTGAGTGTGTGACAGGGACAGTGGGCAATTCATCTCTGATTTAAGTAATGTAAATGGAGGGGAAAGGTGAATGCAAGAACTTTCTAAAAAAAAGTAAAAATAGATGCTGCATCAGAATTGAGATTTGACAGGTGAAGTTATACCATTAAAATGTACTACAAGTACTAACATTGGAAAAATATTTAAAAAACAGATTGCATCTTTTAAGAAATGTATGTTTAAAGCAACTCTAGAAAATGAAATTTTACGCACATTTGGCTACAGTGAAAGACAAAACATGGCCAAAATCTTCAGATGTGGATTACTAAAGTTTGGCTTCTTCGTCTTTATTTATGTCAGTCAATGAGATCTCTTTGAAAATCAGGCTGCTCATTTGGTGTGGAGATATTAATAGTCCAGCTGGGTATTGCTAGTCTGGAGAAGATATGAGACTAATTGAAATGCTAAGTCTAATTTTGTTAATGATTTATTTTCTGTTTTTAATATTTGTGCTTTGCTGTACATACATTCAAAGCCTTGATACATATGTTAAATAAAACCTAAATAAATAAAAAATAAACAGTTACACTCTCACTTCCAGCCAGAACTCACTTTACAGCTTGGAATCCCCAGGTCTTTGATACGCAAGCTAAAATTCCCTTTAGAATGGGTCCAGCACTTCCCCCAGTTCAGTCTTTGTTCCTCTAGTGTTTCTATGCATCTTCTTATGTGGAGAGTGAAGAACAAGAGATGATGTCACTCTCTGTCTTATGTAGTTTTAGCATATGGCAGGAACTCTTTATTTCAAAATTTGGTTCCCAGTCTGGTGTGTGGAAAAAATACTGACATCCAAAGATGGAGTCCAGAATCATGTGAAGTGGTCACATGTCCTTATAGAGTCATAGCAGCCATTACTTACCAGCTGTTTGGCGTGTCCTCAGGAAGGCTAACCAGGTGGGAGATAAGCTTCTCCTAAGGTCTATTGTTTTCTCTAATGGCTCAATGCCATACATAGGCCCTTCCCAACAAACTATCTAGCCTGAAAGCATCTTGTCCAGTGGGCATTACCCAGGTGTAACTACATTTAAAGTACAAAGACACAGTCAGTATTTATAACTTCAGATACAAAAGTGATACATGCATACCAATAGGATAATCATATTTAGCAAATCATAACTTTTCCAATGACACCTCACATGACTTATCTTGTATGAAATGCATCATAATTATGACATAACGATATAATAATAATATTACTATGATGAATATGGGGTGCAGTTTCATAAGCTGTTTATTTGGGAATAACCCCAAGACTAGAACTGTTTGCTCTTCATGGGGATTAGCCTAGGATCAAGAGGAATCCTAAATTTAAGCAAAAAAAATGCTGGCTTTGGGAAGGAGGAGTTGGGGCATGAGTTGTTAGCCTATAGAAGTGACATACAGATTGACAGAAACAAGGGATCATGCTGTAAGCAGGACTGGCTGGCTCTTTCTTTCATTGTGTTAATTCATTTTTCCTAAGTGCTTTGGGGAACAAATAAGTAATACTTTCTTTTGAAGATACCATTTTTGTCACTCAAATGTATGCTGTCCCTGACTACCAAAGGTAAACTCTTACAGATTCCAGAAACAGATTGAGCCTGTGTTTTTAACGTGATTCAGACTAGAAATCCAATCTGGCAGTGCTTGGAAGATGAGTTTTCACCCAGAGAAAGGTGCAGAAAGCCCTTCTTGTCACTCAAAAAGGACTAAAAGGAGTCTAAGAACAGGTTTCAGAGTAGCAGCCATGTTAGTCTGTATCTGCAAAAAGAACAAGGGTACTTGTGGCACCTTAGAGACTAACAAATTTATTTCAGCATGAGCTTTCGTGAGCTACATCCGAAGAAGTGAGCTGTAGCTCACGAAAGCTCATGCTGAAATAAATTTGTTAGTCTCTAAGGAGTCTAAGAATAGTTCACCCTATATCTGAGACTCTTGGGCATCTAAATGAAGACGTAAAGTCTACATTTTCAGGTGCTTAGGGATCAGGTGCTTATGGGATCAGGTGCTTATGGGATCAGGTGCCTGATCCCATACCTAGCCACCAAGTGAGAAAATTTCAAAAGCAGCCAGGAGACTGTGAAACACAAGATTTTCAGTTGGATTCATGTTTGTAAATACTCCTAAATTAGGTATTTTGGAAAATATTGCACCTAAGGGTATGTCTACACTATGAAATTAGGTCAAATTTATAGAAGTCAATTCTTTAGAAATGGATTTTATATAGTCAATTGTGTGTTTCTCCACTTAAGACCATTAAGTTGGTGGCGTGCTTCTACAGTACCGAGGCTAGTGTCGAATTTTGCAGCATTGCACTGTGAGTAGCTATCCCACAGTTCCCACAGTTTCCACGGCCCATTGGAATTCTGGGTTGAGCTCCCAATGCCTGATGGGGCAAAAACATTGTCGTGGGTGGTTCTGGGTAAATGTCATCAGCCCCTCCGTGAAAGCAGAGGCAATAAATAATTTCTCGTCTTTTTTCCTGGGTTACCCGTACAGAAGACATACCACAGCAAATATGGAGCCCACTCAGCTCACTGTCACCATACGTCTCCTGGGTGCTGCTGCCAGATGCGGTACTGCATTGCTACACAGCAGCAGCTCATTGCCTTTTGGCAGCAGACAGTGCATTACAACTGGTAGCGTCATCATCGTCTCCTGGGTGCTCTTTTAGCCAACCTCAGTGAGGTTGGTCGGGGGCTCTTGGGAAGACATGTATGCTTCTGGCAGGCCTTGGTGAGGTTGGTCGGTGGCACCTGGACACAAACGGGAGACGACGATGGCCTGCGGTCATACTGCACCGACTTCTGGCGAGCAGCCAGGAGATGACAATGGCTAGCAGTTGTACTGTACTGTCTGCTGCCAGCCTAAGATGTATAAGAGAGATGGAGTGAATCAAAACCAGAAAGAGACCAGATTTGTTTTGTATTCATTTGCTCCCTCCTCCCCCCATTAATAGTGAGGAGAGGGATAGAGCAGTGGTTTGAGCATTGGCCTGCTAAGCCCAAGGTTTTGAGCTCTATCCTTGAGGGGGTCATTCTGTGTGACAATCCTGTAAGCCAGCAGTCAGCAACCTTTGGCCCACGGCTCACCAGGGTAAGCACCTGGTGGGCTGGGCCAGTTTGTTTACCTGCTGCGTCAGCAGGTTCAGCTGATCGCCACTCCCACTGGCCGCGGTTCGCCATCCTAAGCCAATGGGGGTGGCAGGAAGCCGTGTGGGCAAGGGATGTGCTGGCCGCGGCTTCCTGCCACCCTCATTGGCCTGGGATGGCAAACTGTGGCCAGTGGGAGCCACAATCGGTCAAACCTGCCGACGTGGCAGGTAAACATACTGGCCCGGCCCGCCAGGGTGCTTACCCTGGTGAGCCACTTGCCAAAGGTTGCCAAACCCTGCTGTAAGCCATGTCGTCAGTCACCTCTCCCTCCATCAGAGCAACAGCAGACAATTGTTTAGCGCCTTTTTTCAGCACAGATGCCATAGCATGGCAAGCATGGAGCTCACTCAGATCACCACCACAATTATGAGCACTGTAAACACCACGCACATTATCCTGCAGTATATGCAGAACCAGAACTTGCAAAAGCAAAACCAGGTGAGGAGGCGATGGTAGCATGGTGACGAGAGTGTTGAGGACACGGGCACAAACTTCTCTCCAAGCGTGGGCCCCAGCAATATGGACATCATGGTGTTTATGGGGTAGGTTCGTGCCGCGGAATGCTGATTCTAGGCCCAGAAAACAAACACAGACTTGTGGGACCGCATAGTGTTGCATGTCTGGGACGATTCCCCTTCTAATCTTCGCTAGCCTTTGGGAAGGAGAAGATAGTGTGAGTGTTGAAACATCACTGCTAATATTCATATTTGTTTTGGGGTGTGGCTGGATCAAAAGATCAATCCTGTTTTGTGCTAGTCTCTCTTTGTAACAAAAATATTCATCTTCCATGCACTGGAGGCACAAGCCATAACAGTATGAATTAGTATAGAATAATTATTTTATAACCTAATGCTATTGCCTTGGATGAAGCAGTTTCCATATTATTAGGATAACCACTTTCATGACCTTCATACAAGCAGACTTGAGACTTACCCTTTAAAAAACATAACCCTTATGTCATTGCATTTTCACATTTGTATGTCATAATGAATAAAGCCTTAGTAGTGACTACCTTTTTTTCTTCCTTAATTAACAACATCACAAAGTTCAGGATTTATAATGTAGAGAAATTGTTATTAACCTTTTTAAAAATAGGCTGCACTTATTGTGTATGCTATCTTCAATGTCGTGTTACAGAATTAAATACTGTTATATTCATTTCAGTGAATTTACCACTGTCCTATAAATTAATAGATAAAGAATTTATATGGTAAAATAGCATCAACATAATTAAAGCATGGAACTTCTAATTTCAGATGACATTTTGATAAACTGAAATTCTAATTACTTTAACTTTTTGGACAGAACTGATATTGGGCAGAAATCATGTCTTCTTCAATACAGAAACTACCTTTTTATGTTAGCTCTGCAGAAGAGGGAAGGTTATTATTTGGCAGGTTAGAAGAGGTAGTACAGCATACTTACCTTTCACTAGTTCTTTTTATCAGAGTAAAAATTCAATACCACTGCCAAAAATTAAAGTGAGATCAGTATTTGACATAAGCGATAAACATGTCAGTGTAGGTGAAAGAAATTACATTTCTGATCTTGGCTGGATTTCTCCTGACAGATCTACACTATTTGTCAAGGCAGACCGTAATAAGTTTAGCATTATCTTGGTTCCATTTTTTTTTCCTATTTGCTATTTCATGTCATGTTCAGAATGCCTTTTAGTGTTTAATGAGCAAATATTAAGATTATAATCCTCAGCCAAAATTTTGTAAGGTCATAAAGAACAAAGTTAATAAAAATGGCATGTGTAACTTAAATTTATCTGTTGCTAAAATAAATTCCTTCATGCTGTCTTAAACGGGTTCTTTTTAAAACCAGTATGCACCAATTTAACACAATGCAATTCTTGCTTTTTTGAACAAAGAGGAGGGTGAGAAGAGTAGAATTCAGCATAATAAGCTTGTTTTAGAAAATGTGGTTCGACATTTTTGCAATGAGAAAAGTATATTTTTCCACACATCCATGCCTCATTTTGCTCAATCTTTCAAATCAAAATAATTTTGGGTAAAGTCCAAGGATGGAGCATTTCATCTCCAAAAGTCAGTTTCAGAAAGTTGTCAGTATATGGAAAGTAATAGAGGATGTACAATGGAAACTGTTTTGCAGCCTTAGTTTTAGTGCATGCTGTTTCTTCATCGCCTCGTACTATACACATTTTGAGCAGATTTTTGCTTCAGAAATATCTCTGAAGCAGAAATGAATAACAGCAAAGCTTGTATGTTTACTTTTTTAATTTCAACAGATTGCCAAATTACAATCTGTTGTGTAACCAACAAAAGATATACAATTCAGCATTCAGACCATCCATATCTCACTTCATTGTGTTTTGTGGTGACACAGAGCCCCAGCAGCAGCTCTTTTCCTGAGGGTATGTCTCCATTACAAGCTGCACTGCAGCTACACTGCTATAGTATAGACACTTACTAGCGACAGAAGGGTTTTCCGCATCATAGTAAAAAATCCACCCTCTCAACAGATGGTAGCTTGGTTGATGGAAGAATTATTCTGTCAACCTAGCTGTTTCTACAATGTGGGTTACGTCAACCTAACTACCTAGCACAGAGAGTGAAATTGTTCACAGTCCTGAGCAATAAACCCAAGACAACCTAAGATTTAGGTGTAAATCAGGCCTGAAACACTCATAGTGCTCTCAGAGCCCTGATAGAGCAGCAACTTTAGGACAGGTCCACCCTAAAAAGGTAGATTAAGAAAGCAATGTCAGAGGTGTGAACACCCTGACAAACATAGCTATGCTGACTTAACCAAGAGTGTTAACTGACAAAAGCTTCTGTCAATGTAGATACTATTGTGCTGGGTGGTGGTGTTTCTACACCGAGAGAAAAACCCTTCTTTCAGTGTGGGCTGAGACTATACTACAAAGTAATGCTGGCATAAGTATGGCAATATAGTAATGCCAGTATAGTCTCCATAGGGTAGGCATGCCCTGAGCATATGGAGCTGGGGACGTGATTCCCAGCTCAAGGAGTCATACTCGCACTAGCTCTCATGAAACTAATGTGCTAAAAATAGAATGTAGCCACAGCCTTGTGAGCTGCAGGACTGGGCTAGCTGCTCTGGGAACATATCCGTCCACATCCATAGGCACAGGCTCTGAGCAGCTTGCCCTTCCTAGTGCACACAGTGGCACAGCGACATTCTGTTTTAGCACACTAGCTTGATTAGATCCAGTGTGAATATGTCTCCTCAAACTGGGACTTGCAATCCAGCTCCAATCTCAGAGGAGCATCTACTTTTCTCCTCCTCTGCTGCCTGATATGAAAAGGTTAGTGCTATGAGGCTTTTTCCCTCCATCTTTGAGTTTCCTAGCTTGCATTCCCCCCACATCTCACCAGGTGGGGTATTGACCAGACCAAGATCGTAATAGAAAGCCTTGAAAGAAGAGATAGAGTGCATGCCAGGAATGCAGGCCCCTCCTTCTCTAAGGAGTCTCCACCTTTTATTGGAGATCTCAGTGCTTATTAGCCCTTTGCTCCCAAATCACTAATTGAAACCTTTTCCCAGGATTTTAGAACATAAGAATGGCCCTACTGGGTCAGAACAATGGTCCATGTAGCCCAGTATCCTGTCTTCCTTTAGTGGCCAATGCCTGGTGCTTCAAAGAGAATGAACAGAAAGTAATCATCAAGTGATCCATCCCCTGTCACCCATTCCCAGATTCCTGCAAACACAGGCTAGCGACACTTTGGAGCATGGTTTTGCATCCCTGCTTATCCTGGCTAATAGCCATTGATGGACCTATCCTCCATCAACTTATCTAGTTTTTTTTAACCCTGTTTTGAAGCATCTTTGTCCCCTTTAGCTGCCCCTTCCTGCTTGTAATTCTTGGCATAGGAGCTGTATTTTCAGGATGCTGTTATTCTGACCAATGGTTTGTTTTAGGATCAGGAAAAAAAATTTCCATGGGACTAAATTTTCAGCTGCCTGATGAGGGTTTTTCATCCTCCTCACAACATCATGGAGATACAGTTAGGCTAAAGAGGGTAAGACTTAAAAATCTAACATTACAAAATTGCCATCTCCTAGAGGTAAAAGAGTCTGGGGTTATGCTGGTGGACCTTTTGCCTCTAGGACAGAGTTGGGCAAACTCTTTGGCCTGAGGGCCATATCTGGGTGGGAAAATTATATGTAGGGCCATGAATATAGGGCTGGGGCAAGAGGTTGGGGTGCAGTGGGGAGTGTAAGGTGTGGGAGATGCTGCGGTATGCAGGGTCTCAGGGCAGGGTATTGGGGTGCAGGAGGAGGTGTGGAGTGCAGGAGGGGGCTCAGGGTAGGGGGTTGAGGTGCAGGAGGAGTATGGCAGGGGATCAAGGTAGGTAGTAAGGGGGCTTAGGCAAGGAGGTTGCCGTGCAGGATGCAGTAGTGGTTCGGGGTGCGGGCTCCGGCCCGGTACTACTTATCTTGAGTGGGCTCCGAGGTGGTAGCAGTGTGCAGTAGGGCTAAAGCAGGCTCTCTGCATGCCCTGGCCCCACGCCGCTCCTAGAAGTGGCCAGCATGTCCAGCAGTGGCTCCTGGGGTGGTGTGGGGAAGGCAGGTCATAGGTACTACCCGTGAAGCTCCCATTGGCCATAGTTCCCTGTTACTGGCCAATGGGACCTGCGGGTGGTGGTGCCTACAGGTGAGGACTGTGCATGAAGCCCTCCTCCTTCCCTCCCCCAGGGCACACAGGGACATGGTGCTGGCTGCTTCCAGGAACGGCACGGGGCCAGGGCACTCAGGGACCCTACCTTAGCCCTGCTGTGCCATGGGGCTGGCAATCCCGCAGGCCAGATTGAAAGCCTTGATGGGCTGGATCTGGCCCGCGGGCTGTAGTTTGCCCTCCTCTGCTCTAGGAGAAGGGGAGATGTGAAGTATTCTGAGACGAAGGCTCCACTTTGACACTCCCTCACAGATGCAAGGGTGAGAGATTTGAAAAATAAGATGAGTCTGAGGAGCAGGCTAAGGAGGATTTATCCCACATTATTGGTTATTGGGTGGAAACCCTGTAACCACACACTGGACCTGGTTAAATATCCAATACATTTATTGCAGGGGTGACTATAGCACCCATCCCAAGTGATAAGTTAATTGAGTTGTGGCCTGCCACTTGAATCCAACCCTGTGTAGGTCTTCATTCTCTTGTGTATCCCTATCAACATGTCCTTGCGCTGACGGGAGTATGAGCACTGCTGTGTTGCTTTGCTTCCTCTACATACAGATTCCCAGTCTCCCACCCTCTTGAAAACCTGTATAGCACTGGACATAATAGAGTGCATAATATTTTATTTCACCAAGTGTTGTGAAACAGATGGCATAAAACTCAGCAGCAGGAGAAGCTAAGGATGGAAGGCCACCGTTAGCCTGGAAATAACTCGCTTTAGTTAGTATAAGTTAGAACCTTAAAATTTTAATGTAAGTTTCATATTTAATTATGTAAAACCTTCATGGAGTGTGTGGATTTCTTGTGCGTTTCAGGGAACACATATCATCTTTATTTGATAATGTTTGTAGTCAAGCCTCGGTGAAACTGCTTGCAATACAGATCTTGACACTTTTTCTCATATTCGTAATTGATTTTCTGCCTCTGTATCAAGTATCATCAGAGCTCTTCCATTGGTAGCAAGTCTCTTTTTTGAGGATAAAAGCATAAGACAATGCATAAACTCAAGTGATAAGGAGAACACATTTTGATATTACAGTATTATTTTCTACAACATGCAATTTCATAGGTGAAAGTAAATGAGTTAAAATGATGCCTTTTGATATAACCTGAAAGAAGCTTTCATAGTCATATGTCGGAGAAAAACTCAGTTCTCTCTTTTTCTTTGGGTGCAGCAAAATCAAATACTTTATTATTTCTCCAGCAATTGCAATAGAGGGAGGGAGTGCCCTAGGACACAGGACCACCCCAGTCCCGGACAGGTCTCTCAACATGTAAACAATTACAGCAAGCATTTATACCTTTGTTACAGACAATAACAAGCAATAATACAGACAATAGTAAGCAACAGCTGCATTTTGTTTATACATAGGCCATCCTGCTATCTTATTTTTCTCACTAGAAGACGCCAGTCTACATATTTGGTTATCAGTGCAAGGTCGTGACAACTTCTCACACAGTTCTTTTCCACTCCCCTCACACCATCCTTGCTTCTACAAGTCTCGCTTTGTTAGGGTTACAGCTGGCCAAACTCTTGTTAACTGCTAGCCTGACTCTTGCTAACAGACTGACATGCATTAAGATCCCCTACAAATCCTTGTCAATTCTTTCCCTTCTTCCACACATATAATTAACTGTAGATGTACTTTTGATTTCATATTCCTCAGCCATCCTTTCCTCTATCTTCACTATACTCCTGGAGTAAATATATCTAGTACTACTACACTTTAATTAGAGAACACACACACACACACACACACCACTATCTATCTATTATACACAAAAAATAAGTTGTTCTATGAATTAACAATAAGATACTTTCAGATGATGAAACAGCTAGTGTTTGGGGGAGGGGAAACTTTTTTTTCCTTTCCCCACCCCTTTTTTTCTGTAGTCTTTTCCAACTTTTAAGGCAGATAGTGCCAAATGATAAAGCTGGAGTTGTCATAGCAAAAAACAGCCCTTGTTGGCAGACTGACTTTACAAGTTGAACATCACATAATTTATTATGGATAACTCATTATGTGAATGAAGCAAACTCCTAGGTGCCATTCTTGGAGATGAATTGTTTGTCCACACAGCAGTCATGGGAATGCAGATGGATACCATCAATAAAACACAGGTGTAAAACAACTCATGACAAATGGAAATCAACCATAGAATTAAATACATGGCATCTCAATCATCAGTGGATTTTTGTTTGACTGTCTATTAAAAGACTTTAGGCTGTGCCAATTATTGTGCCAATGATTAGTAGTTCAAGTTTAAAGTAAATAATAACAAATAAAAACTTAAAACTGTCTTAGAAAGTAAATTTAGGCCATGTACTCCCCTGTATGCTGAAAGCTACATGGAAGGGAGCATAGGCCTCCTGAGATACACTGGTCTTGAAAGCTTCTAGTCCATTACTTTGTACCCTCAGGGCTGGTGGTATGCAATGCAAGAGGTGCTATGCAAAGGGGCAGAGGCTCAAATCTGTGGGAATACATAGGCAAGATCCTATGAATCTCCAGCTACAGGAAGTATCCCACTTTTCTGTCTCCTTCACTCATGTGAAGAAAAGATCTCCTTCTTGGAATTCATGGAGGAAGACAGGTAGCTTGTCAAGGTTTCCCCCCCCACTTTGAACTTTAGGGTACAAAAAGTGGGGACCTGCACGAACACTTTTAAGCTTAATTACTAGCTTAAATCTGGTACGCTGCCACCTGCCAGAATTTAGTGTCTGGCACACTTTCTGTTCCCCCAAAACCTTCCTTGGGGAACCCAGATCCAAACTTCTTGGGTCTTAAAAGAAGGAGAAATTAACCATCCCCCTCCTTTTCCCCCCCAGACTTTCCCCTCCCTGGGTTGCTTTGAGAGGCTTCACACCGATCCAAACTCCTTGGATCTTAAAACAAAGAGGAATTAACCATCCCCCATCCTTTCCCCCCACCAATCCCTGGAGAGTTCAGACTCAATCACTTGGATTTTAAAACAAGGAAAAATCAATCAGGTTCTTAAAAAGAAAGCTTTTAATTAAAGAAAGAAAAAAAGTAAAAGTTATCTCTGTAAAATCAGGATGGAAAATGCTTTACAGGGTACTCAGATTCATATAGACTAGAGGGACTCCCCCCCCCCCCCCGCAGCCTTAGATTCAAAGTTACAGCAAACAGAGGTAAAAATCCTTCCAGCAAAAAGACACATGAGACTAATCTGCCTTGCCTGGCTACTACTTACACTTTTGAAACATGAAAGACTGATTCAGAAAGATTGGGAAAGCCTAGAATGATGTCCCGTCCCTCTCAGTCCCAAGCGAACAACGAACCAAACAAAAAACACAAACAAAGACTTCCCTCCACCAAGATTTGAAAGTATCTTGTCCCCCTATTGGTCCTCTGGTCAGGTGTCAGCCAGGTTTACTGAGCTTCTTAACCCTTTATAGGTAAAAGAGACATTAACCATCTGTTTATCACACAGCTATTAAATGGTGATCTTACCTGCCCTGAACTTCTGCACAGTCCACCCTTCCCATCTGAGATTAGGGCCTTTCTGTTCTCCTCTATGCTGCATAAGCAGAGTGGAGCATCTGGCTCCATTCTAAAGCATCTGTGTTTAAATGAAATTTATTGCCCTTTCATTTTCCCTGACAGTCAATTATATTTTATATTACAGTTTGTCTTTTTTCATTATTGCAATGATGATGATTAGAATCAATAATAAATACTACACTCTCAGTTTTATTACACTGCTTATACTACACCAAGCTCTGATAGAAGTCTTACTGTTGAAGCTCCTTTTTCCCTAGACTTCTAGAAAATATTGCCTGCCTAATGAACAAGCTTCCAATGAACTCTCACAGGAGATGCACACACATACGGGATGGAATTAAACCCATCAGTACAAAAGGACCTTAATACTGCTGCCCGCCTCCTGGAACACACACACCTTTCTTGCTTTTCATTCTGTTGGTCAGCACATGATTCTGCATGAGAAATATTAGAGGAAAAACATGTTTTTTGCATAAATTTGCTCTCCTTTACCTCTGTTTATTGTACATGTGTATTTCATGTTATGACATTTTTCTATTGGCTGTCAAAAATGATAGATTGTTTAGAATAGTGAAAAGGAATTTGTATAGATACCCCCAGCTAAGCATTTGAAGAGGAACAGTCTATTGTAATTTTGGAGTCTATGTCACAGAGACTTAGCAGTGGAACAGCTTGTAAAGAAAAAAGGGGCCCCAGTTCAGACAGCAAAATTATTTGCATTTATTAGCCCTCTCCGTCTTGGGGGGAAAGGATGAATTGTGACTATCTGCATCGCAGTTTCTCTCCTTCTCCAGGAAGGGAAGTAAATTACCTCCCTTTTTTGGAAGTGCAACTTACACCCTACTCATTAACCCAGACTGCTACTCAAGATGATGATGAAGCAGGCAGGGCAAATGCTCTTCCCTCTCTCTAACCACTTGATTTGTGAAAGAATATCAGGTAGCCAGAGTAATAAACTTGACTGAGCAGTTGGGCCCATTACTCAGCTGTGTAGCCAAACAATGGCTAGGGGCTCTCTAGACCAGGGGTCGGCAACGTCTGGCACGCGACTTGCCAAGGTAAGAACCCTGGCGGGCCAGGTCAGTTTGTTTACCTGCCGCACTGGCAAGTTTGGCTGACTGCAGCTCCCACTGGCCACAGTTCGCTGTCCCAGGCCAACTGGGGCTGCGGGAACCAGTGCAGGCAGAGGGATGTGCTGCCTGTGGCAGGTAAACAAACTGACCCGGCCCGCCAGGATGCTTACCCTGGCGAGCCGCGTGCCAGAGGTTGCCAACCCCTGTACTAGATCTATGTGTTCTGATGACTCAATGAAATATGTTTGACTATTTTGGAATGTTTATTAAGCTCTTGAATTGTACAAGGTACACATGTCACTCCAGCAGTGTCAATAGAAATTATGTGTATAATAGAATCATAGAAGATTAGGGTTGGTAGAGATCTCAGGAGGTCATGTAGTCCAACCCCCTGCTCAAAGCAGGACCAACACCAACTAAATCACCCCCACCAAGGCTTTTTCAAGTTGGACCTTAAAAATCCCTAAGGATGGAGATTCCACTACCTCCATAGGTAAGCCATTCCAGTGCTTCACTACCCTCCTAGTGAAATACTGTATCCAACCTAGACCTCCGACACTACAACTTGAGACCATTGGTCCTTGTTCTGTCATCTGACAACACTGAGAAAAGCTGAGCTCCATCCTCTTTGGAACACCCCTTCAGGTAGTTGAAGACTGCTTTCAACTCCCACCTCACTCTTCTCTTCTGCAGACAAAATAAGCCCAGTTCCCTCAGCCTCCCATTGTAAGTCATGTGTCCCAACCCCCTGATAATTTCCGTTGCCCTCCACTGGACTCTTTCCAATTTGTCCACATCCTTTCTGGGGGGGAAGGAGGGGGAACTGGATGCAATATTCCAGATGTAGCCTCACCAGTGCTGAATAGAGAGGAATAATCACTTCCATCAATCTGCTGGCAATGCTCCTACTAATGCAGCCCAGTATGTCGTTAGCCTTCTTGGCAACAAGGGCACACTGCTGACTTATATCCAGCTTCTCATCCACTTTAATCCCCAAATACTTTTCTGCAGAACTGCTTCTTAGCCAGTCGGTCCCCAACCTGTAGCGGTACATGGGATTCTTCATTCTTAAGTGCAGGACTCTGCACTTGTCCTTGCTGAACCTCATCAGATTTCTTTTGGACCAATCTTCCAATTTGTCTAAGTCACTCTGGACCCTATCTCTACCCTCCAGCATGTCTACCTCTCCCCCCAGCTTGGTGTCATCACAAATTTGCTGAGGGGACAATCTATTCCTTATTGTTCAAATCATTAATAAAGATGTTCAACAAAACCGGCCCCAGGACTGACCCCTGGGGCACTTCGCTTGATACCGGCTGCCAACTAGACATTGAGTCATTGATCATTACCCGTTGTGCCCAACAATTCAGCAAGATTTCTAGCCACCTTATAGATGGGGGAATGGCAAATCACCACTACTGGGAGCTGCGGGCAGCCAGGCCTGCAGATGGTCAATGTAAACACTGTCTTGAAGCTCACCAGCAGATTACCTTGATGGGCCGCATGCAGCCTACAGGCTGCAGGTTGCCCACCACTGCTTTAAAGGGAATTTCCAACCACAGAAACATGAGTCCAATGACAAGACCACTATGGCAATGAATTGATGTATATGATAAGTTGAGATCATTGATATGCTAACGTATAGGAGAAGGACACTTCAACATTAGTGAGGAAATACAAATAAGGAAAAAGGGGGAAAAACCCACTGAATATGCATTAGACATAGTGGCAGCAGTATAACATATTATGAAAGTTGCATCACAGTCTATGGGCAATAGGAGAGAGAGAGAGAGAGAGAGAGAGAGAGAGAGAGATGAATCTCTTGGGAGGTGCCAGAATGATGACCACTGGTGATATGGGGGAAGGTGATGAGGAAGACAATGGCTAACATTTCAGGTTGTTCTGCAAGGGATGGTGTGAGTATATAGATGTGCAGATGTACATTCTATAGTATCTCTATCTACCTTACTGAGTTGGCATGTTTCTGACTGTGCTAAACGTATTAATAAACCGTTTGTAAATATAGGAGAGAACCTATAGTGTAAGTGTTGCATCTGTGCACATCGGGGTTCTCAACTATAATTTGAATAATAGTGGGCCTGATCTTGGGACAAGAATCTGTCAATCCTCAAAGTGATAATTGGGAAATCTTAGGTAATCAATATAATTAATATATAATCTATAGATCATCCCTCCAAACATATCCTTTGTAAGGGAAAAGGCCAGAACATCCAGAGAACCACTGGTGTTTGAGGCCCAACTCTCCTCTTTACCCTAACTCAGTTTACTCTCCTAATCCCACTGCATAATTTCGTAATGGAAGCTACCACAAAAATTGTGCTTTCTGTGTTTCCACCAGAACTGTAATTTACCCTAATTGTGAGTTCAACTGTAAAGAGTGAGGGGAAATTTGTAAAATGTCATAACAACCTCTAACAACAGATGCTGATGGGAAAAGATACAAAAGGGAGACAGAATTAGTCCATACAAAAAGGCCTGCTGATACATTTATGGACTGTGTTAAGGTCATGACTTGTAAACAAGAGAAGTGTGGGAGCAGAAATCAATGAACCAAAATTCGTGTGTCAAAAATTAGGCCTCATTGGTGAGCAAAATAATGAAGCAATTGACTTTTCCACCCATCACTCCCTTTGGGAATCCTTAAAAAAAATCTTTGGGGAGAAAATCCAATACAGATACTGACTGGCTGACTGAAAATGGGGGAAGGAGCAAACTTTCCATTATGGATGTTACCCCTCTGTCTCCTGGATCCTTGGAACTACTGCAACACCATTAGACATTTGTACTGATCTTGAGATATGTTCTGACCAGACCAGGCCAGAGAGAGGAACCCAGATTACATCTCCAATGGCTTTTGCTAAATCTCAAAGCTAACCTGGGATGCAGAGTCTTGGTGTGTCTCTTTCCATCCCCACATTGTTTCTTCCCTTTCCTGCTCCTTTTGCCTTCTGTCTAATAAGGATCTGGCTCAGCTGGCTAAGACTATATTTTGCAATACTACTGTAAGCCTGTGTCCAGAAAGGGAGATACAAGCAATGCCCAAAACAGTGGAGTGGCTGATAAAACCATATACTGTGGTTGTATTTTTCCAGCAGTAAGACTGCAAGTGTGAGTCAATGCTAGGAACAAAATCTGCATTTTGTAACTTTGCTATTCTTTTCTCTTCCCTTTTTTATGTGTTTTTCTTATTTTGTCTTCTAGGAAATGGGATTAGACTCGAACAACAGCAGCAGGAACAACAGGTCCAGCCCATCTCAACGCACTTCTTTCTTTTCCCACAAAATGGACAGTTATTAACATCGAAGACACTGTTAAATTGGGTGTAGGGAGGAACTTCTAAAAACTCTCTCCACTAAATGGAAAGGGAGCACAAAATGCCATTAAAATGTAACCCTTGTTTAATACTTTATTTTCAAATGCTTTAACTATTTTTTTCTTCTTCTGTATATTTAATAGCAAGCTTAAAAGAATTTTTAATGGTGTTTGGAATGACACTCAGCAGGACAAGGTTCCTATATACCAAACCCTGAACCTTACTTAATCTTGTTTTTTCAAGTTGGATGGTGACTGTGTCATGTTGTCACCTTTGCCTCTGTGCCCATTTATTGATATAACAGAACTGCACCATTTCCCCTGCCAGAGAGCACTCCATACACATGGAGGAGTAGGCAGAAATTACCCCAATGGTCAAATCGTACAGTTTTATGCAGTCCTTACTCAGGAGAGATTCCTGTTCCAGTCTGCGGAACTCTAGCCAGAATGAGGACTGCAAAATTTGGCCCTAGAAGAAGAGCGGACCACTTTGACACTACTATATTGGCACCACTTTAAATTAAGTGCAACCTATTAAGTTGTTAATGTTCTAATGAGAACATAACTACATTATACATTTTATGTAATTACATGGATAGATTAACTTTAGTCCTGTTACATAAATGAACCACATAATTATACTTCCCGGTCTCACATTTCAGGATAAATTAAGAACAAATATGTAATTGTGTATATGCCCAACCAAATTCTTAGAGACACTGAATGGCCTCACACATGCACAGACTCAGAGGCATTGACATATATAAGTGTGTGTGTGTGCATGCTAAGCTTGTAAAATAACATGGATGACAGTTTACCTTCCCAAGTTTATACCACACTTTGCAGAACTCTTGCTATCACTAATGGCAGGTTTACACTACTGCTTAAGTCGATCTAACTTCCATCACTCAGGGTGTGAAAAAGCTCCCTCCAAAGTGACTCAAATTTCACGCTGTCCACACTAGCACTATGTCCACGGGAGACACTCTCTCACCGACATAGCTTATGCTTCTCGTCAAGGTGGAGTAATTATGCCAATGGGATAGTGCTTGGATATTAGGAAAAACTCTTTCACTAGGAGGGTGGTGAAGTACTGGAATGGGTTACCTAGGGAGGTGGTGGAATCTCCATCCTTAGAGGTTTGTAAGGCTCAGCTTGACAAATCCCTGGCTGGGATGATTTAGTTGGGGTTGATCTTGCTTTGAGCAGGAGATTGGACTAGATGACCTCCTGAGGTCTCTTCCAACCGTAATCTTCTATGAGTCTATGTTTTTCTGTTCTTTGCAAAGAACTGAGGAGGAGGAACCCATGCCCCCCAGTACCCTACTAGTTAGAGCACTAGTTAGGACATAGAAGACCCAAGTTTAAATCCATCCTCTGGATAAGAGGAGCAGGGACTTGAATCCAGGTCTTCTTTGTCCCAGGGGAAGGTCCTAATCATTACTGCATAGAGTCATTTTTACACTTTTTGGCCCTATGAATATTTAAACATTTCATACAAAGTGGGACTGCTTCAGCAGGAGAGATTGAGAGAGCTTCTTCCACAATACCACATAGCCCAGTAGTTTGGGTATTTCCCTGGGAGTTAGGTGACCTGGATTCAAGTGCTTGCTCCTCTCAAACAGAGTTGGGATTTTAAGCTGGGATACTGGTTGGCAATACTAGTTTCTCCTCCTTGGGCTGTGTTTTGTGCAGGGCCCAATCTCTTAGGCATGTGTGATGTTATTGATATAAACTGGGACCATATAGAACATGGTTTGCAACCAAGGTCCTGTAGTGGTGCCAAATCCTATGTAAAAGGGGTCATATAAGGTGTCTAAGACAAGTTATGAGTTACTGGTTATGATTATGTTGTCTGTATGTCTGTATCATTTTGTAGTTGAAGTTATAAGTATTGGCTCTATACTGTCTATATTTCAAACTTGTGCTGTGTTACTGAGAAAGATCCCAGACAAGTGGGTGTTAGCTCTGCTTAGCCTGCTTGATGGCCCACTAAGGACCATCAGCTACACAATTGACCCATTGAGAGGAGGCAGATACGCCTTGTGACTCAGCAGGGTGTGCAGAAACTGGCCCATGTGACTGCAAACTCCATTTTGCTGTAATTTTCCACAGTAAGAACAAAGAAGTGTTCTTACACCTGGAATTGCCTATATAAGGCTGATGCCTCATCTCCATTTTGTCTTCAATCCTGCTTCCTACCTCTGGAGGGACTTTGCTACAAGCTGAAGCTCTACACAAGGAACTGATGACCCATCCCAGCGGGGATGTTCTCCAGAGACGTGATTTGAACCTGCAGTTTACTCCATCACTGCTACAAGCCTGAACTAAGAACTCTGCCATTACTGTATGTAATTGATTCCATTTAATCAATTCTAGCTCTCATCTCTATCTTTTTCCTTTTATGAATAAATCTTTAGATTTTAGATTCTAAAGGATTGGCAACAGCGTGATTTGTGGGTAAGATCTGATGTGTATATTGACCTGGGTCTGGGGCTTGGACCTTTGGGATCGAGAGAACCTTTTTCTTTTACTGGGGTGTTGGTTTTCATAACCATTCATCCCCATGATGGGTGGCACTGGTGGTGACACTGGGAGACTGGAGTGTCTAAGGGAATTGCTTGTGTGACTTGTGGTGAGCCAGTGGGGTGAAACTGAAGTCATTTTTGTCTGGCTGGTTTTGTTTGCCTTAGAGGTGGAAAAACCCCAGCCTTGGGCTGTGACTGCCCTGTTTAAGCAATTAGTCCTGAATTGGCACTGTCAGTTGGGTCCCGTCAGAACCGCATCGTCACAGTGGCGTAGTCGTGCTTGGATCCACAGAACCAGGTTAATTAAGCTTTGAGTCAGAACCCCACACTATCCAAATTTGAAATATGGGATTGAGAGTTTGGTTGGTTAAAGATCAGTGACTATGAGCCAGAAAGCATCAGCAAAAGCAATGAAACTGCAAACCCTGATGGACAGCCTGCAGTTTGAATATGAGCAAAAAACTGGCAGAAATTCGAATGGAAGAGAAGCAAGCCTTGACCCAGCTGGAGGAAGAGGCTGCTGAGAGAAAGAAAGAGCTGCTGGCTGCTGAAGAGAAAGCTTGAGAAAGGCAGCAGGAGACTCACAAGATGCAACAAGAAACTGCCAGACTTCGGCTCCAAGTCAAAGAAGCAAGAGAAGAACAGCAGAAACTGTATCCTCTTGAAAATCCAGTTTATAACTATGTTGATATGTGGTATTACTTGGAGCAGTTTTCTGTGTTTAACCTGTTTTGCTATGGCCAGGGAGATGGGGAATCTAACCTGGTGGGTAATAGCTGTTTGTCTGTCCAAGAAAGCAGTGTGTCTGTGAATGGAGTTTCTGAATGTCTGTCTAATGTCTCAGAAGTGAATCTGGAGTTAGATCAAGAGCAACAAGGTCTCATTGGGGAGGAAAATGTTTTTCAGGAGCAGATTAAAGTACATGGTCAGGTGGAAGCCCTAACTGAGGAAGGAAAGGGTAGATTTGTAATGGATAATGGATTGATGGCTAGTACAGCTTGTAAAAGTACACCTGAAATGGGTAACTGTGGTTAGCCAGTGGGGTGAAACCGAAGTCATTTTTGTCTGGCTGGTTTGATTTGCCTTAGAGGTGGAAAAACCCCAGCCTTGGGCTGTGTCTGCCCTGTTTGAGCAATTGGTCCTGAATTGGCACTCTCAGTTGGGTCCCGCCAGAACCGCATCATCACAGCATGCCTTAAGCACACCTACTGACTCAGGTGATAGGAAGAGGAATACCTAATCTGAGATCACCAATGACTTTAAAAACTGGAGCATGTTGTAACACCAGGCCTGCTTCTGCATGTCTGCCCTGGCCTCCATGCTTAGATGCAAAGCCAGCACGTACACCGAGCTGTTTCCTGTTATTGTCTTTGCCATTAAAGGCTGAGGGTTGACCATTCCAGTAAGGCTGAGGCTGAAGTTTGACCGCTCTGTTGCAACTTTACAGATATTTTGCAAACAGCTTCCAGTAAAGGCTAAGGTTGAAGTTTGACCGCTCTGTTGCAACTTTACAGATACTTTACAGATATTTTGCAAACGGCTTGCAACAAAATATCCCCCGCTCTTCGGGGAAACTCGGAGAAACCCTATCTATAGTTAATTTTACCTTATTTGGTAGACGAGAAGCCCCATATAGCTGTCAGCGATTTCTTCACTAGATCTTGGGGGTGGAGGGCGTCACTTTGGGTATATCTGTCCTGCCCACAGTTTGGCAGGCAGAGAGGAGAACGCACCTGAGTCACTTGCACCCTAAGTGCACCCATAACCGAGCCTGATCACCTTGAAGCCTCTCTCAGCTCTTGTGTTCCAGTGGAGCTTAAGCGTCTGCCGGTCATAATGTTTTTGCATTGGTTTGTATTAGTAAGTATGCTTTGTAATTAATTACTTCTTGGAAGTTAACAAGATTTTCTTTGGGGTTAACTGTATATTGTGTCTTTCTTTGTATGAGTATATTGTGTATTTCCTTGTATAAATAGAGCTGTTAGTCAATATTGTTTCTGTATCACTAATAAACCATTAAGGTAAAGCCATACGTCTCAGTGCCTGCACACTGTGCCACAACTGTTCCCCCTCTAAACATCCAAAAACGAACCTTTATCGTTTGGTCACCCCTGCAACCAGGTAGATAACAGGTGTGCATCTGACTACTTGGGTCCTCGCATACTGTCAGATGACTAACACAATGGGTTTTAGGAGCTAGATGATGAGAATCAGGTTTTAGGCAGCTATGCTCATGCTTAATGGCAGATTTTTAGGTGCCTAGGATATAGGGTGACCAGACAGTAAATGTGAAAAATTGGGACGGGGGTGGACGAGTAATAGGAGCTTATATAAGAAAAAGACCCCAAAATCAGGATTGTCTCTATAAAATCAAGACATCTGGTCACCCTACTAGGGTATTTTACCAGCGGAAACTTGGTGCCTAGGGAATTTAGGAGCCTATGCTGATAGATGGCAACTGAGTGCAGGTTTTGAGGCCCTAATTTTTGTATTTAGTTAGAGTGGCAGTTAGGCACCTAAATCAATTTGTAGATTAAGTGCTCAGGTCCTTCCTTCACCAAAATGAAATAAATAATTACCAGTGAAGGGACAAGCACATTGTTACTACAGTAACTCCTCACTTAGCATCCTCCTGCTTAACATTGTTTCGAAGTTACGTAGCTGCTCCATTAGGGAACATATTTGTTTAAAGTTGTACAATGCTCCCTTATAACATCAATTGGCTGACTTTACAAGGGAGCATTGCAGAAGTTCCTCTTCTCCTCCTCCTCTCTCTCCCTTCCTTCCTCTATCCCAGTGCTTCCCCCCGCTGCCAAACAGCTGTTTGGTGGCGCTTAGGACTTTCTGGGAGGGAGAGAGGGAGTGGGGAAGCTGCCCCTCCCGGCAGGCAGGGCAACCCAGAACTCAGGGGCTTTAGGAGTTGCAGGGCCCTGGACTAAGGGGGCCCGAGGGCCATGGCCTGCAGCTCTAAAGCTCCTTTTGGAATGTGGCCCTGCGAGCACGGGCCAGAGGACTCAGGAGGAGCAGAGGCAGCCGCACAGCCAGAGAGAAGTGGCGCTTTCACCTTCAAAACCGGCTGGAGAGAAGCGGCCCTTTGAAGGGGAAAGCACCGCTTCTCTCTAGCCATTGGCTGTGCAGCTGCCCCTGCTCCTCCTGAGTCCTCTGGTCCATGCTCGCAGGGCCACATTCCAAAAGGGTCTTTAGATCTGCAGGTCAAGGCCCCAGCGCCCCCTTAGAACAGGCCCTGCAGCCCCTAAAGCCCCTGCATTCCAGGTGGCCCTGCCCACCATGGGCTGGGAGGGCGCAGCTTCCAGAATCCTGGCTCCCAGAATTGCAGCCATGGGGGCGGTGCTGCACTGGGCAGAGCCACCTGCACACCCCTGTAAACAGGAGGTGCCCCAGGTAAGTGCTCTGCACTTCCTGCCTGCCCTAGCTCTGAGCCTGCTCCCGTACCCCCACCCTGAGTATGCTTAGGCATCCTAACTCCCTCCCAGACCCCGCACCCCCACCCTGTGCACCTTCACTCACTCCAACTCCCTCCCAGACCTTGCACCCCCAGCCCTGAGCCCCAGGGGTAAGCCAGAAGCACCTTCCCACCACAGTGGGAAGGAGGGCTTTAAACTAGGTTCGACGGGGACAGGTGAGCAAACCCCACAGTGTAGTGGGGAACAAGACCTGGAGATGGGTCGGAAACAGGAGGGAGCATGGGCTAATAATGGCAGAGAGAAAGGAGGGTCAGGGCAAAGCTGGGAGGCAAGATCAAACCAGTATCTTAGATGCCTATATACAAATGCAAGAAGTATGGGTATAAGCAAGAAGAACTGGAAGTGCTAATAAATAAATACAACTATGACATTGCTGGCATTACTGAAACTTGGTGGGATAATACACATGACTGGAATGTTGGTGTGGATGGGTATAGTTTGCTCAGGAAGGATAGACAGGGGGAAAAGGGAGGAGGTGTTGCCTTATATATTAAAAATGTACACACTCGGAACCAGGTGGAGATGGACATAGGAGATGGAAGTGTTGAGAGTCTCTGAGTTAGGCTAAAAGGGGTAAAAAACACAGATGATGTCATGCTGGGAGTCTACTACAGGCCACCTAATCAGGTGGAAGAGGTGGATGAGGCTTTTTTCAAACTAACAAAATCATCCAAAGCCCAAGATTTGGTGGTGATGAGGGACTTCAACTATCCAGATACATGTTGGGAAAATAACACTGCGGGGCACAGACTATCTAATAAGTTCCTGGACTGCATTGCAGACAACTTTTTATTTCAGAAAGCTGAAAAAGCTACTAGGGGGAAGCTGTTCTAGACTTGATTTTAACAAATGGGAGGAACTCGTTGAGAATTTGAAAGTAGAAGGAAGATTGGGTGAAAGTGATCATGAAATCATAGAGTTTGCAATTCTAAGGAAGGGTAGAAGGGAGTACGGCAAAATAGAGACAATGGATTTCAGGAAGGCTGATTTTGGTAAGCTCAGAGAGCTGATAGGTAAGGTCCCATGGGAATCAAGACTGAGGGGAAAAACAACTGAGGAGAGTTGGCCGTTTTTCAAAGGGACACTATTAAGGGCCCAAAAGCAAGCTATTCCGATGGTTAGGAAAGATGGAAAATGTGGCAAAAGACCACCTTGGCTTAACCACGAGATCTTGCTTGACCTACAAAATAAAAAGGCGTCATATAAAAAATGGAAACTAAGTCAGATTACAAAGGAAAATAGGCAAATAACACAGGAATGCAGAGGCAAGATTGTAAGGCAAAGGCACAAAATGAGCTCAAACTAGCTATGGGAATAAAGGGAACAAGAAGACTTTTTATCAATACATTAGAAGCAAGAGGAAGAACAAGGACAGGGTAGGCCCACTGCTCAGTAAGGAGGGAGAAACAGTAACGGGAGACTTGGAAATGGCAGAGATGCTTAATGACTTCTTTGTTTCGGTCTTCATTGCGAAGTCTGAAGGAAAGTCTAATATAGTGAATGCTTATGGGAAGAGGGTAGGTTCAGAAGATAAAATAAAAAAAGAGCAAGTAAAAAATCACTTAGAAAAGTTAGATGCCTGCAAGTCCTCAGGGCCTGATGAAATGCATCCTAGAATACTCAAGGAGTTAATAGAGGAGGTATCTCAGCCTCTAGCTATTATCTTTGGAAAATCATGGGAGACGGGGGAGATTCCAGAAGACTGGAAAAGGGCAAATATAGTGCCCATCTATAAAAAGGGAAATAAAAACAACCCAGGAAACTACAGACCAGTTAGTTTAACTTCTGTGCCAGGGAGGATAATGGAGCAAGTAATTAAAGAAATCATCTGCAAACACTTGGAAGGTGGTAGGTGATAGGGAATAGCCAGCATGGATTTTAAGAACAAATCGTGTCAAACTAACTGATAGCATTCTTTGTAGGATATGAGCCTTGTGGATAAGGGAGAAGTGGTAGATGTGATATACCTAGATTTTAGTAGGCATTTGATACGGTCTCGCATGATATTCTTATAGATAACCACTAGAAAGTACAATTTAGATGGGGCTACTATAAGGTGGGTGCATAACTGCTGGATAACCGTACTCAGAGGGTAGTTATTAATGGCTCCCAATCCTGCTGGAAAGTATAACATGGGGTTCCGCAGGGTCTGTTTTGGGACCGGCTCTGTCAATATCTTCATCAACGATTTAGATGTTGGCATAGAAAGTACACTTATTAATTTGCAGACGATACCAAACTGGGAGGGATTGCAACTGCTTTGAGGACAGGGTCAAATTCAAAATGATCTCGACAATTGGAGAATGGTCTGAGAAACAGGATGAAGTTCAATAAAGATAAATGCAAAGTGCTCCACTTAGAAGGAACAATCAGTTTCACACATTCAGAATGGGAAGAGACTGTCTAGGAAGGAGTATGGCAGAAAGAGATCTAGGGTCATAGTGGACCACAAGCTTAATATGATCAACAATGTGATACTGTTGCAAAAAAAGCAACGTGATTCTGGGATGCATTAACAGTGTGTTTTAAATAAACACGAGAAGTCATTCTTCCGTTTTACTCTGCGCTGGTTAGGCCTCACTGGAGTATTGTGTCCAGTTCTGGAACTGCATTTCAAGAAGATGTGGAGAAATTGGAGAGGTCCAGATAAGAGCACAGAATTTAAAGGTCTTGAGAACATGACCTATGAAGGAAGGCTGAAACAATTGGGTTTGTTTAGTTTGGAAGAGAAGACTGAGATGGGACATGATAGCAGTTTTCAGGTATCTAAGGCTGTCATCAGGAGGGAGAAAACTTGTTCACCTTAGCCTCCATGATAGAACAAGAAGCATGGGCTTAAACTGCAGCAAGAGAGATTTAGGTTGGACATTAGGAAAAAGTTCCTACTGTCGGGTAGTTTAAACACTGGAATAGATTGCTAGGAAGGTTGTGGAATTCCCTCTCTGTAGATATTTAAGAATAGGTTTAGATAAATGTCTATTAGGGATGGTCTAGACAGTATTTTGATCCTGCCATGAGGGCAGGGGGACTGACTCGATGACCTTCTCCGAGGTCC